>NC_080671.1:391724834-392324834 GCF_030247195.1 Topomyia yanbarensis | reverse complement strand
ACACTCTGATTCAATAGGCCCTACATACCCACATATCGCCAAAGGTTGTTCCTTGGACATATCTTAACATGTTTTAACAGGTGAACATAGCTCTAATCGCAATGGAAAATTTGATAACTGGATTTTTATTTAGAAAAGAATACCAAAACCAAGAAAAAATACTACTAATTTTCGTTGGTTTTGATATATTTTTCTATATGAAAATCCAGTAAACAAATTTTCTATTGCGATTAGAGCTATGTTCACCTGTTATAATATGTTAAGATATGTCTAAGGAACAACCTTTGACGATATGTGTGAATGTAGGGCCTATTGAATCAGAGTGTAAGTGATTTTCCTATGGTAACATAGCAAAAACACGATTTTTGATTGGAGACACCTCTAAAGCATGTCCAAATTAAGCCATTTTTGGCGAAAGTTCTTAATTTCACACTTAAAACAAAAATTTTAGCTGACCGATGTATATTTCAAAACTTTTTCAAAATGTGGAGAGGTCTAATGGGCATGCTGAGCTAGGTCAAACAAAACAGAAATATTAGGAACCCACACTTCACAGTGATGAGGTCTTCCAGTTTCAATAATTTAGATCTAACATCAAACTAATTGTCCAGAATACCAGGAACCAGGCTATAACACTTTTTCAGTTCTGTCAAATAATACGTTAATATGAGTTTGAAATTCCGAATATTTTTTATTTTTTAATCAGAAGCTTTTTTCTGATTAGAGTGAGCTTGGAAATATAATTAAATCTGTACCAATTACGTCGCGTGTGGTTCGAATTTCAGTAATAATAATAAGACAGAGGACACGCAATAGTTGGCAAATTTCGTGGAGCAATGGTGAACTTGGACGATGGCTACATTCCATTATCCCAAAGGTATCAACGAAGCCTGGATGCGCATTTGCGGAGTATTCGGCTTGCGGAGAGTAGTCTGTGCGCTTGTGACAAGGGCTATCACGACATCGAGCACGTTGTCTGGGTATGCGCCGAGTATTTGGACGCCAGGTCTCAGTTAAAGGATTCCCTTCGGGCCCGAGGTAGACCACCCAATGTCTCAGTTCGAGATATGCTGGCAAATCGCGATCTCCCCTGTATGTCCCTTATTTATACTTTCATAAAAACGATAAACGATAGCCCCTCTCTTTTAATTTCTCATTTTTAGAAGTTTCCTCCTGCCTTGTAGAACCGATCAGCTCCAGAGTACCACTATGTAACCGCCGTCGCCCTTACCACTGCACCTGCACTGAAGGAAACTGAAGCGAGAGCGACTCGAGGTCCGATGACTTTCGAAGAATTCCCCGCGGATTCGAAGAATACCATCCGCCAATCCGGTACTCAACGACCAACTAGACTGAGACGCTAATTTGTTTCGCTGATCACCCGTTTGCTGCACATTTTTGCCGAAGCAATGAAGTTTCTATCTCTTTTGTTTGCAAAGTTACAGGCGATTTTCAAAACAAAAATGGGTTTTTTCATAGCTATATATCTTCCAAGATTGCGAATGAATTTTCAATATTTTAATTTCATTTGAAAGATCGGAACTTTTCTAGTTTTTAGTGAAAAAACTGCGAGAGCGTTATTTCTGTAAAAAAAATAGAATGGTGTATTTTTCAACAAAAATCGTTCATAGCTTTTCAAATAGACGAGATAATAATTTTATTACTTCAGCAAAAATATGCGTCATACAAAGTTCTAAAAGTGTTGCAAACAAAGAATTTAAGATAAATCAATGTATGAAATAACAAATGAAAAATAGTGATTTTAAGGGGACACGTTTTCATCACTCAATCTCTTATTGTAAAATCAACTGGTAAATAGTCAATGTGTGTGATAATGCCTAAAGTCATGGCAATTCTATTGGATATGTAAACTTTTTTTTTAAATAACAGTCTAGCGTAAATCTAAATGATTGCGTGGACAAAAATGAGCATTTATAAAAGTTCTAAAAACCTCTGAAACAAAGTATTTGGGAGAAATTAACACATAAAAATATATCAATAGAAAACCAATTTTTCAAAATCCCACCCTACCCCAAATATTGAAAGAATCAAAACATATGAACCTTTAGAGATAGCCATATACTTTCTTCAAAAAAGTTGCTTAAATTTGATTGATTTATAACTTTGTGGAACATTATGTAGCTGAATTTTACATATCCATTTACATCATATCAAAAAAGTTGATTCTTTGACCACCCTAACCACAAGGACCACCCTAATTCAACTAATATAAAAAAATCGAAAAGAAAGTTCTAAGAAAGCTTGCCGAAGATACTATACATCTCAAACCAAAGGTTTGGGCGCAAACAGTTTTGTCTTCCTAAATACAGCATTGGGACCATAGTATACTGTAGGTCACTCCTATAATGTAAATTTGTAAATTATTTTGACAGGAAAATGATGCGTAATTTCGTACGAAATATGCTAAAGCGAAGTGAAAAGAGCATAAAGAACGCAATTGCATCTGTTCAAGATGACACTAGTATTCGATCAGTCTTTGAACAATTCAAGGAAACAGCTTGTCATCAAGGAAGGTGCGCCAGATATTTCGCATGCGTTGAAAAAATAATACGTTAAGGTGTTGTTGAAGTACATAATCGAAAAAAAATCAGTTTTAATCCACCTAGTGGTGCAATTATGCCTTTCTTATTTTTCCAAAGTACTATGCCATGGCTGGTAATGTTCAATACAATGATGGAAATGTATATTACAGATTGAATACGATTTGCACATACAAACAATGGATTGACAGCCAAGATCTTGAGATACTATGTGTCGACACTAAAACATTGCTTGAAACCAGCGGCGGATCAAGCAGGATGATCCGGGGGGTCCGGACCCTGCCGAAAATTTTCAACTTGTTAAGAAATTTTAAACTAGTTTTAATTTTAAAGTTGCAACCCCTCATTGCATACTCCTACCTAAGCCATAATAGGTCAAAAAATTAGGTTAAAGATTTTTAGAGTGATTGCGCAGAAAGGCTATGTATAAAGAAGGCAAAAACATTATCGAAAAAGGGAAGAAAAACGAATCCATCAAAAATGCTGCAAAGCGCAAACGTGATCTTTGCACAGCTAAGCAACCACGTGAGCCGCAATGCACAACTTCAATTCCACACTCTGGCGACGACGAGAACACCGAAGAAGTCATTCGCAAGTGCAAAGCCATACGCAGCTGCTGAAAAAAACAGATTTTGAAAGCATCAAAAAGGAGTACCTTCGCCTTTTTGGGTTTAGCTCGAAAAATATTTAACCAGGCATAAAATCATTATTGCCGAAACGTTACCAGGTGTGTAACCTTTCCAACGAGTGCTTGATTGTTAAAATCAGTCCAAAAATAACATTGCACGAGTTCAAAGAAACCTACGTGACACCACTCTTCTCTAGTAGTACAGCTGTACATTTTTGACGATACTATTGATTATATTGGCGAACTAAGCCAGACGAAACACAGGGATTTGGGAAATACGCTTCGAAAAGATATTCAGGAAGAAAAGGTTTCTACATTTTGGTATCAGAAACAGCGAAGGAAGTGTGAGCAATGATGATATATAGATAAAAAATATTAAGTTTCAGTTTCACGGGAACGGCGAATCAACGACATCGACTACAGACTCGGACCGCCTCAATCAGGCGACATCGTGAGCTGGAGCGCTGGGTGTTCTTCCTCGAACAGGTTCCTCCAGGTGATTGCGTAGTACGGCTCAGATGCGGATCAGCAACACACCGAGTTGCGCGTGTGATGTTTGTGCTGTAAGTCCCTTGCTTGTTAACTCATTCGACCGAGATGTTTCGTGTCTCCTTGAAGTCGCAGCAACCATCGATGGTGAACAGTAGGCGGAAGAGGGCAATTCTATGAATGATGATGGATTTTAAGAAGGTGTATGTATACGAGGGACATGTAGCGGAGATCGCTGCTTGCCAGTACATCCCGAACCGGGACATTGTGTGATCTTCCAATAGTTGGGATTTTGCGGAACAATACTCGGCGCATGCCCAGACAATATGTTCGATATTCGCGATCCCAATACATCGGAGATGAGCGTCTAACGTGTGGTTATTGGACATGAGCCGAAACATCACACGGATGATATCGTGACCCACATCAATACCACTAAACCGAGGATTAATTGATATCTTCGGGATGATAGAATGTAGTCCTCGTCTTAACTCATCATTGCTCCACGATATCTGCCATCGTTCTAATGCCCTATGATAACAGATATTGCAAAATTCATTGAAGCAGTATGGTGTTTCGCAAATGTGACCTTCCAAAGCTCCCGCCTTAGCTAGAGAGTCCGCTTTTTCGGTTCCCGGGATGGAGCAATGTGAGGGGACCCAAACTAAGATAATCTTGCACGATCTTACAGATTAGTCACTCAAGCTCAAATATTTTCCCCAGGAACGTGAGTTTTGGGTTTTGCGCACGACGTGCCTCTATTGAGCTCAAGCTGTCCGAAACGATAAAACGATGATCGGTAGGCAAAGTATCAATAATCCCAAGGATATACTGAATGTACTATACCTGTACTATACCAATACCAACCATACCCCAAACATAATATTAATTGAACCCAACCTACGACGCTACATCGCAACTCAAACCGATAGTTTCCCACGACTCGAAAATCTTACATCGAACATGACAAAACCATGCCACACAAGAATTACTGACAAAGCTAAAATAAATTAAACCCTCAGACCATGCATTCCAAGCATAACACTTAGCCCCTATTGACATAAAAACCCACTTCGTAAAAAGACAACATGTACAGTACCAAACAACTATGATTTTCACAGCCAGTAATAATCAACCAAACACATTTCTAAAACATACCTGCATTTTTAACACTTCGTAAACAGACCTGCATCCAAACCGGAAAACTGATCTACATACAAGCCATAGAACCAAACTTACGTCCAAATCTCAAAACATACCCACGTTTCTAGCACGCAATAAAACAACACAAACATGAGCCCAAAAACAAGAACAAAACTTCAAACCATTGATTGTAATAAATCATGCCTTCTGTACTCGAACGGCAAAGCCACATGCCAGCGAATTTCAACAAACAAAACATTGACACACATTGAGACAGTTAGCACAGCTCAAAATACCGAAGTAAACCACGAGAGAAAATAACCGGATCGCGAGAACATGACGCGAGAGAACTGACTATTCGACTTAGCCCCTCCTTTTTCCATAAACAAATACGCACACTGGCGAGACAGCCATAGAAGTAACTTTAGACGTAAGAAACAATCATGGTGAGCTTTCGAAGCCCTGCCCGCTAGAATTAAGTTAACTATCTGATAGAAAAATTTGCTTTAGGGTTTACATGTGTTAGTTAGTATAAGTAGATTAAGTTGATGAAATGAAGGCACAGCTTTCATCACACAGTAAAGAACCACAGTCTTTTACAGTACAGCAAGTTCTGCGACGTAAACCGGCTCATTGAGTTTGGATGAGGTGGTGAGGTTTTGATTGAATATTCCGAAGCCAGTAGAACCGATGAGACTTGACTCATCAAGCTACCGTACTCCATCACCGACAATATCGTCGTTTGGTACAGCTTGATCAGGTCTCTTGGGTAGACACCTCACCATGTTCCGATTAATGTATAGGATGGCATTGCAATCGGTCGATACGAGTTGTGGTCGGCGGCTGGTTTCTTGGTGTTTGGGTAGCGAAGACCTTGACTTGCCTCTAGTCATTAGGGACAGTTTTACCCTCAAGAAATCTGTTAAATAAAATCAATCCGGAATTCGAACAGACTTTCTTAGCGAAATCAAATAACCAACGGTTTAAATTTTTTTTATATTTCACGCTCTCGTTGGTACTGTTTCGACTTCGCATTCGTCTGGCCGTGGCCCAGAGAATGCTCATAAACGTTTCTCTCGTTAGTCCGTCAACGAACCGGCGCCAGTAACTACGTTTCTTGGCTTTCATTCGCGTTTCTAACGTCACATATTGTCGATAGCTAGCGACTAGCCCGTCGTCCCGGGAGGTCTTATACGCAGCGGCCTACTCCACGTAAACGTATGAGCACTCCTTGTTGCATCATGGGTTCGGTGGCCGTCCGCGAGAGTTCGCGTCAGAAATGCGTTTAGTCTGAGCTTGAATCGCGGTGTTGAAAATCAAGCCAGCCAGGAAACCGTACTTTTCCTCCGGAGCAAGCTCTTGTGTGGACTCAATTTTACCGGATATCGCGGGCGCGTAGCTTTCCCAATCAAAGTTTCGTGTCATATGCATTCGTATGTATATCGATATCGGTTGCCTTGAACCGTTAGCAATAGTAATTATGATTAGCAGATGATCACTGCCGTTGGAATCCGAGATTACCTTTCACATGCAATCCAACCGCAGTGATGTCGAACGGAGGGACAAGGAGCTTGGAGTTACATTACACTCATGTTCAAAATGGTCATATTGAAGTTGTCGCAAAGCTCGTGGATTAGGGCATTGCAAAAAAAATGTTTTTACATTTCTTACAAAAGAAATGTATAGGATTCGCTCAAACTTTGAAAACTTTTTCCGAGGCCCGGAGGGCCGAGTTTCATATACCAATCGACTCAGCTCGACAAATTGAGACAATGTTTGTATGTGTGTGTGTGTGTGTATGTGTGTATGTATGTATGTACAAAATGTCATGTAATTATCTCAGCAATGGCTGAACCGATCTTAATGAAATTAGTTTCAAATGAAAGGCCTAACGTTGCCATTTGACACTATTATTTTTGATTTTCGATATATTGTTTACTTTCTGAGATATGGATGATTTTGTCAAAACACGGCAGGTTTTTTGCAAATAACTTTCGAACAATACAATGTTGTCCAGCAAACTGCACATAAAAAGAAAGCTTGTTAAAATACCTTTCTAACAAGCTATAGATTGTCTAAATCCGTGCACGAGCGGCGGAGATATTAAACATTTTGTATTTCTAGTCCTCGCTTACCAATTTCCACTAGCTAAAAATGAGATTGTTTCATACATAGTATTGCTTTACTGGTGTTTTAGGGGCAAAACTAAACCGATTTTGAATAACGGGGTATGAAAACACATCTACGTGAATCAAGGAATTCGATGTTGAGAACATTTTGTAAATTACCTTTATAATAAATGAACTATTTCTCAAAAATCAATATATAAGTTCACTTCAAAGACAAAATAATGTGTTGAAAAAGAAACAGTGAGTTCTAGTATTTATTCCTTGGATTAGGCATTGCGTTCAATCCTGAGGTAAATGTTGGATAGTATATCAATACACAGATCAACAAGTAATTCACCTAGTAGTGAGATAAAAGATTTCTCATATAATTATACTCGTGGCGTCACCGAAAGCAACTGTATGTTTGAAGCCCAAAAATCTAGCGAAAATTTAGCTCTTTTCCAAGATTTAGATTATACTGGTTATGGCGCAAAAATTACTACTCACATTAGTTATGACAAGAATGAAAGGAATCAATGTATCATAATAATATACCTATAAAAATAATGTCACTGCATTAACCATCATTTGCCATTCCTCACACGCCCCCCCCATCTCTCTCTGTCTCTCTTCTATCGCATCTATCTAGCTATTTCTGTATCCATTTCTAAGTTGTGTGATAATCTGCCAATCTGAAATATTTATTAATTGTAATTGCGAAGGTTTGAGAAAACAAAACTATTTCTTGTCTTCTGCTACATCAACTCAATTTTAATTCAATTGTATTCAAAGCCTGTATCTACACTATAATTAAGGAAATTCATGGCTATATCCGAAAAATATTTGGCTTAATTGGGTAATATGAAAGTATGACGATGAAAATTTTCAAAAGAGACATTCCACGTGCGATATTTAAACTATTCGTATCTCTATTGAATTTTGAATGAAATATATGTTCAAAGACTGAAAACTGAAGCCAGCAGGATTGGTCTTGCCACCAACGTTTCGAAGACAAAATGCATGAGAGGAAGAGGTTCTAGAGACGACAATGTGAACCTCCCACCCGAGTTCGGATTGACGGTGACGAAATCGAGATGGTCGACGAATTCATGTGTTTGGGCTCACTGGTAACCGCCGACAATGATAACAGCATAGAAATTCAGAGACGGATCTTGGCGGGAAATCGTGCCTACTTTGGACTCCAGAGGACGCTCCGGTCGAACAAAATTCGCCGCCGCACGAAGTTGATTATCTTCCAGACGCTGATTAGATCGGTGGTCCTGGGACCTGGACTATGCTCGTGGAGGACCAACGCGCCCTTGGAGTTTTCGAACGAAAGGTGTTGCGTACCATCTATGGTGGCGTGCAGGTGGAAGACGGAACGTGGCGCAGGCGAATGAACCATGTATTATGTTGTATTAGCTGCACATTCATTGTATTAGTACGAACTTTCATGAAAAATAACGGATCAAAGACCAAAAATATCCACAAATTAGATTCAGGAAAAGAAGTCTCCCAAAGTACCCACTCTCGATGGGGGATGCAACTACAATGTGTCTTCTAACTTATCGTCGTCCATATTTGGATTTACTGAGTAGTTTGAACCATTTCTTTTTCACAGTATTGGTCTGTATAGGACTTATTCATCCATATTTCCTGCACGAGAATTCCGGACGAAACAATATGAAAGCTATAAGGATGAATGGAAAGAGACTGCATTGCAATCAACTGAATGCACGGCTTTTATGCTATCGACATAGCCTCGACATTTCACACTATTTACTTCAATGCAAATAAAAACTTTGAAATATCTACCTGTCTCATTCACGAATCGCATTCTCCCTGTCGTTCATTGTTTAAGGGGCTTGAAAGCACATGTGACCTTGTCTCATTTTACTATATTCAATTGCGCGTTAAAATACTGGACCAGTAAATTCTATTCTGTACATAAATCTTTTTTTCGGGAATATGTGGCCAAAAAGTAAACTTCGAATTCGTCAAGTAAAGAAGCATGAAAACAAAAAGAATAAAACCAAAAAAAGATGGAAGGCCTAGAAAGTCCATTGCATATTTATTAGCCTTTTTTCAAAAGATGGGATTTTCAAAAACATTTCAAAATTTTCTGATGCAATGGTTCTCAAATTCGTACAATCCGGTTTATTCATTTTCTTAATTTAAAAATGTTTTTTGCTTCAAATATATGACCATTTTATTTTAATTAATTATTTCATTCTGCATCTTTTTATTCGTTTTGTTCATCTGCCTTCATATTACTTATTTTATTCGTTTCATTCTTTGGATTCACTCTGATCAGTTCATTCTTTTTGTGCATTTTACTTATATCATTCATTGTTTTCAATGTATGCATTTTATTCAATTTTTCCAGTTTATTCATTTTGTTCAGTTTCTTCATTTTAATAATCTGACTACTTTTTCAGTTTTAATCATTTCATCCAAATAATTTATTTGATTCAATTTATTTCTTTATATTAATTTATAACCTTTTAGCATTGTTCAATTTTTCATTTTAATCAATGCATTTAATTCTGCTCATTTTCTTCTTTTTATTCATTTTATTACTTCAGCTCATTTTGTTTATTTGATTCGTTTGTTTTATTTATGCATTTCATTTATTTTTTACTTTATTCATTTTGTTCATCCATTCTTTTTATTCATTTGATCCATTTCATTAATTTGAATCATTGTATTCACTGGATGAATTAAATCAATTTGATTCATTTAATTCATTTAATTAATTTGATCACATGAATCATATGATTCATATGATTCATATGATTCATTTGATTCATTTGATTCATTTGATTCATTTGATTCATTTGATTCATTTGATTTATTTGATTCATTTGATTCATTTGATTCATTTGATTCATTTGATTCATTTGATTCATTTGATTCATTTGATTCATTTGATTCATTTGATTCATTTGATTCATTTGATTCATTTGATTCATTTGATTCATTTGATTCATTTGGTTCGTTGGATTCATTTGATTCATTTGATTAATTTGATTCATTTGATTCATTTGATTCGTGTGATTCATTTGATTCATTTGATTCATTTGATTCATTAGATTCATTTGATTCATTTGGTTCATTGGATTCATTTGATTCATTTGATTCATTTGATTCATTTGATTCATTTGATTCATTTGGTTCATTGGATTCATTTGATTCATTTGATTAATTTGATTCATTTGATTCGTGTGATTCATTTGATTCATTTAATTCATTTGATTCATTAGATTCATTTGAATCATTTGAATCATTTGATTTATTTGATTCATTTGATTCATTTGATTCATTTGATTCATTTGATTCATTTGATTCATTTGATTCATTTGATTCATTTGATTCATTTGATTCATTTGATTCATTTGATTCATTTGATTCATTTGATTCATTTGATTCATTTGATTCATTTGATTCATTTGATTCATTAGACTCATTTGATTCATTTGATTCATTTGGTTCATTGGATTCATTTGATTCATTTGATTCATTTGATTAATTTGATTCATTTGATTCATTTGATTCATTTCATTCATTTGATTCATTAGATTCATTAGATTCATTTGATTCATTTGATTCATTTGGTTCATTGGATTCATTTGATTCATTTGATTAATTTGATTCATTTGATTCATTTGATTCATTTGATTCATTAGATTCATTAGATTCATTTGATTCATTTGATTCATTTGGTTCATTGGATTCATTTGATTCATTTGATTAATTTGATTCATTTGATTCATTTGATTCATTTGATTCATTTGATTCATTTGATTCATTAGATTCATTAGATTCATTTGATTCATTTGATTCATTTGGTTCATTGGATTCATTTGATTCATTTGATTAATTTGATTCATTTGATTCATTTGATTCATTTGATTCATTTGATTCATTAGATTCATTAGATTCATTTGATTCATTTGATTAATTTGATTCATTTGATTCATTTGATTCATTTGATTCATTTGATTCATTTTATTCATATCTTTAATTTTATGCATTTCATGTTCAGTCATTCGTTTTATTTCATTCAATTTGTTAGTATGAGTCAATTTATTCTATTAATCTTATAACTATTTCTAAGCATAATCTTATTTCTTATTTAATAACCTAATCTAATTTTATTCGTGTATTTTATAATTTTGATTTACATTATTTTTTATACTCATTTTATGAATTTATAAACCTATTATTTCATTTTTTGCTTTACTGTTTTATTTCGGTCGTTTTGTTGATTTCTATAATTTATTCAGTTTATTCGAGATTTTATTCGTGCAAGACTAGAAACTGTTTTCATCCCACCTCTAGTTGAGTGCCTACTTCTCGTGAGTTCTGCAAACTAATCCAATAGTGAAATGTGTAAGAAATGTCTCATCTCACTGCTAGGTGGATTAAATCGGTTTTTTTTAATTCTCAAAGGCCCCCCCCCCTCTCATATTGTGACAAATGTCAAAGTAATCCCAGACGCCAAATTTCACATCATTTGGACAATTCTAGACCCCCGCCCACTTCGATTGAAATTTTTGAAATTGGTGCTATGGGAACATATGGAGGAAAAATATATTAAATGCTATAACTTTTGAAGTAGCAATCAGAAAATTACACAATTTATATATCTTTTTAAAAAAAATAACCATAGTATGGAGATATCCCTGATTCTATAAAAATACGGGAAAGTGGGGTACTGGGTCATTTTGACCCCAAAATCCCTTATTTTTTAAATTTTTCTGCTCCGTGGTGCAACCCATACATATTTTGCAGTTTTTCTAATGTGAAAAAATCTCAGAAATCGAACGGAATCTTTTAGACCTTTGTCCGAATACGAGAAGTTGGGGTTGTAGGGCCTTTTGTCATCTATATTAAATTTTATCATTTTCTCGTGCATATATCTCTATTATTATTCATTCAATTTTCATAAATTGTACCTTGTTCAATGTGGAATATCTTTAGGAACAAAATAAAAATAGATTCGTTACCGGTAAAATTCAGAAACATAAAATTATCTGACATATAGTCTCGATTTCACATTATTATCATAAAATCGCACATATTAACTCCATTTAACAACAAAATTCTTATTTAATTTACTATCTATAGTGAAAAATGCACTTAGGAATCACATGAGATAAGTTTCATACCTGGAAAAATAGGTGAAGTTGAGGTATTAGGACATTTAATTAAAAAAATGTGGTTTGTAGAGTTAATATAAAAAAATTGATGTTTTTGAATTTTAACGCAAACGAATCTATTTTTATTGTATTTCTAAGAATTTTCCACGTACAACAAGGTACAATTTATTAAAATTGAATGAATAGTAATAGAGATATATGCACGAGAAAATGAAAATGAAAATGTATGTTTGTATGTATGTCCGGTAACTACTTCTAAACTACAAGTCCGATCTTGATAAAATTTGGCATACCTATTCTTTCCCCCAAGAAGATGTTCATGGTATGGTTTTTTTTTGGGAAGGGGTTACACTAAGCCCTTGGGGGGGTTGTTTTTTAGGCAAAGAATTATTTATATCTCCATATTTATTAGTATTTGACATATGTATTTCTCCCACTGAGCCACTGGATAATGGGAGTAGACCAAGAAAGGGGGGAGGGGAGAAAGAGGGTTCTGAAGTAATCCTTATACATTCATTCAATGTGATTATTGGCGATGAATTCAATTTTGACATAAGTATTCCTTCCACTAAGGAAATGGTCATGGGGTGGTTTTTGTGCACGATGCGAATGGTGAGAAGTACCTAAGCCGAGGAAAGGGAGAAGGGGGGGGGGGGGGTACACAAGAATTTTTTTAGCTATATATATTATATATGATTTGGCATAAGTATTTCTTCCACCAAGACGGTGGACATGATTGTTGGTTTCGGAATCTGAAGGAGAGGGATGCAATATCTATCAATTACTTCAAAAATCTAAAAAAATTTTGCATGTATGCTTACCAGCACATACATGAAATGGCAAGAACTTATTTGATAGAGATCTATTACCCGAATGACAATATATATGACTGATGAATTGCATGAATTTGTCGAAAATTAAATTGAAATCATCTGAAGTTAAATCAACATTGCTGGATTATGGACGAACAGATCTGCCCTGAAACAGCCACTAAATCTTGCGCTTGCGGAAAACGTTACTTACAATATCAATCAAAATTCGGATGTAAGCAAATTGCTGAAGGAATGCAACACTGTTATATAGGACGAATTCACGATGACCCATAAAAGGAACTAATCGAATATTTGGTGGCGTGGTCCGCAACCTTCGTCAAATTTTATACGTTAGTAGACACCTACTGATGAAATCGGTTCTTGCTTAAGGGGGTAGGATTATCGTTGAAAAAAATATCATGCTTAAAAAAAAAATTGGCGATACCGAGAGTCAGACAATAATGCAACATTTAAGCAATATTTTCCTTAATGTTCACCGCAAAATATTGAAAATCTTTAGTAGACAGCTCGAATAAATGCGATGTACAGCATAACTCTAAATCTACTGAACCAAATTGTTGAAAATTTTGCACAGTTCTCCTTCATATCATAACATCATTAAAGATCATAACTTTGTTCACAAAAATATGTTTCATGATTTTTTTAGCGAAAATTGCATTTTTAGCTGCAGAATGCTATAAAAAATTCAAATATCAACAAAAAAAAATAAAAGTTTCGATCAATACCTGGGGATATGTAGAAGAACTGTGCAAACCTTGAAAACGATTGGTCCAATATATTTTGATTTATGATGTATACCACAAAGCAAGTTTTCAACGAGATACCTCCAGAGATTCTCTGTCACTGGCTCAATTTTCAGTATTCTGCTATGATATTTGAAGAAATACTGTTCAATTGTGCAGTGATTATATGGAAAGTGAATGAATATACTAACACTCTCTGTATCGCCAAAATATTTTTTAAATGTGCCATTTTTTATGAATTAACTTTACCCACGTCCACCAACACTCCGTTATGTCTTCGTATCATTGGAAATATGTTTCGAGAACAGAACATTTCACTCTATGTACATACTTTTATTGAATGATTCTTATAGTTACCTTCGCAGGTTAAAAAAAAGTTAGATATATGGGTTGGGAAAATGTTAATCAATCCAACAATAACTTGCACCACATTTCCACATGATTTTGTAAAAAAATACAATCTGTTGAAGAATTAATCGATTGCGTATATTGACTTCAATTTCATACACTACTCCATCCAAAATAAAATCGATGGTAATTCTGTTACTTCTGTTGTTCTCATATAAATCTATGGATTATCGTGTTAAATTATTAAACACTTTAACCGTTGTCTTCCGTTTTAATTCCACTATGATGAACAAAATGCAAAATTGCACTTTTCTGTTACAGATACGTATTTCGGCTACGACTTGCAGCCTTCTTCAGTGTATTGTATCAGAATTTCAGAATTCAGAATTCTGATACAATACACTGAAGAAGGCTGCAAGTCGTAGCCGAAATACGTATCTGTAACAGAAAAGTGCAATTTTGCATTTTGTTCATCATAGTGGAATTAAAACGGAAGACAACGGTTAAAGTGTTTAATATAACATTCCACTAAGTCGCTCAAAACAGTGCTTTTGTTAAAGTGTTAAATTATTTAATTCAGTCGTTCCACCATGCTTTCAGGAGTATTGGTTTTATACGTAACCTACCCAGCAGTCTCCGTCAGACGAAGATTTTTATATTTAATCGAAAGAATAAAGTTCTTTCTACGAATTTTTGCGATTAAGGAAGTTGCTTAAGGTGTAAATTGATTAAAAAATATTCGAAAATTGACAATAACTTTGTTGTTTCGAGAGCTACCGATTCATCGTTGTTATAAAAAATGTGTATTTTATCGCTTTTAACAACTTTGTAGAAGACATTTTTAATAATAAAAAGTAATCGTAAAAAGTTTTATTCGAAAAACTGTTTTGAAGGGGTCTATCCCAAGCAAACCTACATATCTCGCTACTGTTACTATATAGAGCTTTAGTATCTTCAGTAAAGATTTTCACAATAATATTTTCTACTTACTGAAGACAGTGAGCTTTTAGCTAAATTATTTGGGGAAATAAATTTTCTATCTCACTTTTAGGGGATTTATCACTCAATTCATTATATCAAAAGATGCATCTATTTATATTCCAGAAATTCCATTCCACAAAACCAATGGTTCAGGAGTTATTGAATTTTGATCGTGAAAACGTCGTTTTGCAACACTGTGCACCGCATGTGTTGCAATTGAAACTTTGTATGCCTATTATATTAGTTACTGCGCAACATCGACCCACCACAACTGTGCTTTGGTTAAAAAAATTCATTTAAGCGACCATTGTAACTATAAAATATAAAGGAGCAGATGTACTGCTACCTCGAATTCCAATGATATCAAGGGATTTTAAACGATTGTGTGTAGAAAAACTGAGCAATTAATTTAATTGTGCTCCAGGTGGTTAAACCACGAACATTGTCTATCCGCGAGCAAAAATATTTGTTATTTTTAGTATTTTTAAAATATTTCGTTTAGTCCTGATGGGTGTAGCGAAGCGCACCGGGTTACAGCTAGTAAAATTAATATAGATGACAAAAGGCCCTACAACCCCAACTTCTCGTATTCGGACAAAGGTCTAAAAGGTTCCGTTCGATTTCTGAGATTTTTTCACATTAGAAAAACTGCAAAATATGTATGAGTTGCACCACGGAGCAGAAAATTTTTAAAAATAGGGGATTTTCTAGGAACAGGAATATCTCCATTCCAATACTAAAGTTATTTCCTTTAAAAAGAGATATAAATTGTAATTTTATGATGGCTACTTCAAAAGTTATAGCATTTAATATATTTTTCCTCCACATTTTCCCATAGCATCAATTTAAAAAGTTGCTAGCGAAGTGGGCGGGGGTCTAGAATTGTCCAAATGATGTGAAATTTGGCATCTGAGCTTACTTTGACATTTGTCACAATATGAGAGGGGGCCTTTGAGAATTAAAAAGAAATTTTTTTGCAATACCCTATCGTGGATTGCGGTAGATCGATTGTCATCATGAAGGCAGCCCCATGCCGCAATATCGCCAAGCCGTCGGTGGTTAGCTGAGGTTCTATGGGAGGATGTAGTTGGAAGCAATGCAAAGGTCTTTGCCTTTAATTCTGTTTTGGTCGATTTTTGGGATAATGCTTCTGCAATTTCACTGTAGAACAGTGATTAAATCCGTGACCTCGTTCGATGAATTAGCCATCGAAGGATACAATCGCTGAAAGGAGGGGCCATTTCGCAATGAACTGCATCAATAATGTTTTTACGGCGGGGAGAAAGCTTATCAAGATGCTTTTAAGAGGCTCAGAAATATTTAACGTTGTTAAAATACGGTCTACCATGTCAGAGAAATTTATTAAGACAGCGCTTGTTTTTCTTCTCTCGCTGAGGTATGGGGTTTTTGATATTCCTTCTTTTCTGAGCTCAGGTTTCTGAGACCGGGAAAGACTTGCTGCGGTTTTGCAACAGTACTTCCTCGAACTGTTATTTTCGGGGGACCTTGAAGAGACACCTTCAGGCCTTTACAACGAAGCTTGGAGGAGAAAATGTTCCTTCTTTTTCTATTGCTTCTAGGCACAGCAGGAGATGTACCCTCCTGGGGAATCACAGTCACAGTCGCTGTCGTCAGCAGACAAGTTAGTATAGATGTTACTAGCTTCCCTTGGCGTAGCATTTTAGCATTTCTGCAAAAGATCACTTAGAACGTCCCTGAGGGGAACGCTTCTGTATCTCCCCGCGCTGTTTATACGCGGGACATGTCGGGAGATCATGTGGGTTTCCCCCACAGTAGAGACACTCTTGGAGATCCCTTACACAGGAATCATACATGATTCGAGCGTATTTCCACAATTCCAATTGTTTGCAATCAGTACAGTTCACGACGCGCAACAAAAAAGGCGAACAGGTAGTCGTACCTTGTCAAAGAGATAGTGGTAGTGCAGACCCGACGAAGGTCATCCGATATAAGTTTGAATTGAAATATGTCCTCTTCCCGTCAACTGCAACTCATACTGAATGCAATCGTTTGCAAGTTAGTATCTTCACTAGCAGTATCATGGTGGATTCAAACAGGCAACCCCATATGTCAGCAGATTTGCGCAATTCAAATTTGAGTCGGAAAAAACCCGGTCGCGTTCAACCCGATTAGCTGGTACATATACTCTATACTCCTTCGTAAAAGACCCATAGCCAGCAATATCATTGGCCTACTTCAAACTTTTTACCACCACTCAAAGGTTATCAGGCAGAATTTTCGATATTTCAGTCACAACCAAATATCGCTCCGCCAGAACTCGAGAAATCTACTATAGATTCAAACATTTTTTTGTCTTTAGCCCGGAAAATGTCTACATGGCCCGATTACGGCAGGGAGCTATAATTTCAGAGGGGGAAACGCTTTTATTTCGACATTCATCTAGCATTGAGGCAATTGATTATCAGGGAAAGTCATTTTTGTACGAGCCTGTTACCCAGTGCAGAATGGTAGGAGAGACAAGAATGGAGAATATAATATAATAACGGTACAAAACTTGTAAAACGGTATCCAGGTGGCTAACAAGAAAAGAAACACTTCTGCTTCACTGCTCTACTGGTCGAATAACGGTAAACGCGCACAGTCTAAATAAGAATGATAATGCCGAAACCTCCACGAGGCGGAGAACACGCGAGATAACCTTGAAAGCGGATTAGCACTATTCTTCATATTGTTATACTGCACGGACTGGGAATATCGACATTTCAGTCCGAAAGTCACTGAACGTGAAAGTGAAACAGTTATCTGTTAAGTACTCCTAATATAATCGAACGAAAATCGGGCGACTTGGAAAGTTATTGAATAATGACAACACCAGGATAATTACAATTTATTAATATGAGTGATCACAATCATTTCAACGTAATTCGTCTAAAACACATGGTTCTTCTTTGCGAAGGCGTTTTTTTATTTCAATCGTTTTAAATGGCTGCAATTTATTGATTTTCTGTGAAACTTTTGCAAAACACTTCACCATATGCGAATCTGTTATTCTTCAAATCAATTCCTGAAACATTTCGGGCTTTAACTCCCTAGCGACTCTCTGATTACGCGTTTGTATCACTCCTTGACAACGACACTGGTTGGAGTAGTCACTCACTATATCACCAAAGCTATCATCAAGGACTGGTGCCATGGTTTGTCATATACTAGCAAGCGGTGGAGAAAGGTGACAGAGGGTGAAATATCTAATATAGGATCGACAGAAACGAGAAAGTAAAATTTGATGACGCCGTTTGTCTTCGTGAATGCCATGCCATGGAAAACAGAGGCCTAACGAAGAAGGAAAAGCATGTGAACTTACCTGAGAGGAATTATGAAATAGAACCGGTTCGGTATGTTAAACGTGGTTTCGAATTCTACGCGCAATTATTAATCGATCAATCATTCGTACACGGCACCGGAATAAAAAGCCTACCCGCTTTCAGTGACGGATTTGCAATCAAAATCTTTCGCAATCCATCACGTACAGTTTGTTTTTTTTTGTTTTGTGGAAATTCAATCATGCACAAGGGTAGGTAGCATTTGAGAGTTGGTTAGCACCACATTTATTTGAAGTTTATGGTTGGCATATGATCTGAAGCGAGTTTTGAGTGACTGTGTGATTCATGGCTGAGCATTTGAATTGCTCGACGTATTCACCTTCAACTGAGATTTACGAAGTTCTTCTTTTAGGGACATGAAATAGGATAATAGTAAACATTGGACTAAATACGATAATAGAATAAACAAACCATTGCTTTGGGCACTACTTGAGTCATTTATTGAAACATTATTAATAAATCCAGCTTTCCACTGTTGACTATCGCAGAGTAGCGTCAATGAAATACTCCAACTCGTCTTTGCTCCACTCTACTCCCATTCCAAGACTACAGTCAACACCACCGCCATATACTATCCCGATCGAAGTCCCTTACTCGGACATACCATGAATAAAGGCACAATTATTAAAATTTATGAAGAGTAAGAGGGTATTAAATGAGATTTTTCACGTCTCTTGTCCCTTTACCCGTGCCGTCGTCGGCCAAGCACCGTCCATCCGCTGCAGTCTCCCAGTTTGTTTAAAGTGAAATTAATAGTAAATACTTTGCGGGACAAGGGTGGAGTGCTTTTTTATTTATAGCGTAACATTCCCTTCGATAGAGCAAACAGTTTGCAAACCACATTCTCGACTTGAATCATTTTCTCTCTGTTGCCAAGGGACATATTTATGCTAATTAATGGTAGTGGGGGAGAAAATGGTAAATAGAAATGAGTTTAGCCGTAATTTATAATATTAAAATGGTATTTTAAAAGCAGGAGAACATGTGCGAATTAAAGAATGGATTCATGTGGCATTTTCCTTTTTTATGTTGCTCCTAAACTCGTGAAAAGATAGTTAGAGGAGAGCCATAAGTAAATTATGGCCACTCCGGCATTCCAGAATTAAGTGCCCAGGACAGGTTGGGTTCGGCTGACAGTAAGAATGACGGGTAACGGTTAGAGTGTGTGATATAAAGTTGAAAATGTATAAACCCACAGTTGGGGCGTAGTACTTGGATGTTTTTTACGACGGCGAGCTGTAGGCTAAATGCATTTGAAAACATTTCGTCTGCTTTGAAACCATCTACATTTGAATGTAATTTGGAGAAAGGGGATGTTACGCTTTGATTAACGGATAAAAAACTAAACTAAGTCTTACTCGTTTGCGCGCTAAACAATCTGTATACCGTAAACCGGGGTGACATTGATCACTTTTCGAAGTAATCATTACATATTTTAAGACGCAAAACATTTTTTTCAAGTTTAATATTTTTAAACCATGTACTGATGTATGTAGAACAAGATTGGATGGTTTTACCTAAAATTGTCCGCTATTTAGCTATTTTTCCAAAAATGATTTCAAGTTGAAGTCCGTTTTCGTATTCCGAGCTGACTTTGATACCCTGCATGTTCACCCACAATAAGTTATTGATGTCAATGTTTTTCATTCAAATGTTTGTTTAAACTAATTCTAGAAAGATACTCATTGTTAAATAGATGTTAATTGGTATTATACAAAGTATTTCAATGTACTGTAAAATCGAGTAACCAAAATTCGTATAATTTGTGTCCAATTAGAATAAAATATTCTGAAAACCTTTAAAACTGCTAAAATTGTTTTATTTCAGTGTTTAATCAATGTACAAAACGTTTCACCCATTTTAGCACGTTGGACTATTGAACAATAAAAAAATTTGCGAACTTTAGCTTAAAATAATTTGGAATAATTGCCAACTAGTTTCACAAAAAATTGTATTTAAAATAAACAAACTCTTAAAACTAAATTTGGCACATCCCAATCTAAAATAAAATAAAAATTCGTTTGTAAATTATTACTCTTACTTAAATCTGAGATTTATTTGTTTTATAAAAAATAGACACTTTACGAAGCTTCGTAAAAATAAGGTAAAGTCAAATTTCGGTTTTTTGTAGTTTTTGTACCCAAATACCGAAAAATATCCTCAAAAAGTATATCAAATCAGTATTTTATAAGTTTAGAGTAAAAATCATTTCAAATTAAAATGATTCGGTAGACTATTCTGGTTTAATAAGCGATCTACGAAAAACTTTTCGAGTGATCAAAGTCACCCCGATGATCAAAGTCACCCCGGTATATTCAAAGTTTACGGTATATTCCTTCTATCATGCAGCGAGGCCTCGTATGGCTAGTCAAAAAATTCCCACTTTGCAAAATACGTTCGGTCAGCCAGCGTGTGCGGTTTCAGGTATCTTCTACCATGTTGATGTTTTTTCTAATGGTTTATTTGACACGGCTCAATGCGCTAGCACAGTTGAATCGTGGATCTTTTAAGTTTTGACGTAGGACTACGTCTTTGTTTTCGATATAGGGGTGCACGTCGCTTATAGATTACGCCATCCTTCGCGGATTTGCATTCAATAGTCACTCGCATCCTCACAATACGAACGCCGTTAGGAATACCGGTGAGAAAATTTCTCCAAGTGTCATTCGAAATAGATTCCACTTTTTCGTATTGCGACGTAATTCATTTGATGTAATTTTCCTTAGTGCGCGGTGCCAAATCATGGATACGCACGTCCACCATATCATTTTCCATATTCACGGGAATCTTGATTTTACTGTTATTAAATTCGACCTCGTGTTGCATGTTGTTTTTTGCAATAAAGTTTTCTGCCTGTGCAAAACTTCTGAACGTATTCAAAATACAGTTTTTGGCGTGGTGTAGCTGAATGTACGTAACTTCTGCGAGATTAAGCTCCATTTTAACTTACACTAGTTGTTCCACCTTCTGAGCTATGGGTTTAACATGAGTTTTGTTAAAGTCAATCGAAATTGTGTTATTGCGTAGTACGGGCACATTTGTTTCCTTTTGCAGACTTATTTCACTGCACAGCCGGGGCAACGATACAGTACTAGTTGTACACTGGATATAGAACAAAACGCTAGATATGGATTCCAGCTCAAATGCAACAACCGGTTTCGGAAAATTTCTCTTTGACAAGGTTTGCCTACCTTTGTGTCGCGAGTCATCAACTACACTAATTGAATTAAATAAGGCACACAGCAGACCCATTGATGCAAAAAGTACGTTGCAGGAAATACGGTGGGAATTATAGAGATGCTTCCTGTGGAAGTGATGTTGAACAGTGTCGCTGCTGTGGCGGATTGCATTATCCGTCCACGTGGTCTCTCAACATACCTGACTTATGAAGCGCAAGAAGTAATTGAAGCATTCTCTTCGGGGATGCTAAAGCGAGTTATTTTATCGGTCTCTGAAGAACCCCAGGAGGGAACTGCTCTGCTGTCCCGAGAAGCAATATAAAAAAAGAGGAACACTTTTTGAAACTTCGTCGTAAAGGTTTAAAAGAAGGCCCTTCAAGGTTCACCAAAAATAACAGCTCGAGAAAGTACTGGTGGAAAATCGAAGCAAGTTACTTCTGGTCTTCTAATTTTGAGTATAGGAGTTCTTAGTACTTCCTATGACATTAAAAACTCCCAGTGTCTGTCCTATTTCCCAGCCGGAGAAAGAAATCAGTGGTGGAATAATAAAATTTTCTGACATTGTGGATTTTTACAGCTTTCAATATACCTGACCCTCTTAAAAGCATCCAGGAACCCTTCCTATCTTGATGAATTTGACTGAAAAATGGCCGATTGTAACTTTCGATGACTAATTTATCCAAATAGGTCACGGATTTGATCACTGTTCTACAATGGAATTTCAGAAGAGTTATTCCTTTCAAAATTTCAATAAATCAATTGAAATCTGATATATTTCCATCATGCGAACCATAGCTTATTTCAAAATTAGACCTCAAAATTAACGATTTAAATATTATTCGCTTGGATCGAGAAGACTTTTTGGAGGAGTTCTTTTGGGGATCAAAAAGAGCTATTCTTTTAATCGAATCGACCTCCCCTCGACACCAGGTATCGAAGTTGTCGCTTCTTAAATTAGAATTAAAAGCAAAGGACCTTCACATTGCTTCCACTTACATTCCCCCTAGAGCATCAGTTAGGGCTTACAGTGATACAGTGAAGCTCTTCCTGCGCCGAGGCTAGTTTTAAGATATTCTAGCTGCCACGATACGACATAGAGTTTTTTCATGACGATAAACAATTTATCTCATTCCAAGAGCATTGTAACAAATTCAGTATTCGCACAACGGATGGAAGACGTAAGCAGCTTGTGTGGTCGCGAACCGGTATGGACCAACATGCAGTTTTTGTCACATTATCAAACGATAATAAATGGAAGCGCGACAAGCTAATCGCACCTACCTAAGCAAATCACCATTTTAGGTGGATGGATGTGAAAGAATTTATCGGTCAAAGGTGCTAATTGTTAGTTTGAAACCTCAGCTACATTTTGGTGCCATAAAAGGTCATTTGCACCACTTCATGGCACAGCTAGGTGACGATTTGCAAAACTGTATGTTTTTCCACCTTTTTAAAATGCAGGGGTATTTCGGACGGGGCATTTCAGACCGTCAATTTTTTATGTTTTAACAATGGAATTATGGTTACCTATGAGATATTTATTGGAGAAACTCCTTAAGAAGCAAACAAATAAATAAAAATTTAATCTGGTTAGTCACAACGGTCAGCTGGCGCATCATGGATTTTGTGACGTGTGCAATCGTGTGCGTAGCCGCAATCCGCTGAACGGTGGTTGATGGAATAGGGTGTCCGAGTACGCTCATTTCGGACAAAAGTGGTGAACGTTTTAAAAATATCTATGTTTTTACCCAAACAAAAATCATTCCGTAAAATGGAAGCCTCAAACTTTCCAAAGCAATTATTTCTTATTTTTTCCATTTTTGTTTGTAATTTTAATCAGGGTTTCAACATTACCATGATTTGCGTTTTGAGGATGGCAAAAAGTGAAACACATCGTATCTCCTTTAAAAGAACAAAGAATTAAATGCAGCTGTCAAAATTAACTACTCCACAAATCAAGAAAGAACAATATGTTATATTTCTCCTTAGTAGAGAACAATTTAGGTAAAACTATTTTTTCTCCGTTAGGGAGAAAATTGTTTAAAATCATCTTTGCGCTAGAAGAGCACAAAACCTATAATTAAATTATTTATGGAATTTGCGTTTCGACATTATCTCATCAGAATCCGACACTAACTTAGTGATAGGGAAAGAGAATATAGCATAGTTCATATTATATTGGCTTGATAAGCCAAACCAAATTTCTTTTTCATTAATTCTCATCAGCTTAATCAGCATTTCTGTTCTTGCGCGACATCATGCAGGACTAGGGATTTGCTCGGAAAAAACAATTAGTGTTTCCGTTTCTTGGAGCTCGCGTCAATCAGGCGCCCTGTCACTAAGTGGCTGTCGGATTCTGATGAGACGGAGTCGAATAGCAAATTCCATTATTAATTAAGAAAGAACATGAAAATCCACGAAGAAAACGATTCATAGTAATTTCTCGTCCTCGCTTGAAAAATATTATTTAAATACGAGAACCCGAAAGTTTTTTCATCTTTAACTAATTTTCTCAATTTAAATTTTTTTTTTTCCATATTTTAGCTTTCCGTCGGAGAATTTTTATATTACAGTAAAGACCCGTTTTTGTAAGCCCCTTGGTGAATTTTGGGCTGATAAAACGAGGAACATTGACAAAATCGGGACAAATATTTTTTTGCTCTTTTTTATAAACCGAAGGTTTTAAAATATTCTTTTTTAGTCCCTAGATATAGCCTCATAACTTTTTCTGATTATTAAATTGCCCTCAATGGGGTTTGACAGCGCAAAATAAAAAAAAAATATCTTATTTTTGCATCTTTTGAATCTCTAAGATAAGAAAAATATACTCAAGAAAGGATTTACTTCAAATCAACTTGGTTCGTCTGCTAGAGCCAATCAAACTACCAACTATTAATTTTCATATAAGGCTGACAAAATCGGTTCAAAAAACTGATAAAATCGGGTCTTCACAGTATTCATATAATCTAGTGTTTCTATTCATTCCATTCTTTTTTTCTCTTGTTCTATTGTTTGATATTCTAATTTTTTAGCATTTTTGTTTTTTTTCCATTTCAACAAGATTTTTTAATCTTTCTATTTTTATCTCGAATTTTTGTTTTATATTGTGTTGTATATATTTGTCTTAATATTTTTCCATTTTTTATTTTTACAACTCTCGCTGTTTTTTTTTTAATTCATCCATTTTATTTGTATTTGTCCCATTTTTAGATTTATCTATTTTTTAATTTTTTTTAAATTTTTTGCGTGTTGTCTATCGTTTTTTGTTTTTTTTTCTTCCGGTTGATCAATTGATTTCATTAAATTTATTGAGTTTCTTTCACAAAATTTTAATTCTTACGATTATTTTTGTACTTTCTCATATTTTTCAATAAACCTAAATTAGTATTTTCTTCATCCGCTCTTTTTCCATATTTTCCATTATAAGGTCTCTCGTTTTCTAAAAAATTGCAATTTTTTTTCTTCTGTTTTTTCGTTTTAGTTTTTTTCTTTTGTTATAAATTTTTTTCTCCTTTATTCAGTTTTGAAACGAAGGCTCTTCTTTTGTATAGATTTTTTCTGAATATTCTTCAATTTGTTTTCATTGTTATGTCCCATTACGTTAAGCACTTTCCTTTATTATCCACTTAAACAATTTTGAATGTTATGTTTTCCATTTGGTTCATTATTGATTATCCCATTATTTAATTTTTATCTTTTTGAGTTTTGTGTACGTTTTCTGCTTTCCATTCTATCTAATTTTAAGTCTTACTTCATATGAATTCATTCATTATTTAAACAATTTATTTTTAAGTTTTCTCTTGTTTTTCTTTATTGTAATATTCCTATTTTCCCCACTTCGCATAGCGGTCGTTCTTCATCATTTCTTCTATTTTGAAATATTTTCAACATTTTTTCTCATTTTGCTGTTTTCTTTCTCACCAGTTTTTATTTTGTTACAATTTTTTATATATTTAACATTTGGTATTATTGTTATTTCAACGTCTGAACCATTGGATCCAATACATTCATTTTTATATTTTTTATTACTTTTTTGTATCCTTGTTTTCATTTTTTTTGTCATGTTCATTTTACTATTTTTCGTCGTTTTTTTCCGTTTTCCATACATAAGATGTTCTATTTTTCGTTTTCTCTTTTACCTATTTTTCATTATTTTAACACTTCCGCAATATTTTTTCTATTTAGTATTTATTTTGGAATAATTACCTATTTCACTCCCTTCGTCTAATTTGATTGTTTCATTTATTCAATCTGTTTTATGTTGCCAATTACTATTATTTTCACAAACTTTCAAATTTCAACTTATTTATTGTCTTAATTTTGTTCATTTTCTGTCGTTTCTCCGCTTTGGATTTTTTTATTTTTGATATTGTAAGTTTTTGACTATTTGCATGATATTAATCTATTTCCTTTATTTTAAATGCCACTGGCAGTGGCGTAGCCAGAAATTTGGTTTGGAAGGGGGTTTTGATGAAAATCGCAAATTTTTTGAAAAAATGCTAAAATTTAATATGAGTTTGATAAATTATTGAAAACTCAAAAACATAAATAGTCTAACAGATGTCATTCCAGTCTACAAACAAGAAGGATCAACATGGAACAGTTTTCAAACCTCTATAGATTATTTTCTTGTATAATATGTCAATGAAGTCAAAAATTGCCATCTTTTAAAGTGGGATAAATGATCTAAAAAATTTTCAACGTTCAAGATCACTTAATATAATAATCCTTGGCTTTGGAGGTTTGACAACTTCGGGAAGTTATCAACATAAAACAGCTCCTGCTTTGATATAGAAATTTTAGTGATTAATTCTCATAGAGGTAATTATGGTGAATTAATTTTTCAAAAATATTAAGAGACATGGTGCCTTCAGCAAAGTTTTTGATAATGTCATTTCAAACAATTTTGTTGAAAATATGAAGGCTACATGAATTCAACATATAGGGATTTAAATGGACTGGGCCTGCTATATTTCTTCTTAGTGAAGAAAAATTTAGGTGAAAACTTTTTTTTTCTGAGCTACGCATAAAATTGTTTGAAACAATCATTGCGAGTTGAGAACACAAAACCTATAACTAAATTATGGATGGATGGAACTGAAACTTGCGTTTCGACTTCATCTCATCAGAATCCGACACTAACTTGGTGGGCGGACTAAGCTAGCGCTGAATTGATGCTAGCTTCTGAAAATGGAATCACTCTTTGTGTTTTTGAGTCCTTTTAATATCTGGGAATTATTTGTTTTAAATCCAGTTCCCTTATTTTTTTTTGTAAGCTTCAAAGGCACCTTGAACGCAATGTGAATTTATTATTTAATTACCGCAGAAGAGATTTATCAAATACAGTAATTTCAGAATAGCTTGTTGTAAAGGTTTTCTACTACTATATTTCGATACTCTGAATATGTGGGATATTTATGTCTTTGACAAAGTTGTTTGAAATAGCACTTTCGAAAACTTTGCTGGAGACATTAAGTCTCGACCCAAATATGCTTGAAGAGTAATTCTTCTCTATAATTACTTCTAGGAGGATTAACCGTCAAAATGATTCTATCAGTAGATGGGGGTTTTAACCCCCAAACCCCCCCCCCCCCTGGCTACGCCACTGGCCACTGGTCAGCTTTATTTTTATGTTTCATTTAATCTATTTATTATTTTTTCTTGCTTATTCCTTATTTATTTATTTTTTGTTTTTTCTCTCTTTAAATTCTACCGCCATTGAATGCTTTTTTATAATATATTGCATTTCTAATTTGCTACTGCAATTCGCACGAGGTTGTAATTGTGAGTTTTTTTTAATAATAATGTACCAAATATATAAATGAGGGTTTCGCAACAATCAGTTTTCCCCAAAATCTAAGAAAGTCAGCTACACTTTTGAGCAAATTAGATGTTGTATTCTCAGAGGCTGACAATGCTGTAGCGCACCGACTTGTCCGAGTGTGATTTTTCTTTGATGTATTTTTTTTATTTTGATTATAGAGGTTTTAACCTTAGGGTCATTCGCCTCTTTGTCGGGTTAGAGAAATCTCTTTAGAAAGATCTCTAACCCTATGTGCGGGGTTGGGAATTGAACCCAGGTGAGCTGCGTACAAGGCAATCGATTTACCAACTACGCTATCTCCACCCCTTTCTTTGATGTATTCTAGATGAAACTAGACAAAGATCCGAACAAATCCTTGTAATACCAATACCTTGATAAATATGAATTTTTGACAAATCAGCTCCTTTCAAAATCACTAAAAATTTCGCAGAAATATTTAAATGAGATGCCTCTTTTTTGATTTTGACTCTTCATTTATAAAAGTGTCGTCCAAGTAAAAGAGAAATTTTTCTCACGTATTGCCTGAACTCGAACTACTTGTATGCCGATAAAGCGAAATCTTTAAAAGTAGCCAAATCAACTGCCACCAGCGTAATGCCAATCGGAAGGAAAAAATGGCCGATATCTTGAAGCATTTGAAGCTATCGAAGTACACACAGAAATATCTGATTCGACAGGCTTGCTGTACCTGTGGTTTGAAAAGTTACATTTTCATTGTAACTGAGACCTTCAGCCAGGAAATTTATTTAAAAGAGTGTATCAAAAAACGTTTACTATCTTTCATGAAGTAACACGATCGTTCTATGCTATTTTGGCCGGATTTTGAATCCTGCAATTACGAAAAAATGACATTTAGTGGCAAGCCGCATATAACGTTCAGATGGCGCACAAGAACAAGAACCCTCCATACACACTAGGGCACGACCCAAACGAGGACTATTAGTCCATTGTCAAGCGGAACCTGCAGAAGACCAATAACTGTTTAAGTAAAGTGACTGTGGCGAACAAAGTGGACGAGGATGCTGTATAGAATTTGAGCAGTAGTTAAAAGACGCTTAACCGAAGGCTTAACTGAATATTTTTCTGTATTTTATGCTAATTGAACTTATGAACTTATAGACTGCGGCTGGTATATAAGCGGTAAACGTGACTACCACTTAGTCCAGTGGGTCTGGGTTCAATCCCAGCCGAGATTTTCTGAGGTGAAAATTGTGTGTCATGAAATCCTTCACAAGAGAAGTAGAGCCGTTAATCCCGGTCCATGTGTTGATGACCCGATATCTGGTTGTGGAAACACCTCTCTGGCGTCAGTGATAGACACTCAGTACGGACAGCGAGCGACAGAAAATAAACGAAAAAAATAGAAATAATTTTTTTTTCGAATTTACAGCACTCAGTACATTCTACTACAGCGCTGGCACAAAAGTTTAATACTATACTATACTTAAAAGCAGAGAACTAGAATAGAGTGGAGTCAAATAGGTCAATTTTTATGGCGACCTCGTGCGATAGTATTTCTGTACTGATTTTAACACACAGTCACTCGTTGGAAAGGTTATACGTCTGGTATTAATAATACCTACAATCCTTTGACGTCATTCAGCTATAAAAAATAAGGAAGTGGCAAATGATGTGAAAAATCATGAAACCGCAGAAGGAAATGTTAAAAAACATGTTTTTCAGCATGAGCGTCTGGTTTTGCAAATGACTTCTTCGGTGTTCTCGTTGTCGCCAGAGTGTAGAATTGAAGTTGTGCATTCCGGCTCACGTGGTCGCTTATCTATACGACGATCACGTTTGCGCTTCGGAGTTTTTTTTATTCCATTACCTTCTCATTTTCGATCATTTTTTTCGATTATCTACTTCAACAATACCTTAAATTATTTCTGTTTCTGTGTTCGAAAAATCAACAATGATAGAGGAAGCCCTTATGCTGGATTCCCGGTCCCGTAATTTCTCTCTACAGCCCTGGTAACATTACAAGTGAATCGAAAAATTCGGATGCGGTAAATTCCTATTTCCTACATTGCAGCTACAGTTAGAAAACACATTTTTGTACCGCATAACCCTAATTCGCATTATATAACTTTGCCGCAAAAAACACCCTAAACCACAATGCGCTGTAATCACGACACCATGTTTCGTTACATCATACTGCTGCGAACCATAACCGAAAAACAACTGATGTATAATCCAAAATAAATATGTAATATTCTACCATTATTCCAAATGTAATCATCAAACCATATCCGAAATGAGTGTACATACTCGCCACATTCATCACGGCTGCTAATACAATCATTTTCTCGTAACACAAAAAATCCCAAACATCAGCGTGTGACTTGTGTGTATGTGCCATGCCATACCACCTAACGTTTTGTAATTAGCACTCGAGTAGATTAGCACGAATTCATGTGCTGTGTGCTCTTTGATTCCGCCGTAAATATTTATTTTTTCTTGATTCCTCTCGTGCCTCACGTTTGTGATTTCGTACTATGTACGTTATGTATATGTCGGTACCATTTACAGGGGTGTGTTAGCACACAGCCGACTCTACAGTTGGTACAAGCAGTTCAACACATACGGCCACACGCAACTGTTCCACCATACATTATGCAACAAATTAGTGGCATTTTCTTCGAGAATACTAATTTCAACGAAAAACAATCCTACAATTCCAAATTCCAACACTCAGCACAGCAGCAGCCAACCCAAGCTAGTGCTCGGTAAGACGCCAGCCTCGAAAGCATAACCAACGCCACCGGATCGACGCCTAGAAGCCACATCGTATACAAGGTGAAAATTAAACCATGTTTATGAATGTATTAATAGAATGAATAAATTAAACTTAAACATACGTACGTACCTCTGTAAGAGGGGTTGCAACTTTTCTGAACCGAACTCGCTCCGGAGCTTGCAGACGCGAGGAAATGGAGCTCGGGTGGAAATGTGGAATCCAACCGACCGAACCATCTTTGATCTTTACCCTGGTAATAAAGGTGGTTTGTGATGGGTGTAAGCCGGTTGGGAGATAGGGAATTTTTCCTCAAAGATAGCGTTTCTCGGGTCGAACCGATGTGGCTCCACTTTCTTCGGGATAGGGTTTAATCAATCGAAGAAATATCCAGCATGCCAAAATGCCAGCAGTACAGTAACAGTAAGCGCGTGAAAGTGATGGTAACCTGCTATGAAATGTTCAAGTTTGGACGGTCAGCCTCTGCGAAGAACGCGTCGGCTGTCAGGAGGTTCTGAATTCCAGCGAAACGATAAACCTTTAAAATCCTTTTGCTTACGCTGTTAGCTTCGAACTTTGCGAAAATAACCGGCAGTCATGGCCAGGGAATGCCGATAGAGTTCGAGCATAACATTTCCGAGAAAGCGCAATCCCAGGAGGGGGAATGTTTGCTGCGCACTTTTACGGGTGTTTTTTATGGAAGGAAAATTGAAAAGTAGCAATTTCAAGAAAAAAAAGACTTTTTTAAAGCAGATCAAGTATTTATTGAAATGAAAAAAAAATCCTTACTGTCGAAAACAAATGATGAAGTTAGCAGAGTATTTGTGATATAGAAAAAAGCTGTTGTAAATACTTCCTAAGAAGCATTGCCGAAGATCCTAACTCGTTACTTGGTATGATCGCTGAAGTTTGGGTAATTATTTAGACCGTCCAGAAGTTATCTCAGTAGAGGCAAAGCATAAATGTAAATAACTCTACAACTGAAAAAGGAAATAAACAAACAGATAATTTTTGTATAATTTAGAACAAGCCAAACATCAAATCCAACTTTGGAAAAAAGTGTTCAGTAAAAAAAAGTTGATTGAATAGGATTCATAGTATTTAAGCTTACGCCGACAATGATATAAATCTAGTATCATTCTTCTGGTTACATGTTTACAAGAGTCACTCCAACATTTCATTACCGATAGAATCGGTACTAAAAATAATTAAATGTAACGTAACGCCTTGAACAGATTCGCCCGAGGTGCGCTTCTGCGGCTCCAACTACGCAAAACGGAAAACTAACGTCCAACGGAAGCGTCATCGTGCACTATCCTCTCGGAAGGCGGTGGTGTTGGGCGGAGCTTTCGTCATTTTATCGAGCATAAATTTGTATCCCATTAAAATAATATGTAGCTAATAATGTCGTGTGCGGTGGGTGCCCCGAAGCCGTACCTACCGTTCTGTTCCGGGCAAACGGCTCTCACATGCATACGTTTATGATGACACACATGTTTGCACCGCTGCTGGCTGCCAGTGAGACTGCTCGTTGTGCTCCTGACAGGAAGTGGCTTCTGTTGCAGGAAGCGATTATACGATTATACGGTTATCCGGTCTTAAGTAAGTGCCGGTTGTTGAGCACTGCCTATTACAAGTCGGTATCGTGAATGTCGTTGCTTAAGAGGCAGCTTGATATAATGTATATTAAGTTAGTATGGCTTCAGGCTGAGTATTTAAAAGCGCAAGAGTTGCCGAGCAATGGAAAGACCTATCGGAATCTACTTCCATTACGCAGAAATCTTATCAAAAACCAACAAGCCTGCAAATGCTGTAACGAAATTTGGTATAATTTATGCCAGAGCTAACAATATTGATAATATTTGAAAGAAAACACAAGTTCGACAACCCTTGTTTTCAATATTGAAAGAGGCTTTCGAGAAACTGAAGCGAAGAAACCGGGCTTCATTCAAAACGGAAGTTTTCACTCATTTCTATATTTTTGCGATAAATGATCATGCGACAACGAACCGAAGTGAACCCCATTCTATGGAACCAATTGCGAACGAAAAATACAACCACTCAACTGTCAGAATTTGTGGTGACTTTTGGCAGAAAAAAAGCCATTCGAAAGAAGTTTATCAATCATATGACAACAAGCGTTGGTTCGCGTTAATGAAGGATATTTCAAGGGGAAACAAAATTTATATGAAGCAACGAAGACGAATTGTGTATCTAGTTGTCGAATATGTCCATATCGTTATCGTTGCGCTAACTTTGATGCTCACGATCTTTAGTCCATCTCTACTGCTGGTACATACGAGTGACGAGCGCGAGCCTTCCATTCTTGGTATTAGTTTCGTCACTGATGGTGCTGGCTGTTGTTTTGGAGGTGCTGAACAGTTACCAGTCATCATTATTGCTCTAACAACAACCATAAATTTTGTACCCGATTGTAGGTCCGGTAATAATATTGCAGACTTTGCATTTGACCGGATTTGCTAACATGAGTTTTGCTTAGTATAATATAGTATACTACTATCAGTATTATCAGTTTGCCGTAAGATGCCATCTGATCAAACAACTGACCCGTATTAATTTGTCCTTGATATGGGCAATGTGTAGTTTGAGTATGGCACCACATTTACGTTCTATTCCACGATCCGATATGAAGGAAGTGGACGGTCTAACCACGTTCTACCAACAGAAACACCAGTAGAAAAGAGAAGTATATGGTGATTAATCGTAAGGTTTTTTGTTAAACCCACAGAAAACATTAAAAAATGAACCGAATCTTTATTTTCGCTCGATAAAATATTTATTGTTTTGAAAACAATTCCTTTTAAATATTGACCATAGCAGCGCGTGAGGTAGTCCAATTTTTTGAAGACGCGTTCGAGCATTTCAAGTGGTATCTGGCTAATTACTAATGTTGACTTCCAATGCATCAATCGTTGCAGGATTATACACATGGACTTTTGATTTTACATAGTCCCATAGAAAAAGTTTATAAGACGAATTTCGCGCCAACTCGAACAAATTTTAGCAGCACCCTCTCAGATTTTAATGAAACTTTCTGTACATGAAGACTTTGTCACAAAAAGCCACTTTGCATATTTTGGTTCTTCAAAAAATGATCTAGACTGTCTTTTGAAAAGGGCCAAACATTTTACCCTTTTTTCAAATGGCTGTAGCCTAAAAATGACAAATCCTACAAAAAAATGTTGTAGGAGTGGTTTTCACAACATCAGTCAAATTTTCGAATAAAAATATTGAAAAAATTCTTCATTGACTCCTACACTGAAAAAATCGATTCTAAAAATTTAAAGTCAATTTACAAAAAAACCATTTCTGATTTGGATGAAATTTTGTTACAAAATAGATAATTATGTTCCCTACCTACCGTCAAAAATTCATGTTGGGCACTTTTGAGGAAAAAAGTTATTTGAAAAAAACTCGACCTTATTCAAACTGATTTTTTTCTTCAGTGTATTTTTATCGAAAACTAAACCAATGAAAGGCATGATCATCTCACAATCCATTTTCCCAGCTGCTAGTTGCCTGATACATGCAAAAAGTGTCGGTAACGAATTTGGTATATATTCATAACAAACTTTAATGAAGACTGGAAGACTTGAAGGGTGCAGTTCATTTATTCCTCTCAAAACTGATAAATTTTATGAAACAATTGACAAACTTTTCTAAAATTTATTTTATGTCTGATGGAGCAGCAGCACAAAACAAAAATAAGAAAAACTTTGTAAGCTTGTGTAGATTCCAGTCAAAGTATGAGTTAAGGTTGGAGAGACAATGGGCCAAAATCGAAAACGATAAAAGGAGTTTTTTCCACATCGAGTGTTAGATCTTCATAAAAATCAATCAGTTCATGTAAAATGTTGTTACAATACTGCTAATTGATTTTTATGAAGATCTACCAATCGGTGTGGAAAAAACTGCCTTTTTCGTTTTTGATTTTTACCGATTCTCTCTCCAACCTTGAGCGCAGAATGGTATTTTGTTGCAGTATTCCATGGAAAAGGACCCTGTGATGCTATTGCTGGCACTCTCAAGCGAATGGCAAATAAGCTAGTCTTGCTCGCGACTATGGAAATACCATAACAAGTCCCCGAGAGTTATATAACTGGGCACTTGAACAAGCTGATAGAAATATCACAAAATTAATTTTCTGCTACATATTCACTGAACAGCACAACAAAATGTCAGAAGAACTCTATGAGCTATATAATAACGCCAAAACAATACCTGGAACTCAAAAATTCCATAGTTTCGTGCCTATTCCTGGGGGCAAAGTAGAGACGAAAAGATATTCTAATTCAGAAGATGAACCAAAAATATTTCCCTTGTATAGAAATAATATAAAATAGCATGCATGAAGATAGTTTTAAGATAAATGTAAAATATAAAAATAAATAAATAATTATTTAAAATTCAATACATAATGTTGTGGTGGTTATGTCATTCTCTAATTCTTCCTCAGCACTAAACAAAAAAATACAAAAGTAATAATGGAATATTTGTTTAACGACATAAACTCTTTTCAATGGGATTCTTGATTAAGGGGTAATATACCTTTTAGTGATAAAAATGTCAAGAAAGTTTAAATTTGAGTAAAGATATTTTGGTAGTACATTTTTCAATAAAATAAACAAGCATAAGTTTATAAAAATAAATTGATAATTGGCGGAGTTATGGCTTTTTCCCCGAAATCCTTTTTTTAAGAGGTTTGCGGTGATCACGATTGGAGACCAATAGATCATCTAAAAACCCAAAAAAAATTTATTAGTATATGAGTATTCCTCGTACCTTAACGATTAGGTGAATAAATAATAATGTTTTCCTGCATTCGAGAACGTTTTCAGAAAAAAATTGCTGCTTTAAGCTCTAAAAATTGCATTAAAAAAATTTATCCATGAAACAAAAATTTATGAATGAAAATTACGATCAATTGAAAAAAAATAAGAAAATTGATTGTGTAGTTTCTCGGTAATCGTGATCACGGAAAACCCATTTTTAGTAAAACAACATTTGGAGAAAATCGAGTTTAAAATTTCAAATTACCACTGCTCTTGGTAGACGAAGCGCGCTTGGAAGCGCTGTAACATTCGATCTATTTCTTGGATCTTTATAAAAATTTGGGAAACCATTCGCAAGGAGTTTTACTTTCAGATAAAGCAACAACAAAAATTCGATCTCATGAAAAATGAAAAAGTAGTTAACCCCTTAATAAAACTATGCTTAGTTGCTAAATTAGACAATATATTCTCACAAACTGAGTTTTATTGGATTCTGAGATGATTATGACTTTCATTGGTTTAGTTTTCGATAAAAGTTCACTGAAGAAAAAAATTCAGTTTGGACAAGGAAATTTTTTCTTTCAAATGACTTTTTTTCCTCAAAAGTGTCCAACTTTAATTTTTGACGGTAGGTTTCGAACATAATTATCTATCTTGTAACAAATTTTCATCCAAATCGAAAATGAGTTTTTTTTGTAACTCGACTTTAAATTTTTAGAATCGATTTTTTTTTCAGTGTAGGAGTCAATAATTTTTTTTTCAATATTTTTATTCGAAAATTTGACTAATTTTGTGAAAACCACTCCTACAACATTTTTTGCAGGATTTATCATTTTTAGACTATAGCCATTTGAAAAAAAAAAATTGGGAAAAAAGTTTGGCCCTTTTCAAAAGTCAGTCTAGATCATTTTTGGAAAAACAAAATATGCAAAGTGGCTTTTTGTGACAACGTCTTCAAGCACAGAAAGTTTCTCTAGAATCTGAGAGGGTGCTGCCAACTCTGAATACGATTTGGCGCGAAATTCGTCATAGATATGATATAGCACGATCTAGGCGGCCAATTGACAGGTCTTATTGGAACCAAATATTGTCAGGACTACAGTTTTCTTGAATAATATGTCAAAAATTTCAAAAAATGCGTGCTTTTAAAGTGGAATAAATGTTCGAAAACATTTTCAACGTTCAAGATCACCAAATTCAAAAATTGCTTACATTGAAAGTTTGACAACTTCGAGAAATTTTCCAACATAAAATAGCGCATACTTTAATATAAACATTTTTGTGATTAATTCTCATAGAGGTAATTATGGAGAATGAAGTCTTCAAAAATAGTAATAGACTTGGCGCCTTCAGCAAAGTTATTGATAATGTCATTATAAACAAAATTTGTTGAAAATATGCAGGCTACATGAATGCAGCATATCAAGATATAACACAACTTGCTATATTTCTACTTAGTGGAGAAACATTAAGTTAAAAATATTTTTTCTGCACCAAGGAGAAAACTGTTTATTGCGTTTATACAGACTTCTCATCAGAAATCGACACTAACTTAGTGACAGGACTAAGCTAGCGCGAAATTGATGCTATCTCCAAAAAAACGGAAACACTCTTTATGTTTCCGGGTAAACCCCTAGTTCTTTTTGCCTTTCTCATATAAAGAAAGGCTATGCAATCACTGTAAAAATCGACTTTTTAACAGAGGCCCGGAGGGCCGAGTGTCATACACCATTCGATTCAGTTCGTCGAGATCGGCAAATGTCTGTGTGTGTGTATGTATGTGTGTGTGTATGTGTGTGTGTATGTGTGTGTGTGTCATTTAAACTCACACAATTTTCTCAGAGATGGCTGAACCGATTTTCGCAAACTTAGTTTCATCTGAAATGTATAACGCTCCCATAAGCTGCTATTGAATTTTTAGTTGATCCGACTTCCGGTTCCGGAGTTACGGGTTGAAGAGTGCGGTCACACAGCAAATTCCCATATAAACTGGTACCACCATAATGTTCAAATGATGTAAAACATATTAAAATTGATGTAACATTACTCTAGTTTGCGGGTCTGGATCACTAATGATCAATCAAAGCAGCTTTGACCACATTGGCCACCTATGACGGTTCATGACGCCCTCGGGGAACCTGCCAAGTTCCTAAGCTAATATCACACCCATTCCACAACGAATTCTCTACCGATTTTTACGAACTTAATTTCAAATGAAAGATACAGTAATGCCATTGACTGCTGCTGAATTTCATTCGGTTCTGACTCTTGCTTCCGGAGTTACAGGGGTGTTAGTAAGGATACACTGGAATTTCCCATATAAATCGGTACAATCGTAATACCTCAGAGGCTAAAAACTATTGAAATGGTCACCAAATTACTTCTAATCGTAGATCTAGATCACTGATTGCCAATCAAACATTCTTTGAATATATTGTCCACTATCGACGATTCCGGAAGTCCGGAATTCCGGGCATATTCCACAATTAAAGTCACATCGGTTCATCGGTGATGACTGAACCGATTTTCTTAAACCAAGTCTCAAATGGAAGGCAAAATATGCAGTTGAGTATTGCGTAGCCACCCCTTCCCCCCCCCTCCCTACCTTGCCCTTACACCTCCCTCCTTCATCACTCCCCTCTTCTTGGATCACCCTCACGTCCAGATTTTCTTCATCCACCCCGTATACCGAAATAAGATGAAGGATTTCTGACGCATCCTCCACACCCACTCTACTAAACCCCCATTCCCTACACGTTCAAACGCATTCCACCAACCTTTGCAAATTATAATCACATGAAGATAACATTGAACTCATGCTTATTAAGCTAATTAAATATTATTCTTTTGCCTTTCTTATATAGAAAGGTTATGCAATTGCTCCAAAAACCGACTTTCTAACCGAGGCCCGGAGGGCCGAGTCTCATATAACATTCGATTCAGTTCGCCGAGATCGCAAAATATCTGTGTGTATGTATGTGTGTATGTATGTATGTGTGTATGTGTATGTGTGTATGTATGTGTGTGTATGTGTGGATTTGTTAACAAAATGTCCACATCGGTTACTCGGAGATGGCTGAACCGATTTTTACAAACTAAGATTCAAATGAAAGGTATAATATTCCCATAGGTTGCTATTGAATTTCATTTTCAACCGACATCTTGTTCCGAATTACGAGTTGAAGAGTATGGTTACAAAACAAAATTTGTTGATTTTTCCAAATCGGTTTCTCGGAATTTTCTGAACCGATTTTGACAAACTTAATTTTAAATGAAAGGTCCATCAGCTGCTGTTGAATTTTGTGTGGATCCGAGTTCTGGTTCCTGAATTACAGGGTGATACGTACGATCACGCAGCAAATCCCGATTCTAACGAATTCTGCGATGAATGTAAAAAGGTGATTTTTTTTCCAAAATGTAAACACAACTGTTGAATTTGTAGATCTAGGTCCCCAACAGTCATTCAAAGTCTCTTTGGCCACACTGGCCACCATCGACGGATCAGGAAGCATCCAAAGTCAGAATAACGGTTATATTGGTTTCTCGAAAATGGCTAGATTTGCTCAACTTAGTCTCAAATGAAAGGTGTTGCGTCCCCAGCACCGGAGTTACGGGTTGTGGAGGTCGATCACATAGAAAACTCCGATTCAAACCGATACCGCGATGAATGCAAAAAGGTGCTCTTATATATACTTACCAAGTGTAATAAGAATGAAAGACACTTCCATAAAGTTATATTGTACGAACCAGCTATTAAATCATAGTTTGGAGAAATGAGAAAGGCACAATTGCACCTCTAGGTGGATTAAAACAGGTTTTTTAATATTTGGGATTTGTTTAAGCCAGTTCTCTTGAATATATCTTTTTGCCTTTCTCAATAGAAAGGTATTGCAATTGCTCTGAAAACCGACTTTTTAACGGAGGCCCGGAGGGCCGAGTGACATATACCATTCGATTCAGTTCGTCGAGTTCGGCAAATGTCTGTGTTTGTATGTATGTGTGTATGTATGTATGTGTGTGTATGTGTGTGTGTATGTGACCAAAAATGTCACTCATTTTTCTCAGAGATGGCTGAACCGATTTTGACAAACTTAGTCTCAAATGAAAGGTGCAACGTTCCCATAGGCTGCTATTGAATTTCTAATGGATCCGACTTCCGGTTCCGGAATTACAGGGTGATAAGTACGAACACGCAGAAAATGTCGATTTTAATAAATTCTGCAATGAATGTATAAAGGTGAAAATTTTTCCAAAATATGACCACAACTGCTTCGATTTGTAGTATTAGGTCACTAACATCCATTCAAAGTCTATTTGGCCACATTGGCCACCATCATCGGTTCCGGAAGCCCCGGCGGAAGTATCTAAATTCAGAATAACAGTTACATCGGTTTCTCGGAGATGGCTAGACCGATTCGACTAAACTTGGCCTCAAATGAAAGGTATTGCGTCCCCGTAAATGGCTATTTAATTTCATCCCGATCCGACTTACGGTTCCGGAGTAACAGGTTGTGGCGTGCGATCACATAGCAAAATGTGATTCAAACCGATACTCCGATGAAAGCAAAAAAGGTAAAAATTTCGCTAAAATGTCTCTCAAACAACTTAAATTTGCTGTTCTAGGTCACCGGCGGCCAACCAAACTTTCGTTGACTACATTAACCACCATAGACGGTTCCGGAAGTGCCCGGGAAAAGCGGCCATCTTTTAAAATTTACGAACTCACATCAGTTTCCCGGAAATGGTTGGGCCAATTTTCACAAACTTAGTCCCAAATGATAGCAATAATATCCCCATAGATGTCTATAAAATTTCGTACGGATCGCTTATATGGTTCCGGAAATATAGACTAAACCGTCCGGTCACATATGAAATTCCCATATAAGCCCCAAAAATCCTCATGATGCTTAAAACACGGTTCTCAATGTAGTGATCAGAGAATATTCTTTCAAAAATAATTTGAAATTATGGTGGTACCTCGTAAGGCTCATTGACAGCAATACCTTGACGATGATTAACATGGTTTGACAGCTGATGTTTGACAGCGTCTTACCTTCTGTTTCAAACATCCAACAATATTCTAAATAATAAAGAGTATGGAATGTCGTGATCAACCAACAACTAATCTGCCGCTTCTGATAAATCGCACCATGATATAACAATCAGAAATTTATTTATTTTCTTCAAGCATATGTAGACTACATAGAATGGTCTCTAAAAAGATATTTTTAATCAAAAACAATTTTTGTAATTGTTTCGATCCTACTTCACAGGAGAGATTTCCGGGTACCCACATTTAGCTACTTCAACATCAACAAATACCTCAAGGAAGGCAACTGATACTCAAATTTTTTTTCAAAGGGGGGACCTCATGAAATTTCAGAAATCGAATTCGTATTTTTGATGCCAAACATCTTTAAAATGCATGAAACGTCGAGATTTTATGTTATCTCGAAAATTTTTTTTATAAAAATCGACTTTTTGGGACTTTGCCTTTTTTCAGTTCAATATTATCGTGGCTGTTTTTTTTTCAAAATTTTAGAACTCAAATAATGATTTATTTTCCTGTATATAGTTGTCATGTGATGTACAATAATAAAATGTAATATATGCATTTAAAAGTTTTTAATGAATATAAACAACGCACACATTCTCGTGATTCATGATTGAGAAAGGCACAATTGCACCGCCAGGTGGATTAAAATAGGTTTTTGTAAGCTTCAGAGACTCATAACTTGAACGAAATGTGAATTTTATTGCTTATAATCCTCAGAAGAGATTTATCAAATATCAGTAATATCAGAATAACTTTTTGTAATGGTTTTCTACTACCACATTTCGATACTCTGAATATATGGGATATTCATATCTTAAACAAAGTTGTTTGAAATAGCATTTTCGAAAACTTTACTGGAGGCATTAAATCTCAACCTAATTACTAGTAGTATAATTATTATTAATTAATAATTTAATTACTTCTAGGAGGATTAACCGCCAATTTTTTTCATTATAAAGGGTTTACCCTTGGAGTCATTCGCCTCTTTTCGGGTTAGACCAATCTCTTTTAGAAAAATCTCTAACCCTATGTGCAGAAATGGGAATTGAACCCAGGTGAGCTGCGTACAAGGCAAAGGATTTACCAACTACACTATGCTCGTGCCCTAACCGCCAAAATTACATTATTTGAAGATGAGTAGTTTTAAGTTTTGAAGTTCTTCAATGTTACCTAACATCGAAATTTGACAGTTTCGAATGAATGTGATCGTGACCGTTAAAAATTTATCGAGCATTTATTTTACTTTTCTTCATTATTCAAACTCACAACAACTATGGGATTTCGGCTAAAAGATAAGTTACAAAATCCACTTCCCAAAATTTTCCAAAAGTCCTCATGATGCTTAAAACATGCTGATCAGAGAATATTCTTCCAAAAATAATTTGAATTTATGGTGGTACCTCGTAAGGCTCATTGACAGCAATACCTTGACGATGATCAACATGGTTTGACAGCTTATGTTTGACAGCGTCTTACCTTCTGTTTCAAACATCCTACAATATTGTACATAATAAAGAGTATGGAATGTCGTGATCAACCAACTAATCTGCCGCTTCTGATAAATCGAACCATGACATAACAATCAGAAATTTATTTATTTTCTTCAAGCATATGTTGACTACATAGAATGGTCTCTAAAAAGATATTTTTAATCAAAAACAATTTTTGTAATTGTTTCGATCCTACTTCACAGGAGAGATTTCCGGGTACGCACATTTAGCTACTTCAACATCAACAAATACCTCATGGAAGGCAACTGATACTTTTGTTGTTTTCACTGTACTTCAAACATGTGCTTTTAGTGCTGAAGACTTCACGACCGTCCTTTCGTCTGATTCGCTCAATTATAAATTTATGTTGGAGAATGCATCCACTTTTCGTCGAATGGTATAGAAAGAGCCGCATGTATGTAAGTGTTCGGTGAGCTCATTCTCTCGAAATAAAGACCCGTTTGGCCTGAACTATCTGCAAAAATTAAACTCGAAATCGGATCGGAAGTATCGTCAAATTTACTGGTCCTGGTTTTTTACTCGTCTGATATGGTCACCCTACTGGTATATATTGTTAAAGATATACTTCAATGATGTGCATCTAATTTTGAAGACTCCGCGATTATCGTTCGCAGATGACCTCAAGATTTTTCGCCTAATTCGTTCAATTGAAGATTGCAGAGTTCTCCAACAGCAGCTTCAAGTCCTTGCTGATTGGTGCAATACGAACCGCATGTGCGTGAGCCCGAAGAAGTGTTCGGTAATATCGTTTTCACGGAAAAAGAATTCGATTCATTTTAACTACCGTCTACTAGAAACAGACATTGAACGCGTCAGTCACGTTAAAGATCTGGGAGTGATTCTGGATTCTCAACTTACGTTTAAACAGCACGTCTCCTATGCAGTTGGTAAAGCATCTCGAGCACTGGGATGCATCTTCAGAATAGCCAAAAATTTTACGGATATCTATTGTCTCAAATCGCTCTACTGTTCTTTATCGCGATCAATTCTAGAATATTGCTCTGAAGTTTGGAGTCCAAACTACAATAATGGCGTTGAGAGAATAGAGTCTGTTCAGCGTCGCTTTTTACGTTTCGCGCTTCGTAGATTGCCGTGGAGAGATCCTTCCCGACTACCTCGCTATGAAAACCGGTGTCAGCTAATTCAACTAGAGCCCCTACATGTTCGAAGGAATACCGCAAGAGCTTTGTTCATCACTGACACTCTGCAAGGCCGTATAGATGCCCCAGCTATTTTGGAACAAATCAACATAAACGTCGCACCTCGAGCACTACGTAACAACAATATGTTCCGGTTGCCATTCCGACGCACAAATTATAGTATGTATGGAGCCATCACTGGTCTGCAACAAATTTTCAACCAGGTAGCTTCAGCATTTGATTTCAACGTTTCTCGACATACTCTGCGTGTACGTTTCTCCAGATTGTTTAATCATTTCGTTAACAACACTTGACCTTTTTATTCTTTGTTTGTAATTATTGTATGATTTTTGTTTTATGTGCGACTTGAGTATTAGAAATAAGATTAGTATTTAGGCTAACATCATTGGGGCTTTGATATGCCTGTTGATGTATTAAACAAACTAAAATAAACAAAAAATAAAATAAAATAAATTAAATAAAAGATTTCGTAATACAAGTATTATTTGTCGTGTATTAACTTTTCTACTATTATTATAAGAAATTGAATGACATTTATGTATTGGCTTATTTCTCCGCGAACGTTTGAATAAGGTGTCGATTCTCATATTACCATTATTCGCGCGCGTTGTTATGCTAACTGAATTTAACCTGTATAAAATGTGCTTTAACGAAATACCTAAAACGACTGAAATTCGAACTATTTTTTATGAACCCATTTTGACGGTTGGATGCCGGAAAATAATATTTTAGGCCTTTTTGAAATCCAAAATGCCGACTTCCGGTTTAGGAAAACCTCTATAAACACAACATTAAGGAAACTTTCGGAATCGGATTGACAAGGAGATGACGGAAATCGACGTTGGAAACCATTTTGAAATCCAAAACATTCGGTTAGAAAACATTCTATGACCGCAACAATATGGGTATTTTTGGAATGCGATTGACGCCACCCGGATAGAATTTTACAATAGCATTAACCCTACAAACAATCATAAAATAATAAATGGGTCATTCCATGCGAAGTGATCAAGGCACGTGTAATCGACCTCCACGGATTTGAACAAAATTTAGAGGAATTGTTCATCTAGGGCCAATATATAAAAACCCAAATTTTTGTGACAATTGAACCACCCCTCGGGTCATGGGAGCACCCCCCGTTTTGGCAAATTGTCAAAACCCTTGATTTTCTTTTGATCATATCTCCGGTTCTATTTACTCTAGAATCAAACCACAGGATGGCTTTTGAAGAAAATTGTTCAAGGAGTCTATAAAAAATATTATTTTTTGCCGACAGTGTTGCCAAGTATGCAATTTTATCAGTTAAATATTGAAAGTTAATTTTTCTCAAAATACGTATATTTTAATTTTGAAAATTTTAATGCCATCGCGTTCCCCAGACATTTTTACATAAAAAACACATTTTTACATAAAAAACACAAATCATCTCAATATAATATGAGCGCATCTTGAGATACACCGTTTTGAAGAGAAAAAACCGCAATTTCCCATATAAAATCGCAAGCGCACAACACTAAAAAACCAATTTGAGTATTCTGAGTTCAAACATAATTTTTCGTGAAGTAGACGAGAAATGATGAAAAACTACGTATTTGGTTTGCTTCTAGCAGATCAGGGTCGATTTTTATGACAGTTTGAAGATTTTCTCAATTTTGGCCAATAAAAATGGATTTTTATATGAGAAAATCGGAGTTTTTCCCTTCAAAACGGTATATCTCAGGATGCGCTCATATTATATTGGGATGATAAGTGTTTTTTATGTAAAAATGTCTGAGGAACGCGATGGCATTAAAATTTTCAAAATTAAAATATACGTATTTTGAGAAAAATTAACTTTTAATATTTAACTGAAAAAATTGCATAGTTGGCAACACTGTCGGCAAAAAATAATATTTTTTATAGTCTCCTTGAACAATTTTCTTCAAAAGCCATCTTGTGGTTTGATTCTAGATTAAATAGAACCGGAGATATGATCAAAAGAAAATCAAGGGTTTTGGCAATTTGCCAAAACGGGGGGTGCTCCCATGACCCGAGGGGTGGTTCAATTGACACAAAAATTTGGGTTTTTATATATTGGCCCTAGATGAACAATTCCTCCAAATTTTGTTCAAATCCGTGAAGGTCGATTTCAAGTTTGCATCTTTTTTTGATCACTTCGCGTAGAATGACCCATATTATAGTTATTACTGTTTCAACATTGTTCGATGCCAAGTTCTCACAGTAGATTTACAATAAAATTTCATGTAACAATAAATTTCACTGTTCAGCAAAAAACTGATACAGTGCATTCACATTAATTTTTACTGTTTTCGAGAAAAAAATGTATGGAGAAAAATTGTTTTTTTTTTTTAATGTTAAGATACATAACCACCCCCCTTTTTCACTGTAAAAGTCTATTTTACATTGAAATTTACTATAAAAACGTTAAAGTTTATTGTTTTTGTATTGTCGCATAACACTAATACTTACTGTAAATTATTGTAAAAATACTGTACTGTCACAGTGAAAATCAAGGTTTTGTTACTGTACATTTCTATTCGGGCACACATCGATTTCCATTATCTACTTGACATTCCCGGTGCAAAAATACCCATAACATATTTGGAATGAAATTTGGACAACCCTTCCAGCATTAAAACGAAAATACAACCCTGCGCAAGGCGCCATACTAAACGTCATACTCTAGACACACATATTTTAAACATCCAGTGTTGATTTCGACACGCTAAGAGATGTAAACAAAATAGCAGAAAACGCCTAATCGGGCACTGTGTTATTATACCAAAAAAAAAAATTGTACGCAATGGAAGATTATGACATACCTTTTATACAAAAAGCTGATAACCCTCTAAATGTAGCACAACTGCGTCCAATTGAGAATTTCTGGGCTAATTTGAAGCAGAGACTATACTACCCATGATTGCATATTTGTCCCGTTTTCTATGGGATTTTCTATCTTTATGGGTTTGATATGCGATCATGGGCAGTATATGCCATTGTAGTTTGACCGAAAACTATCAAACCTATGATAACTAAAATTTAGAAAGAAATCAAGAAAATATCAACATCAACTTTTTCGACCGTTTTGCGAAAAATTCCTGCAAACTGTCGTAAAGCTTCTCGGATAGACTCAATTTTTTTCTACATTAAGTTAATAAGATAACAAATGTTTTCATATAGAGAGTACATATAATAAAGATTTTTCCACAAAAAAATTGCCTTTTGCATTTGGTTCAAATTTCATTTCGCATACGTTATTGTAAGGATTAAAAAAAAATATTCAATTGAAAGTCGCCATCTTGAATTTCGAAATGGCGTCGTTCATCAATTTCAGCAAACTACTTGTTACGCCCGTTCCAAAAATACCTATATTGTTCAGGTTTTAAAAAGTTTTGCTCGACCGGAAGTCGCCATCTTGGATTTCAAAATGGCGTCCCTCATCGACTTCCGTCATCTAATTAAGAGCCGTCCCTTTACATTTTTGTTAAGGTTTTGAATAGTTTTGTTCAACCGGAAGACGCCATCTTGGATTTCAAAATAGCGTCGCTCATTGATTTCCGCAATCTACTTGTCAAGTTTGTTTGAAAAATATCCATATTGTAAAGATTTTAAAAAGTTTTGCTCAAGCGAAAGCCGCCATCGTGGATTTCAAAACGGCGGCGCTCATTGATTTCCGCAATCTACTTGTCACGCCCGTTCCAAAAAATATCCAATATTCGTTATGCACTCGTCGAGCCAATTCCGAAAACATCTTGATTCACTTCAATTGCTATACAGTGGTTACGCATGTAGATCTTTAGACCTGTGCTCAAAGACGACCTTAATTGATCTGCGACATCCGTTGAACTTCATGCTATATTGAGCATTATGTCACGAAATTCTAAGAACAAAGAGAGAGCAAAAATCATCAACATATTTCTCATTACGCTTATAAATCTTAAGTTCTGTTTATCTAAAAAATACTTGGATGACTATAAACATCAATTGGAGGCAATACCTCATTGAACCTTGTGTTATGACCCTCCTTGAGTATGTACTGTATCAATTTACGACCGAAAAATAACTGAATGCGCTTATAGATTGCTGGACCTTCACTCCAGGTAATTCTTGGAATACCTGGAACATGAGCAAATATAAGCATTCTATATCAAATAGGTTTGATATAGAATAGAATAGTTTTTAAGTTATGTAACCATAAATTTAAAACTAAACTGCTTTTACGAAAAGAAATTCTATAAGAATGTGAGAGAACTTTTTTACAAGCTAAATCCCAATTAACGAACACTTTTTTACGAATCAATTCATTTTATGAACCCCCGGTTTGATTCGTAAACGGAGGTTCTACTCTACATGGATATACAATCATCATTTCACTCAGACAAGACCATGCGTATTCCCTCCGCACATTAAATCCTATGTAGATTAATTTCCTAGTCGGTCAATTAAACACTTAACAAACAAAGAATTTAGTTTGCTCACTCCAAAGAAATGTCAGCTCGATTGGCATCACCCGTCGGATATATGTTCCCTTGCAATATCATCAAATCAAAGAGCAATTAAAATTACATGCGATAAAATATGCGCAAGTTTTCCAAATGGCTTAGAGTTGCAAAAGTCGCGTTCCAATAAATACTTAGACAATAACTGTCATCGTGATTTTTAGAAATAGAATAGGCTCTCCGCGTACGCTACGAATCGAACAATGTTAGTCAACAAAATCGGCTTAGACGCTTTGATCCCATCATAAGCATTAGACTCAAAGCTGCACTTAACAGGTCTTCAAATGTTCCGCCATGCACGAAATGCGTGGAATGTTTTGCAACCAGCAGAACTGCAACACACTCGATGGAAGAAAAACAACCTTAACATGTATGAGAAAAACACTCTCGGCAAAAGCTTTTGACTTGCATAAGCGGAGGAATGCAATCAAAACAAATTTATTCAAATCTATCGTCCGAACAACGGGCTCCATTTGAATTTCCGTCCAGCACAACAACAAAAGCTAACAGGAAAGCAAGCATTCAACAAATGCAATTCCATTTGAAGCAATTGCACGTCTCCTTAGATATGGCGTCCTTAGTCGCACAGCTTTCGGACCGCTTTGCGCTAAGACTTCTCCTCACCCAACCCGGTTCCGTTCATCATCATCATCCCGTACCGACTTCGGTGGCATTCGGGCGAAAGCAAATCCCTGCTATTTTTGCTTGAAAGAAAAATCAGGATCAGCACACAAGACGCTGCCACTTTTACATATACACGATCTGCCCCCGACGACGGGACCTGCGTTCGATTGATGCACCACCGTGTGCCATTCCTCGTACTCGTATATGTACGTATGTGAATGGGTATAATGGCGGTTCTAGGAGAACGAATTGAAAAGGGAAAAGCTCCTGCAGCTTGCCGTTTTATCGCCAGAAACGAAAGAACCATTTCCAAGTGCTTTCCGGGTAAGCTTAGATGTTTTTCTTTCTTGTTGCTCGGTTATCGGTAGCTAGGTAGGTTGAGGGCTCTTTCAGCTCACTGAATGGGATGAAGATCGGATTCAATGCATACCGTCACGGTAGTGTGGTCAGAGATTATGCGGATGTACATGAACGAAAAAAAATGGAGAAAACGATGTCCCCTTGATGTTGTGAGTTCGTATATGAAATTTTCGGCGGCCACTCATCGAAAGATATCAAGTTGACTCTCAAATAAATATCATGTTGGTTTTCCGAATTTCACCCTTACTAATCGTAGTAGATATCGTAAGAGAAGGCACATATGTAACGGGTAATCCCTTATTCAGTTTGTGTAGCATTGAACGTTGTTTTTTTCGAATGCGACAGTGGTTTAGCAAATATACTTTTCTAAAAGCAAATGGTTTTAATTTTCTCGATGTAGTGAAGTAGTTTGGTTTTGGTTTTTACAGTTACCGACGAGGGATTTTTCATCCATTGTTCACCTTTCGCAATTTCAGTTATATTTGTCTTTCATTCGCTTTCACAGTGAAGACATCCTGCACTTATCTGAAACCTTTCAACAGCGACTACATGCTCCACGAGAGGAAGAAACTTTTTTCCAACAACAGGAATGGCAGGAGAAATTGCAGATAAAAAGTATTAAAACGACACCAATATAGTCAAACTTGGGGAGAATTTCAATTTCAGCTGTTTCACATTCTCGGAAAAGTTTATTTCTGCTGCAATGGAAAGAAAAATCAGTTCCGCAGACAGCAAGCAAGCGAGCGAGCGAGCTCGCAGGAGCGACGAAACCCAAACTTCCGCTTGCCTAAAAGTTTAAAGAATAACGAATATTTACATTTGATATTTAACTTTTTCCGTCTGCAGTGATTACTGTCCTTTTCATACTAGGCAACCGCTCGTTCCCCCTCCTGGCCGGCCCTTTCCCGATCCGAATGAGATGCAGTTTCAACGACAAAGTAGCCAAAGTGCTAGTCAGCAGCGGTAGTCTCAGCGGAAACCGGCGTTGGAGGAAAAAACTGCACCACCCACCAATAAGTGAAACTTATTTCATATTTTATCGCTGATATTACAGGAAGTAATCTTATTACGCGGCCATTCGGTGGAAAAAAACTTTTCCCGCTGCGATTTCCTTGGTAACAATTTAACACTTTTTTGCTTTTTCCCCCACCATTCAGCGATTTCTGATCCTGCTACTAAAGGTATTGGGGAAGCGAACGGAGTATGAAATTGAAACTATTTGTGCAAGGGATATAATAATACTAGCCGAGAAGCCGGTTATTGGAATTTTTATCGTTTCACGACCGGTACCTGGTCAACCGTTTCCGTTTTGTTTTCTACCGGGCGGTGGCAGGATTTTTGCTGCGCAGGCTGTAGTCGGAGCCGTAAGCCGATCAATGTTTGAATGCCAGAAGGTGGAAGGGTAACAGGGGATTTGCAGCTGAGTTCGTAATTACAGATTTATGATGCCGGTTTCGTCTGACTTTTCAATCAGCTTAGGCAGCTTTTGTGCCGAGGTATTAATTCTTCGGTTCGTCGAATATGAAGTTGGTACTGTGAAATGTTTTTGCGCTGTCAGTCGGGCATTTTGACTGGATCAGGCCAGGATTTTGCTTCGGGAGGGGCTTTGAAAAAATGGTGCATCTAAACAATCCAAAACCATTTTCTTTGTCACAAGAAAGGCTGTAGTACATCGACGAATTATTGATGTTCAATTTGATTTTCATTATTTATTTACAAGTTACAACAATGAATATTCTAGAGTTCAAAGTATTTATGGGCTAACCGAATATGGCAATCCTTGGCGGTACTGGTGTGGTGTAGAAGATGCTTAATCGAAATGAGTAGAAAAATATCCATAACATATTCGAACGAAGAGAATGTCAAAAATTGCACTAAATCTTCTCATTTAGCAAGCGATTTGTAGAAGCTCAGAAACGGTTCAACTTCTATTTTCTTGATCTGGCGTTCTGCAACTATTACCAGTTTTGCGGCATTATGCTAACGCATTTTTTATATAGGTGCATATTAAGGTGACAATGATTTATATGAAAAAAAATTTCGCAACCTACCCCCTAGCATCGTTCCAAATCATGAAAAAAAGACACTGTCCAAATTTGAGCGAAATCGGTTAACCCTAACCCCTCCCCCAAAGAGCTTAAAGTTTGTATGGGATTTTTGGCCAAAATGTATGGGGAAACACTCGCACTTCACAAAATCGCCGCTAGAGGTCGCTGTAAACTTCCGATCACTGACCTAAGAAGAAGTAAAGCTTTTGAAGATATGCTGAACAAGTTTGTCGAAGACTGCACGACAAACCAACCAACCGTTAAAGAGTTATTAACGTTTAAAGTTGGATACTGCTGCTTAACATTCGCAAAGGGCGTACTCCGCTTATCTCATGTATGTGAACCACGAGTGAAGGTGGGACAAAGTTAGGAAAAACTCATATATCTCTGAAACGATGAGAGATAGAAAGTTCCACAAAGTTGTAGAGGAATAAAAGGACTTTTTGGTTTCACTGGAAAGTTTCAGGATTTCTCCGCAAGATGGCGGTAGTGAGCCAAGCAATTTAAAGGGAATACTCCTATCTGTATAACGGTAAGAGATGGAGCATTTGAATGTTCTACAAAGTTGTAGAGTAGCAAAAAATATTTTCTTTTCTCATTTGAAAAATGCAGAATTCTATCACATGGTGGCGCCAGTGATCAAAATTAATTCAAGGTAATACTCCTATCCATACCATGGCAAGAGATAGTGCAATCTGATGTTCTGCGAAGCTATGTAGTATTTCAAAGGCTGTCGTGTCTCGTTGTAAAAATAGAATTTAGGCCGCTTAGTGGTGCAAACAACATAGAGTATGAATATAATTTAAAACACCTTTTTAATGTTTTTTTAATTTTTTCGAATTTTTACTTTTACTTTATTTCTTGTGCTGAGATTCTTTTATTATACATAACATGTTACAAAGTTTTCTTAAGACTACCATGCTATGACAAAACCTATATTCTTAAATTTCTTCGTAACCCAATTTATATTTCTCCTGTTGAATACTTTTATAAAGCATTTTTATTTTTTTTATCTAACTGTTGACTAACTTTAAGAGCGCTCTTGTCTCAAAGATGTCGTGTATAGTGCCACGCGTCAGTGCTCGTTTATTACCTCTCGCAGAAGAAGCGTACACAATGCGCTGTGAATCCAGTTAGACTGGCATTGGTTGCACGATTACAGGCTTGATAATTTGGTGATAGGTGAGAACTATTAGGTTCATTCGAATGCCAATTAGTGACTTTTTCATCAAATCTGGCCTCACTTATAACTAAGAAATAGGCTGCTCGAAATATATTCTGTTTTCTTACGCGGACTACAGGGCTTAAGTACTATATTGTGCTAGAATATTGCCAGCCTGGCTAGGAACCTAAGTAGGCTACAATCCAATTCGCGCTGTGCTTCTATTATATTCAGCATCCCCCTTTTTTGCATATAAGCAAAGCGTGCATGCAAATTGCGCTACCTGTCCACCAGATCACCACATCACCAGATATTTGATTTTTGCTTTTGCAGATCTTCTAGCATGGGTGGATTGTCTCGACAGCTTGGTATTTTATGCGGTTCATCGCGCATGTTGCTCGCTATCGACGGAGGAATATAGTGTATGTTGTTGTCATCGGTGCTCGTTGGTCGCCTCAAGACGTGCCATGTGCTGCGAACCCAATTCAAATGATATTGGTTATACTAAAACCAAACAACTTAGCCTTAACAAGTCTTTGGAGAACTTTTCGTAGTTTGTGGGTTTCTTCTTTTTGTTAAAAAAAAACAGATAGGGTAATTGTACCAAGATCAAAAAAATAACTTTTTAATTATTCCAGCCACAGCCAAATAACCTTCAACGAAGTTGTAGAACGACAAATCTTGGAAAAGTTTGCTGAAGACATGTCAGCTCTACCTATCATACTTTTCATTTTACAACTTATACTTCTATTTTAAAATTGAAGGTTAGGGTGTTTCTTAGTGTTTATCAGAAAAACTGTTTTAGTCAAATAACTTTTGCGGTATTGATTTAAAAGTGAAGTAGTCTACAGACAACGTTAAGATTGTTTTAAGGAAAATAACTTGTTTCATGGCAACTATTTATATCTGTTTCATGGCAACTATTATATCTAACTATTTTTGCTGATGAGTTATGAGCACTTTTTCGCCAACAATAACAATATCACTCATTGGGGCAAACAAATTATAATTCTTTTTCAAGTATAACTAAGGTCAGTTAGTTATAATTGAGCAAAAAATAACGAATACGTTATTTTCTAAAAGTTCATAAAGTTGATTACAAAAATTCTATTTTTGATATTATAAGTTCTTATATCTTTTGAATAATAGAACCTAGCGCTTTAATGTGGGTGTGGGATTAACTTTTAAATGGTTCAAGATAGAGCTTCGTAGAAAATAAAATTTTTAAAAACTTGGTCGAAGACACTGGAACTCTATGTCGTGTATTTTACATTTTACAAGAAATTTACCAAAATAAATAGGATGTTTCTTAACAAATGGTTTTCTTTATATAACTTTTGCAGTTTTATTTTTCATAAGGATCACGTAAGAAAAACTTTCAGATATTTTGAAGGAGAGCATTTTGTCTCAATGTACCGAACCTCTAGCATCTCTCGTTAGAAAGTTATATATACTTTTTACTAAAAATAAACTCTTTTATGAGTAAATATTGCAAGACGTAAAAAATATTGTATTTGCCATTTTTTGCGATCTATACTATAAAGCATGCTATATCATATGACAACAACGGTATTTAATGTTAAGTGTCCTAATCGAAGATAATGCAATATGAAAAAGTTATATTTTTTTATAAAAAAGTTCTCATACCTTTCAAACGAAAAATTTTTGGTAGTTGGAAAGAAAGAAAATTATGCACCTTAAAATAATCTTGTAGCCCTGTTCTTAGGGTACTTTAGTGTAAAATGAACTTTTTATAGAAATAAAACCGTTTTCAAGGAACACCTTACAGCTTACATTTGGATTTGTCGGGCAATGGAAAGTATAAAAGCTAGAGCTTGCGTGCCTTCAGCAAATTTGGCAAAAATGTGTTGTACTTCATCGATAATAGTCAAGCTCTATCTCGAACGGTTCAAAAGTTTCATTTTAAATATTGCTAAAGTTAGTACCACCCTAGCTTTTGTTTAAAGCAAAATAAAGGGCTTGTAAAGTACAACAACTTTGCCAAACATATTGTAAGGCTAAATCATTTAATTTTAGCAAAAAGATAAAATTCCTGCTAAATTTACATTCTGGAGCCCTGTCCATTCCAAAGTACTAAGTAACTCAACAGTGACATTTTTTCTAGGACCCCAAAGTAAGCCAATAAAAGTGTGCTTTTTCGAAAATTGTACCGCGGCGGAACCCATTATACTATGAAGTGCTGTTCCGTTTTTGTCGTGGCTAACGACTTATCATTTCAAAATTTCGGGATGAAAGTCGTGTAAGGTTTGGAACGCTTATATCTTTTCATATCATACTGCATGGAATTAATCAATTTTCGGAATTTATCGAAAATAAGTTCAACAATGTTGTATAAAATTTTGAGGTATGTATAACATGCATTAATAACGAAAACCTGTTTTGAAAAATCTTTCGAAAAAAACTACTTGGAAATGGGGAAAAGTTTCAGCTCATCTCGGTCAGAGCCTTCAATATGATGCACCAACCGGACACTGAAATGATGAGAAGTTTTAAATGTAGGTCCGCTACAGTTTTATTTCAATTTTTTGTGTAGAGCTGTTTAGGGCGTACAGGGTTCTCCAAGGGCTGTGCAATACCGGGAAAAAAATATTTGTGAACTGTACACGGCTGGTCGATGAATCAATTGGTGTCGTTACCTACTACTAGCAGAGGAAATTATTTTCATTTCTGATAGTTAGAGAGTAGCATGCACGACGAAAAACCGGATTTTAAATACCCGCCCGTAACCAGTTCGTGATTCTTTAATGCTAACTTCATGCACCGAACCGAAAAAACAGATTTTACAACACCCAACTAAAACCAGTTCGTGATTGGTTACCGCTAATTTCGTGCACCGAACCACACATCTTGAACAAAATAATTGTAATTTTAGTCGGTTTCTATTAGTCGACCTAGCTGAATAACCGGAGACTACATTTCAACATTTTTTTCTGCATTCGTGAACGTTTTTCCTAATAAATCGCTGTTTTAGGCTTTTAAAATTGTATTAAAAATTCTCATCTACAAAACGAACACAAAAAAGAATTTGTTAAGGTATGAGAAAAATTAATTACGATCAATTTAAAAAAAAATAAAGAAAATTCGTTGAGTGGTACTTTAGGAATCGTGATCACGAGAAAACCATTTTTTTTAAATCGGTATTTCGAGATAATCGAGTTTAAAATTACCAGTGCGCTTGGTAGACGAAGCACGCTTGGAAGCGCTGTAACATTCGATCTATTTCTCGGATCTCTATAAAAATTTGGAACAATATTCTCAAGGAGTTGTACTTTCAGATAAAGTAATAAAAAAACGATTTTTTGAAAAATAAAAAAGGTATGCAACCCCTTAAGCTTCATACACACAGTATATATGCGTCCTTATTCCAATTTTAATAACGAGACACGAAAGCCTTTGAAATACTGTATACCTTCGCAGAACATCAGATTGCACTAGCTCTTACCATTGTATGGATAGGAGTATTACCTTCGATTAATTTTGATCACTGCGCCACCATGTGGTAGAATTATGCATTTTTAAAATGAGAAAAGAAAATATTTTTTGCTACTCTACAACTTTGTAGAACATTCAAATGCTCCATCTCTTACCGTTATACAGATAGGAGTATTCCCTTTAAATTGCTTGGCTCACTACCGCTACCTTGCGGAGAAATCATGAAACTTTTCAGTGAAACTAAAAAGTCCTTTTATTCCTCTACAACTTTGTGGAACATCATACCTTTCTATCTCTCATCGTTTCAGAGATATATGAGTTTTTCCTAACTTTGTCCCACCTTCACTCGTGGTTCACATACATGAGATAAGCGGAGTACGCCCTTTGCGAATGTTAAGCAGCAGTATGCAACTTTAAACGTTAATAACTCTTTAATGGTTGGTTGGTTTGTCGTGCAGTCTTTGACAAACTTGTTCAGCATATCTTCAAAAGCTTAACTCTTTCATAGGTCAGTGGTCGGAAGTTTACAGCGACCTCTAGCGGCGATTTTGTGAAGTGCTAGTGTTTCCCCATACATTTTGGCCAAAAATCCCATACAAACTTTAAGCTCTTTGGGGGAGGGGTTAGGGTTAACCGATTTCGCTCAAATTTGGACAGTGTCATTTTTTCATGATTTGGAACGACGCTAGGGGATGTAGATTAGTGATTTCAAAAATGGTCGTTTTATTGTCACCCTAGTGCATATTCTACTCAGATGAAACTATTTTCAAGATTGGTCTTGGCCTGGCAGATCACAACCCCAGCCAGAAAGATTTTTGGTGATCAATAGGATCAAAATATATATTTCAATGATTTAATCAACTAAAAGAAACAACCTACAATTTGATCTATTAAAGGAAATTGTCCCAAAATTAGTCACCAATCGAAAGAAAACTACTTAACGGTGATCACTTATATCTTTTAATTTACGTAAAATGTGTTAACTGTCTCATTAATGACCACCACAAAAATAACTAGAAACTATAAATATAAATAACTTCAATAATTTCAGCATCTCTTGCTTCCGATAGATGGAAGAGAATACATCGCACTTTCTTTCCCTTTGCGGAAGAGTAAGTAAGATGTGAGCCTTTCTGTGATGATTTCGTTTACACTTGCTTAGTCAATTCGTCACTTTGTTAAACAAATATATTGACACTAATCTGGTCAATAATTGGTAAGTTTTTAAATTTTAAGTAATTTGTTCTAATTTTTTGCCAAAATTACCACAAAGATTGCAGGATGAATGAACAAAGCTGCAATATTTGTTTGATTACAGGTTTACTTCACTACAATTTTGGAAACAGTTTCAATGAAAGGTTTACGGATAACGAAGGCGTAAGGGTCTTTCGAAAACGAGAGGATCAGAGCGCACAGTGGGACGAGCCCGAACTTAAGTCCATATATGAAGGTTAAGCGATATTCTCACTAGTAGTTTTCTCGTATTAGCTGAGCTATCAGAAACTTTTTTGCGAGATTTTAGGTGATTTGCACGGAAACTGATTTTTGACAGCTTTTAGAAGGGCGTAACTCAAGTGTTTTTTTGCATATTTGATCATAGGAGCTGCATCCAGTAATTTAAGTTTTTCAAAGAAACTGTTAATTTTATGCATTGCATTGCTTCATCAAAATTATCCTTGTGATTAAATTAGATCGTAAAATCATCAAAAATAAGTCACTAAATGATTTAGTTATTGTTTAGATAACTATTTGTCATGAACTTTTACTGAATTCGACCTTCTAATGCGACGCCCGTGAATGCCCGCGATCAATTCGAAAGCTTTTCATTTTCTCTTTAAAGTGAGTCCATGTTAGTTTTAGAAAATTGCGATAAGCAGTCAAAATTAAAAAAAAACTATTAATGGAGACGGATGTTTTTTACTAATATAATATTTGAATGATACTTTATAGCTAGAATAATGACACGCATACATGCACAACTTTCATATATCATTGAGAGCATGATCTACGAGGATTTTAATAATGGTCTAGAGAAAGGGTCTGAGCGGAAAGTATGGTTTCTAAGATGATGAAGTTATTCAGAGTGTTTAAGTTCAGTAAATATTTTCAACCAATTGAACTATGCTATAAAATGATGCTTGAATTATTTCTTGATAATTTACGCAGTAACTGTCAAATTGAGTGAACACAGTTGAGTTCTAATCATTTGGTAAGACTATGTTGATCAGAATTTATATACTACTGATTTATATTAAGGGTAAGCGATGTTACTGAAATAAAATAAAAACATTTTTGAATTAACTATATACGTGAAAAAAATGATTTGATTTATTTTTATACAAGATATGAAATAAGCAATATGACGACCGAATTGAACGATTTGAATTTAACGTTCCAAAATTAGTCACACCTTATTTTATTCGTAAAAACATTTCTGAAGCACCATAATGGGATGAAAATCAATTCGATTGAACATGGAGAATTAAAAGACAACGGATATACTTTTGACCTATCCTAATAAGTAGTAAAGTTAATTTCTTATATTTTTATAACCCATAAAAAATTCAGCCCACAAAAATTTCCTTAAACAAATTTTTGAACCTTCATAACAAATCAATTATTTTGTGCCACCCTAATGTATAATGAAGGTTTTTTTTAAACAAGTGTTAGTATCAAAAACCGTTTAGCACACGAAAATTAATAAACAATAAATTTATGAACAATTTCGATAAAACGAATATTTTTGAGATACCCTAATGAATAGTAAATGTCTATTTTTAATATGTTTTAATATCAAACACAAATTCAGCGCACTAAAATTACATTAAATCGTCCTATTTGAACCGATACAGCATAGTTTTGACTTTAGTCCACATTTTGTTGTAAGTCGTGCCACTGTGGAGCGCAGTTCCGAAAGCACTCGAGGTGAGTGTATAGAAAATCTAGAAGAAGTGATCTTGAGTCGATTTCAATTTATTGATTCATTTTTCTCTCCGTTTCTCCGTGATTGCTAATCATATCTCTTATTTTATTCCATTGCGAACAAAAACAAGACGAAAGACTGTCACATACTGAAATCATGAAATTGAAACCCGAATCCTAATTTATTGACTTATAGATTCAACCAGTTACAACATTTTAGTCTCTCGCCGTGATTGCCTGCTGTGTCGTCACATCATTTTTAATAGCTTACCTAGGCATTAATTGGAAACCACAGAAAGCGGCTAAAATGTTACGGCTAGTTGCAACATAAAGTCCATTATGATTTATTGACTCATATGTGATTTAGCATCAATTGATATCCGACGAGTATATATAATTCGTGTATACATGAAAATCTCAGTAAAACCACTGTTTTATCACTTTTTGGCCACCTTTACACATTTTTCTTGCTTATTGTTCGATTGGTTTACCAGATTAACCTTCCGGAAGTCGTGCAAATGGTGCACTGAACGAGCAGCCGCTGGTGCGCTAAGACGATTTCGCTAGATTTTCAGAGCAGCGTGCACTCAGTGCACAAACGCGACTTCCGGAAGGTTAATGGTGTTTTAGTATCCCTTCCCATTCCTCGGATAAAAAAGAAATTGAGTATCAATAGAAATACTATTGCATTAAGAAGACGCGAAAATAAAACTATCTTCCTCATCTTGGTGGTGGTTCATTTCTAGCTCGTAAACTTCCGTGTCATCATCGTGGTTACTGCCATGTTCATGTTCACGAACATCTGATTTCATCCTTTCTTGCCCTGCAAATGTTTCACACCACGAATGCTCGGTCTTATGTGAAAAGCCTCCGAATTTGGCTGGAGCACCACTCATGCTTCTGCGACTCACTCATCTCGACAGATCACCACAGCACGAATGAAAGTAACTGTTTCTTTTGTTCTTCCGACGAGCTACACAATATGAAAGGAACAGTTTTTGTCACACTCAGCGTACTGAGTAGGTATCGAGACCGATGCCTTTGGTGGTTCGAAATAGCAATCTTCCTCAACATACTCTCATTAATTTGTTCAAACCAAATAAGATACAAATTGGGTAAGACTCACCGAAAAACATGTTTTTTTCTTAAATTTATTCTGGCTAGTTCCTGTGGGGCACAATTGTATGGAAAAACGTAAACTTGATCGCATAAAGCCGGAACAAATCTTCTTTAGTTTCGTTTAGGGTGCCAAATAACTGTGCGAAATTTTAGGTTGATTGTTTATGGCTCAACGTAGCGAATTGCGTTTGAAATTCGTAGAGGGGGGAAAAACCTCATTTTTTGCTTTTCTAGAGACCCCAGATTTACCTGAAGAATGCAACCTATATTCGTGAATTAAGTTACGTAACGTTCTAGCTTACTTCTCCATCCTTTTATTAACACACCACCTGCCCCCCTCCCCCCCGGCGTTACATAATTTATTAATTGTCCCACATGCCCGATAACTCTGCCGAAGAAAGTAGGGTGCTAAAATGTTCCTGAAAAATGTTACAGCTGTTCAAAGTCCAATGGCTTGAATTGAATTCAAAATCTCAGTATTTTTGACAGCACTGCCAGTGTGTTTGAATAATTCACCTGAACTAATCAAATCGGAAATATTTCAGCCTTTCTCATATAGAAAGGTTACCCAATCACTCTGAAAATCAATCCCGAGTGTCATATATCCCAGTCAAAAGGGGCAAGTTGCTGGCTAACGGGGGGCTATTTGCCAACTCGGATGCGCTAATTGCCCTACAAATTTAAATGCAACATTTGGGCGATTTGCCGCCGTCATTTTTTTGCCGCTCTACCCGCCCTTAAATCGCCCAGGGAACGCGCCATTTAATCGCCCTTAATTGCCTGATATGAAAATTAAAAATAATAAATTATTTTCGGATTCACCATCTACTCACATAAATTTATCAGTACACTAGGTAATCACCACCAGACTATAGGAAGAATCGATGGTGAAATTCGTATTGCACACCAAAACTTACCACAATCTGGCTTTCATTTAGACTTTAGGTCAGAGATCTTGTTCCACTATACTTACACACGATTCCACAATTTCCCACATTCGTTGGCTAAATTAAGCGCACTAAACAAACAAAATACAAGCGGGAACACGCCAATTGTTTAAAAAAAAAAAACAATTTTAAACTTAAGCCAAACATGAACCGCCATGTTCGAAAAACGCAAAAAACAACCAAGTCTATTTCAGCCGCCAGAAAATTTGTCTAAGTATTGAAATTGCCTTTAAATCGCATTCGCAAATTGCATTTGTTGCTAGGGGCAATTAGCACAGGCGAGTTGAGTCAAACTTTTTAAATCGCCTGACCATGTTCGTCTGCATTTTTTTTGACAGGGATCATTCGACTCAGCTCGACTCGAGATCTGAAAAAGTCTTGTGTGTGTATGTGTGTAAGTATGTGTATATGTGTCAAAAATGTTACTCATTTTTCTCAGAGATAGCTGGACCGATTTGCCCAAACTGAGTCTCAAATGAAAGGCCCCTTCGGCTGCTATTGAATTTTGTGTCGATCGGAATTCCGGTTCCGGAGTTCCGGGTTTAAGAGTGCGGCAACGCAGAAATTTTTCAGTCCGAAACTGTGATTTTGTTTATCATAAGATTCCGGCAACACTTCTAGGCACAGGGACGGGTGAAATAATTGATCGATTAAATTACACTTTTTAGTGCGGATTACAAAATAGTTCTTTTATCAGTGATACGTCAGTGAAAAATAAAAGTCTCACGGTACGCGGCATAAGTGAACTTATAGTGATCTAAGAAGTGTATGTCACAGAAAACATCAATTTGTGTTGATTGTAGGGATTTAGACTTTCTAGTTTTGCCGAAATGACGGAGAAATGTATAAATATGGAAATTGAAACGGAAAATGATCAATATGATCAGCTAAAAATCGCCTCATACAACAAGAATAGGAGAATCAGAAAATATAAAAAGGCCAATGTATTGACTTCAGTGACTTTTAAAATAGGTATACTATAATTTCGGACAGGTCTAAATGATTGGTCCAAACCACTCCTTGAGAAAGGAAGAGTCTGAACAAGCTAATCGAGCACCATAAGACACCAAAGCAGAAGCGCAGGAGAAATCTAACACCGACACAAGGGAAATAAGAGGAACGAATACTAAGGAATTAGAAAAAGATATTAGGAAGCAAACGAGACACCAAAAGGCCTCAAATGCTCCTAAGAAAAAAAGGCAATAGAAACGGGTAAATCATCACACCACGAGGATTGTAAGAAGCCTCAAAAACAATAACAAAAAACCTTTCTATAGGAGAAAGGCAAAAAGCAAACAAAAAAAAATAAATGGAAAATGCATAAAATCAAATCATTTATTCAAGCGAATCTGCATCATGCGAAAGGAGCAACTGGAATCCTTTGTCGTAGATTCGAAAAAGAAAATATAGACATGGCTTTTATCGAAGAACCATGGACTTTAAAAAACAAGATGCTGGGAATATCTAAACAAACAGGTAAGATAATCTTTGATGATACGGAAAATACACCGCGTGCGGCTATTCTGGTAAGTGCCAATATTACCTTTACACCAGTTACAGAATTCATAAAAAGAGACATAGTGCCAATACACATAATAATACCGACAACGAGAGAAAGGACTGAGATTATAGTCGCTTCGGCTTTTTTCCCAGGGGAATCATATGAAGTCCCTTTACTGAAAATAACTGAGTTTTTTGAATATTGTAGCAAAAAGAACAATCAGTTTACTATAGGGTGCGATGCAAACGTCCATCATACGATACAGAGAAGTACCGATATTAACGACAAAGGTAAATCTCTCACAGAATATATATTATCAAAGAATATTGTTATATGTAATAAAGGCAACAAACCTACTTTTATAAACGCTATACGGGAGGAAGTGCAGGATTTAATAATGCCTAGTACAAAACTCTCTGAGAACATTATGAATTGGAATGTGTCTGATGTATTCTCATTATCAGATCACAGACATATACTTTTCGAATATAAATAACTAGCTAATCCCCATCGCGCGTTGCTGCGACTTTCAACGAAATTCAATTTCAACTATTTTTTTTTATTTATTTTTTAACCTATTGGTCATTCGCCCATGAGATCAAAAAAATAAATATACTAAAACGTAAGGATTCCATTTTGATTCCGTTTGTTTGGGACCATTTTCATATTTTGCTAGCGGTGAGGTCGGCAAGTGCTGAGCTGGCCTGGGCCGTGGGAGGCCTCTCCAGCACCTCGTGGTGCTTGGCAGAGGAATCACACGGAGTGGAGGGCGCTCTGGAATGGTGGGGGATTCCCCGGTTTCCGGTGCTGTGTGGCGTGTGTCTCGTGGTATTGGGCCATAGGCGTTCTCTCCAACGCCGAGGCGGTGTGGCAGAGGGCCCATCTTCTAGGTGCTGTATGGGGTTGTTGTAGTTGTGTTGGGCTATGGGCGACCTCTCCGACGCCGAGGTAGTTTGGCAGAGGGCCGATTGGCGATGTTCGTTTGGGTGTCGTTCTCGGAATCTTGGTGCGGGCTGGTCATGCTTGGGCGCTGTGGGCCGCGGGGGACCTCCCCACGGCTCCTGCGAGTGTGGCGGAGGACCCACGCTCGCTTGTTCGTGCTTTGCTTATATTCGGTCGAACAGGTTGGCATCCTTCAGGAATAGGATGAGTGCCTCCTCCCGAGCTGGGTCGTTGGACAGGACATCTCGTATTGACCCGGTTAGGTTGTGATGTTGCCGTAGGTCATCCAGCTCCCGGCAGTTGCAGAGCAGGTGCTCGACGGTGAGCCGGGTGTTACATGACGCGCATTCTGATGGAGGTACGTTGGACACGATGTGGGCGTGGGTCACACGGGTGTGCCCCACGCGGAGTCGGGAAAGTATTTTCTGTTCTCTCTGGCTGACTCGGTCGTTCCAGGTGTCAGTTGAGTCCTTGACCTTTTGCGTATGACCTCGGGATTTCCGCCAGTGGTTGGTAAATCCGTGTTTTAGACTCGTGTTAAATTCCCTTAATATGTCCACTGTTGGGGTATCGGCTGAGAGACGGGATCGGGCTCGTCTGCCGGAGAGAGCTAAACGATCGGCGTCTGTGTTGCCCCTGATACCGCTGTGGCCCGGGACCCAGCAGATTGTGACCAGTGGGTCTCGATGAATCTCGATGGCCTGAACGAACGGGTGCTTGGAGGTTCCGCTTTCGACGTCTCTCAGGAAATTTCAACTAATTCAATTCAACGAAAACACAATTTGTTCCAAAGCGCCATCTGGCGGGCAGATAATCTCCAACTAATAGCACACAAACACGCCCCATACCAAATACCTACTGTGTGCAAATTTTTACGGAAATCGGTTGAGCCGTTTGGGAGTCTATAAATTATATATATACAAACTTTGACTTATATATATATATATATATATATATATATATATATATATATATATATATATATATATATATATATATATAATATATATATATATATATATATATATATATATATATATATATATATATATATATATATATATATATATATATATATATATATATATATATATATATATATATATATATATATATATATATATATATATATATATATATATATATATATATATATATATATATATATACATATAGATACAGATAGATAGATAGATGAAGCTGAGGAAAGTTTAACAGAAATCTAAAGAAATTCTAAAAATATACATTGGGATTCTTTTTGCTCCCAACTGCAGGATGAAAAACATGCTTTGAAGTAGAAAGACTAGCTAAAGAAACACTGAAGATATCGTCAAACATTTTAACGTCCAAATAAAACGCGGACATCCAATACGGACGCATTATGGTGTAGGTCTTAGAGAAACTAGGAAAAGTTACTAACAACCTCTTGAACAGGGTCAAACGGACTGAAAAGTGGAATGAGTACAAAAATTCACTAACGGTTTATAACTTATAAATTAAGAAATCTCGAAGAAAGAGTTGGAGACTAATGTGCGAACGGGTTGAACAAACTCCCGTCGTTGCAACACTACAAAAAGCTCTCTCTAAAGTGTTAGTGTGAAGAAAGACGATGGAACTTTTGCTATTAATTCCCCAGAAATACTCAGAATCATGATGGAGAAATATTTTTCTGGTTCATTTCCCATAAATAATACACAAGCAGCAAATCAAATGTATGCATACACTGAAACAAATGAAGTTGACACCGAAGCTAACGAAATAGCCAGTGCTATATTTACAGAAGCAAAAGTTGAATAGGCAATTGATTCTTTTGAACCATTCAAATCTCAGGGTATGGATGGTGAACGGTCAATGCTATAAAAAGCAAACAGCATATTCCACACCTAACGAAAATCTTCAGCTTAAGTCTAGTACTAAACTATTTACCTACGAGCTGGAGACAAACAAGGGTAATATTTATACCAAAGGCTGGTAAGCGCGATAAATCACTTCCAAAATGTTTTAGACCAATCAGTTTGACCTCCATATTCCTAAAAACAATGGAGAAAATAATGGACGTATATATTAAATCAGAGTATTTGAAACAATTTCCACTGAGCAAGTTTCAATTCGCATATTAAAATAACAAATCAACAGTAGATGCGTTACATATGCTGGTCGGGAAACTGGAGAATTCTATCGTAACAAAAGAAATTTCATTGGCTGCTTTCGACAATGCATCTTATAGCTCAATGCAGAATGCTATGAGGAAACATGGGTTTGATATTTACACAATAAATTGGATCAACTCGATGCGTATAAAGCGTGAAGCAACTAGCACGCACGAAAAAAAAACGACACTGACTATGAAAACAAATAAGGGATGTCCGCAAGGCGAAGTTCTGTCGCCCTTATTGTGGTCATTGGTTGTAGACGAACTATTGAAATCATTAACTGAAATGGGATACGAAGTGGTTGGATGATGTTGTAATACTCGTGAGGGGAAAATTTGAAACTATTATCTCAAATAAAATGCAATCTGCATCAAACTTCACTTTGAGGTGGTGTAAAAAGGAGAACCTGAACATAAATCCCTCCAATAAAACAATCATAATCCCGTTTACAAGAAAAAGGAACTATTCCATATCAACACTTTAGCTCAACGGAACAGTAATTGAAACCAATCGGCTCCAAATTGTGCACAATTTTTTTGAGGCTTCAAATGAAACCACAAAAACTTTGTAGGGGAGCCCCAGGCTAGTTGGCGGTTGGGGTAAGTTGGCGGAATCCCCTTTTCTCCGATTCTATTAGACATAAAGCGCTGTTTCTTGTTGTGAACCTCAAGTAATATGAAACGCATTATCCAATGTATTTTTGTTGCAAAACATTTAGTTTTGTAGAACCTGTGGGCGATATTGTGTTTATGAGCATAATTTTCTTAATTTTAAACATTTTGTGTAATTTAAGGGGGTTTCAATATATTCCCCGAATGATTATATTTTTCGATAGTGCGTGAAAAGAGCTTTCAGTATCCGTATAGATATTACACCTATCTATACACAAAAGTAATTTTTGAAACTCTTTTTTATAAAATATGCGATTGGGGTAAGTTGGCGGTGATGCGCACGGGATAAGTTGGCGGTACTATTTACAGTGCAAAAATAGTCATCAAATATTAGCATTTCTGGATTTCACTCCAAAGTAAGAGAAACTTTTTCATGTGTCGCTCGTCAATATAGGGGACAATAATGTCGGCCAATTGTCTGACGAATTTCGAAAATTTGCTTTCGAATATGGAGTACGCGTCGAAGTCGAAATGACGGGGTATTGAGACTGAAATATAATGAAAAGTGTCCAATAATATACAGTTTTATTGAAAAGACAATCGGCATATTTCATAAGGACCACTGATGTAATCGAATTTCCATTTGATTGTTTGTTATTTTCTGGCATTTCGCCAACTTACCCCATACATACCGCCAACTTACCACAGGGCTGGGGTAAGTTGGCGGCTTTTCCGGGTCACATATTTTTGTCTCTAGAAATGAAGATAACTTATCAAACATTTTCATAAAATTCAGAGATATTGCCAACAGTCTGCCCTTCCATGCAATGTGTTCTATTTTGCGAGATCTACCAAAATCAAAACAATAAAAAATGAAAACTGAAAACACCGCCAACTAGCCCCGGTCTCCCCTACTGAAAAAACAATCCGTTTGCCCCACTTTAAATTGTGCACCGGTATGTAAACAGGTAAACGCGTAACCTGAAATTGTTACGCATCCATTAGGATACGCCTAGTGATCTAACAACTAGGAAGGATTTAGTAGGCCTGCAGGAGATTTGTAAAACAACAACGTTTGGATTTATTAAATGACAGGATTGGCATACACGAAAGTGAGGAAATATTAATGATGATTGAAAACAGTACTATCGAAAAATCTCTTCCTGCAAACTTTTCACACTACAAATGATATGTTTAGGGCTGGAGTGACCCATCCCAGAAATATCCTTCCAGCCATCTCCCGAATGTACAAACAAGGGTTGAAAGTTTCATCGAAATCGGTGTTCATTGATGTAAAAAGTGAAAACATTTTCGTACATATAAATAATTACACAACAGCTAATAAATCGCATTTCCAATTCTGCAATTGCCTTGCATACATTGGAAACACCAGAGATCACTGAACGTTAGCTACTACTGGAGTATTATTTCAAAAATCACACCTATCCATTGAACTTTCTCCAGGCATCTACCGAAATGCTGAATTCCACATTCGGAGCACGTACGTACAACAACGACTGTTATAAGATAGTACATATCACCGAAAAAAAAATATTTCGCTCGCTTTACTTCTTTTCGCCCAATTCAAACTTTTCCCGGGTACCCTCTCCACTTCCCGTACCACATCTAATCCAATCAAAACTACAATCGAACGCAGCTCACGGTTCTACGGAAAATGGTCGAAAATAGAGATTGTGTCTTGTTTTCCGTTCTGCGACGCCTCTGCTTGAGAAGCTCGATGCCAAAGAGATTTATTGGAATTTTTTGTTCATTGAATGTGTCTTCTATTGATTCAACCGAGATACCAAAAAAAAACACGTGCAGCTTTTGAGAACGTTCGGAGCTTCTCTGGTTGTCGGTTCCCAAAAACAAGGCCGCGTGCTCCTTGATCAGCTGTATCACCATGCTTCACTACTAAACGTCAAATTGGCAAGATTTATAAGTCCTGTTTGTTTATTCAGGGCATCCAGAGGATATCACCAGGGATTCATCGGGGGGGAGTGTGCGTTGACCACGGTCGCACGGCTCTGGCAAATAAACGGCACGCAAGTAAGCACTTTCCTGCCGATGGCACTCGTACCGATCGTTGGATATTTTTTTCTCTCGTTTCTCCAACTTGTATTTTCCACCTACAAAAAGTCAATTGTCCCGAGTGGCCTTTTTTGGCACGGTTTCGTGATTGGCTGGCAGCGGTTTGGCCCACACTCCGCCTGAAACGTGAGAATGATGATCTGGAGTGTGCGAATATACACATTTGGCTCAGAAGATCTCCTTCCGCATGTGGAACGGAAACCATGCGAATGGCTATTAGAAACTGAAACCAGCAGCACTCGAGAATGGTTATTAGTTTCCAGAGTGGCCTCACAGCAGCCAGCCAGCTAGCCGCTTGGCTCGACCCGGCAGGAAGGAAGCCAATTTGCTTAGCTCTTGCCGGGAGGTTAGCAACCGGAGATTGAAGGGGCGGTTTTGTTCCCACCCACCCGGGCGGTGTCGGACCCGACCGACCGACCGACCGACCGTGTCCACTTCGGCCATGCAATAAGCTTAGCTCTGTACCGCCACCGCCCCCTTCAGGATAGTAGCGCATTTTCGGAATGACCCCGGCTACGGAAAACCATTCACAGCTTGCGCGATTAGATTTTGCGGTTACGAGCGATAAATCTTACTGGTCGAATGGATTCTTGGAGATCGTTCTTCGTCATTACCGTTGATTGATTGAGGTTTTGCAGGCGGCTAACTTCGGGATGCAATTAGAATGTGCGCCATTTTCTATACTAGTTTTCAATTGTTCAATACAGCAAGCACATTAATACTAAAACAGTCTGTTTTATGGTTATTGAATTTGTGGGTAATTGGCAAGGTCTATAATTCTGATAACAACACAGCACAGTACAGGTCATTAGTTCTTGTTCTCTACTGTGCTGAGTTCGTATGAAATTAGAAGAGATTGCCAATAAACTAAAATTGGAAAACCATAAAAAGGACTGTGTTACAATTGCAGTGATCTGTTCGAAATACAAATAATTCCTCTATCTTCAGAAATGCAAGAATTTCTGCATAAGTGAGAAACATTTTGTGGGAGCCCGCATTTGTATCAGAAATTAAACAGGCTGGAAGAGGTTGGAAGAAAAAAAAATTCTGTATGTATTTAAACAAAAAATAACATTCATGATTAAACTTCTAACATCACGAATAATTCACCTTGCATTCATAAAACTATTTGTGTTCCTACAAAGCAAGTTCGTGCCAACAAATGTATGGCGCTACCGTCTATCGTTTGTTTGGTATCATGGTAATTTTTGTTTTTCGTGAATTAAGAACTTAATTATGCATCAATAAATGATCTAATAAGAAGTAAAATTGTGTGAAGCTTATTAATACTTCCGAAACATGTTTAGTTTTTATGATTGCATTTCAAAATTTGATTTGTAATAGATATACTGAACAACCAAAACTTTACCATATTCGACTTAAACAGTCAAGAATTTAATAATTTTAGGAAGTTTGTTCTGAATTTTGTAATTCTGTTGTAACTTATCGTGATCTTGTATACTTGAGGTTATCGGACTTTTACACGAGGTAACGTGATTCATATTAACCCTTTGCCACGCAGTGGGACGTATACGTCCCACCTACTTCTCCTAAGTTTTTATTGGATTTCTAGTTAGCATTGACATATAAACACGAATTGTTTCTTTTAATCAACTCTTAGAGATATAAGGAGTACAACTAGCACAAAAAATTATGTTAAAATTACTTATTAGTTATGAACAATTAAAACTCGAAAATCTTGTTTTATACAATAAATTCGGCTGAGTCTGAACTAAAAATTCTAGAAACCTAATTTTTGTTTGTAAGTTGTTACGTTTTGATTCAGTGTATCATAGTAAAGCCCATAGAGGAAAATAAATCAGCAACATATAAAGTACAAGAAAACTGATTAGAGTGTAAACACGAAGTGAGCCCGTCGCTTGAAAAACTAGCAACACTTCTCTACCTTGAAAATCGGCAGCTGTCAGACCCGCTTCCGGCGATACGAGAAAAAGCAGAAAGTCATACCAGCAGTAGTGAGCACCCTCGTTTGATACATCGCCACTTTGGCACAACCGGTAGCAAAAGTTTGCCCAAGGATCTGCCACAGAAGGCCTAGGACAACTTGCAGTCGCAGCAAGAAGCTGTCGTGACACAAGGGACGGGATTGGACTTAGGTAAATCTCTGGAAAAGCGAGTAGCATCAGTGGCCATGCCCGAAAAGAAACACACTTGGAGCTAGTCAATAGAACATAGCCTACAACGGGCACGCCGTTTTCGGGACGAGAGAAACCGATACAGCGAGCGAAGCAGCTCCAGCTCCAGTTGCTGATAAAACGTCGCCTGTTGGTGAAATACGACCAGCAACATCGGCCCGAAGACATTGCACCGGACAAACTGTCGATAAAAATCAATTCGGTAAGCAAACCGTGATTACAATTACGTATTGGCCACTAACGATTGCAACCTGGAAACCCAAGCCCAGAACGGTTGGAACTCTCCTACTAAAAGCCGGGCAACGTCGACTGGAGAAGCATACAAAAGACCCTCAATAAGAGGTAAATCACACACAAATCATTTCGTGAGCAAGGACTAACGAAATCGTGATAGGGTATGTTTCTTCAAGGGATTTGCTTCCGGAATTTCTCTGCTGGAGCACGAATGTCAGGCAGACCAACAACACAGTGGGGAGTAACAAAAGTCCATTGTGATCGTTACCAGCGATGCAGTTCGAGCGTCGGACGTGAAAAGTCTGCGGTGAAATCGCACATAACGTGTGAAAATCGCAGGACTGACAGCCAGTCCGCGGTAATGTGGCACACATCGCTCCAGCATCTCATCCGCTTGGTGATCACGTCCGTGCAAAGACGACGGGCAGGCTCGACAAGAATTTCAAATAAGGTAGGAGCTCTGACGAGGATTGTTGCCGTCAAGAGAGAGGATAGAAAATAGAGAGATGAAAGAGAAGCTAGTAGTCTGTAGAAAGGAAAGAAGAAGAGGTAGAGTAGAATGAGAAGCGAAGAAAGAAGCGATGCTATATCAATAAAATTTATGTTTGTGAAAATTTACGTTGTGGATCTTAGCTTTTTCAGTTTTTGTGTTTCTCTTACGAGCTTTCCGGGGCTGATCGAGGTTTTCATAACCCCTCGACAGTCGCATGTAACAAAGTATCTCAAACATTGAACTAAATAATAAATTTATTGCAGAATTTTTCGTAGCTCGGTTTTTTCGAAAAAAATTATCAAAATATACAAAAACGGTGTTTATTAGTATGTTGGTCTATATAAAATTCGGGTGTACCCCGTTAGGCATAAGTACATTAGGCATACGGACGTTTGGCATACGTACGTTAGGCATAATGGACGTTAGGCATAATGGACGATTGGCATAATGGACGTTAGGCATAAATTATTTTTTAAGGTGATGGCCTCGGGTGGTTGCGTGAATATTTGAACTTTTTTGATGTAGTAGAAATACTCTGATAGCTGATCCAACTTTATCAATATTTTATTCTGCTGTATATGCTTGAAGAAATCTTTGCTCAAATAAAGGAAGCAGATCGAATGCTTGGCATGCGAAAATCAAAATAGAATTGCAAAGATTCCATTGGTAAGGCCCGAATACAATGACAGCGACATAGCGGCATGTGAAAATTTCCTGTGCATGGGAATACATTTGACATCCCACAATGAGTGCATTGCGGCAAAAGCGGTAAAAGTTGAAACTAACTCAGATTGTATTAATTTTTCGACATGCAACCAATAAATTACATATGACTAAAATAGGCTCAACACGCTTGTTTAAAAACAATCTCATTTGCATTAAGGTATGAATAACGCTTATTAACTTAGATTAGTTCTTAAATTCATGCATGGTGCAATTTTCCAAGAAGAAAATATATGCCTTTAAGAACAGCTCATGAATGAAAGAATGCATTTTATTATTCATTCAACGCATATATTAATATTGCTGTTTTTATATTATCTATTATGGGAAATAATATAGAAGCAGCCATATTCATATATTCATTGAACTGTCTAATCTGGGATACAGTTCAATGATCATATTCTTGAGGTTATCAAAGGTAGAACTACGGAAACTGTCTGATACGAGAAACTTTTTTCGTGTACTGTGAAGAGTCATCGAAATAAAAAAGGTATAATCACAAACGTAACAACCTTAGCCTAATGCGTATGCTGTCCATAATACTGCAAGTTGCCATAGCTCTAAAACTTAATTTCTGGTAATTATTCTGACTTATTTTTCAATACTTGATTATAGTTATATTTGTAATACATCCAATAGACTTGAACTGTGTTTAAAACAAAACTGTTTACTTAAATGAGGAAAGCATCCAGCTAATCAACGTAAAAAATAGAAAAAAAATCTACACTACTAAGGGTAAATATTTCGCATTGTATTTTCCATATCACGGTCTCTCGATAAAGTCATACGAAGGTATGGTATTGCAAAGCGTAGTTTTTTTATAACACGAAAAACGGGGGTAAGGTTAAAATATCTACAATAAATAAAGGCTTGCGATTAATTTTATATTTTTGTGAATTATGCCTATCGTCCATTATGCCTAACGTCCATTATGCCTAACGTGTATTATGCCAATCGTCCATTATCCCTAACGTAGCGCACCCAAAAGATTCTGAGAGACAACCACTTCTCGACTAGCATAAAAATAGATTATGTGATCTTTGAGGTCGCTGATTACTATTCTGATAACAGAATCTGAAAATTTAAAATTGTGGCTACTCAATGGCACCATTTTTAGCCAAGCACAGTCGCCATATTGGATTACAAATTTAATAATTTTGAATTTTACATTTTCGATGTCAGAATCAGAATCAGCGACCCCGATAACTCCCTTGAAAGACGCTTTTGGACAATATAAAAAAACATGAATGTCAGAATCAGCGACTCCAAAAACCTTTTTTTTTTATTTCGTTTATAGAGGTTTTAACCTTAAGGTCATTCGCCTCTTCGGGTTAGAAAATTCTCTTATGAAAAATTTCTAACCCTATGTGCGGGGTCGGGGTTCGAACCCAGGTGCGCTGCGTACAAGGCAATCGATTTACCAACTACGCTACGCCCACCCCCTCCAAAAACCTATATAAAGTTAAAAATAACAGTATTATTAATAAAAAAAATTCGCTTCGCAAAGGGTTAACAAAGCTGTATCATGATTTTAGCAATAAATCTAAGCTTTATTCTTGATGTTACTATCAGATATTTCAGGCGGATTAATATGATTTAAGTGCATGATTTTATGAATTTAATCACGACTTTCGCAGTTTCTGTTAGATATTTTGTGGGATTGTAATCCTTAAGGTTTTCACATGGAGTACCGTGACAGTAGAAAGTAGATCATGAGAGTGTAATCGATCAACGAATGTAAATGTGTTTTCTTGGCGCTCAGCGTAGTGTTTCTATTCTTTTCGACCATCACATTGAACCTTATCAAACGAATAAAGATGTTCGAAGTCCTAATAGTTTTATTATATCTTCAACACGAATCCGTAAGCATAAATAATTCTCTGAATACTATTACAAATTTAATAATTTGTTTATAATTACAAAATTTATAATTTATGTTGAAATCCGTCATTAACAATTTTGTACTGGGTTGATAAATACCCAAATTTGTGTATACACTCTGTAGAGTGTATTTGTTTACGTAACATAACTCACCGCTATTCAGTTCGTTAGTTCATGTTGTTCGTTAATTTTTTGTTCAAATTTGCTAGATAATTTGTGTTACATGTTTGTAAATAAGAATATAGGGCTCAGGTAGGCTAGAACTCTCCTTTTGGTGTCGACAACCAGTGGCGAATTCGCTATTCAGCAAGCGACAGCGATGGCGGTGATGGAAAGCGAAGTTTGCTTTGGGAGCAGGAAGATCGATTCTAACCTCAAAAGTGGAGACGTCGCGGTATCGTGAAAGCTCCGGTGAAAACGTTGTTTTTCCTGGAGGATACAAGCTCGGGAATGAAAAAAAGTCTACGAAATCACACGCGTGCACAATGGTTTGTTTTCGCCAAAAACGTGCGAAAAATTATTTATGCGAAAACGGTAAAGCGTACAGTAATGATGTCTTCTAGGATGTTTTATGAAGATCCAAGACCTTCATTTTTATGATATAGTGATTAATCCCCCTTGAAGTGAGATATTCGCCGCATTTTTTTATTAACTATCATTGAAAAACTACTTAACCGATTTATTTCAAATTTTGCATACACATTCTTTGTATAAGATACCTAACCCCTACGTTGAAGTTTCAAGACAATTTATCAATTAAGAGAGTCCTTTACTCATTTGAAATAAAAATTGCTCTTTTTCACGAACAATTTTGCCATTTTCTAGATTGGTTTCTCCCTTGAAGTTACAACTATTACTAATTTAAATTAGTTATGTGTTGATATTTTATTCCGTGTACGACAAACAGAGCTCATGTAATCATCGTGTTTGTTTATTTTAGTGTGATTCATAATCATGGCAAACTCATTCGGTTCTTTTTGGTTCTCGTTGAGTTTATAATAAATTGTCATTTCTTCAGTGAATCGCGGCTCTTTAAAAAAGAATCGCGATTCATTCACTCTTTTTGAAGAGTCGATTCTTTTGATCGATTCGCGATTCATTCGCCCATCTCTAGTACAATCGAAGTTATTGACCGTTGTTTGTGAATGACATTTTAGAAACTCTTTTTCAATATATCTTCTGAAATATCGTAGATTAAGCTTCAGTATGGTCCAGAAAGCTGTTCGTCTTGTCAAGATAAATATCTTTCTACAGGAGATTGGTCTATCTCTTGTGATTTAGAAGTTATTGGCTAATTTAAGATAAAATTTTCAAAAGTTTTAAAAATAGTAACTTTTAAACGAGCAAAAACGGGCAGCCAACTCAAAGGAGTGCTTTTGTCTCTTGTTGTCTCCAGCAGAGTTATAGCTGATTTGAAAAAGCTATTGTTTCTTTAAATGTCCAGTTTCTTCGAAAATACTCGATATCAAAAATTATGTGTTAATAAAAATTGTGTATTTTTAACGATTGAAATAACTTCGTACAATGCATGAAACCCGTAGCAATGATAATTGAATTGCAAATCTAATGAGCTATAACTTCTTAAGCATTACAAGTAGAAACTTCATGAATTAAGAAAAAAATATTCATAAAACCAATCTCCACAACTTTTCCAAAGGCGTTAGCTCATTTCTTTTTCATAAAAGAATTCAGTTGAAAAATCTCACTTATACGAGAATTAATCACCAAAATCGTGGCAGCAAATGACAGACCTTGCAATTTTTGATAAGTAGTCCGAAAACACTATTGGCGTAAACTCAACCGTTTCCACGCTAACAACGAATTACCATGTGAAACACTTTATTTTTCAAAAATTGCAAAACGATTTAGAAAATAGGGTGTTACTGCCAACACTGCTCTTGGTGGTGTAACTGTTGCTGAACAGTACTGTCATACGGTTGAAACGTCATCCGTGGACGATGACGTGACCCGACGGCGGGAGGAGAGCTGTCATTCTCAAAAAGCGCTGAGTAAGGCATCGTGGACAGGAGGAGAAAAATTATCTTAAAATTCAATTTGTTACGGTAAAATTATAGTCAGTGCAGTTAAAACCTACTTATATATACACGTTGAGTTCTGTTATTATACACATAAGTACTCACTATTATCACAGTAAGGTACAGAGCTTAAAACTAAATTTCTAAAATATTATACCTAACCTAAATCTAAAATCACAGGTCAGCTAGTACGGACGAAATCCACGTTGAGTTTAAAGCGATTGTGGTTCGAGACCGAAAATTGTAGGTATAATTTAAAATGTACACGGTTGATTCTAATAAAATTAATTTCAGCTTAAAGCTGTCTCACACCATTCACCGAGTTTGTGAACGGCTAAAAAGAATCGGCCAAGAGCCTCCTTTGTTCTCAGAACATAGGGTAAAGTTGGTATAAATAGCTTTGCTTCGTTATTAAGAACTAAGATAATAACACAAATGCGCTGATGACGGTGAAATTCTCGTGTTTGAGCACAACGAAAACTCGAATCGAGGGCCCTTATTGTTGCGCTACCATTTGACGCAATGTGTTGAACAAAGATGGCAGACGCTGCTCTAACAAACGGCTTCAAATGGCTAGGGAGATAATAGAAACAAGGCGAAAATAGGCTCACCTCGCTACATGAAATAAGCCGTTGTTGTAATATAGAGAGTTGTCCATTCAGACCTTTTTACGGAACATACCGAACTTGTCAGAATGATATTTATATATTATAGTAATGAATTGGCTTCAAAGGCTTCATCCCCAAAAAAACCAGCAATAATGATTAAAATATTAAAGATGAAGACTTTGTGTCTTCAATAAAGTTGTTGGCAAAAACTTGCTCTGCAACTTCGCTAAAGACTTAATTTTAATATATGCACTTGCCAGAAAGTTGGTATATAAATCTCACTTTTAGATTGAGATTGATCATCATAATAATAACACCATATGCAAGGGTTTGTAATGTTCACAAATTCCTCCGAAGACATCATTGATTATCATTGCTCATTGATCATTGATTTAGGCGTAATTAATAGATCGCATGATTTTGGCAAAAAAAACCACTGTGGGGTGTGCGGAGAGAAAATCATCCTAGCAAAAGTGCCGGTCGGTCAAAAATCCGGAAAAAATGGCCCTGCCTATCAGTTAGCCAACAGCAACAGTTAGCGAAGAAGAAGAGGTTTAGGACAAGTGTGTTAAAATTAGTTTGATGTCCTGTTTTGTTCTTTGTGGCTACGGAATTTCGGAACTTCCGGTAGAGGTGTATTGGCCGCCCTGTCAAAAGGGCGTGCCGGACGAACACGAACCCCAGTAGTGCGGAAACCCCTACTTACAAAGTGAACATTTCAAAACTTGAATCTGAGTGGCGTCAAAGTGAAATTGATTCGGAATATATTCTAAATTTGTAAACTCATTCACGAACACTTAAGAAGGATCATGAATAACGTATTATAAATCAAGAAATAGTTCATGATGCAAAACTCCATGAATATTATCTATTCCGTGATTTTAATTGACTGCTGTTCGGCTATTTATGGAAGCTGTCCTTCGATGCTAACTTCTTTCTTTGAGCAGCCTAGATAGTGTCAGTAGTGGTTATTTCAACCGACTAATAATTACACAACGGGCAAATTGTTCCGGTAGCAAAAACAACCAATCAGGGAACTCTAATTCTATGGTGTCGACCCGTGCTATGGTTAAAATTATTGAGAGGTCCTCAGAGTGGCGTGTCACCTATGCTATGAAACCTGGTTGCCGATGGTTTGTTGAGGAAATCCATCCTACAGGTTTGCTGACGATTATCATATGCTAATTACTTGCCTTTGCAACAAGCTTTGACATAATGCAGCAAGAATTAAGGCTCAAGTTACCTCAAGGCTTGGTAGTGTGCTTAAGAAAAATTGTGTTCAGCTTTGCCACCAGATTATCCATTTAAACCTTTTCAAAACTCTAAAAGAAGAATATCAATCGATTTACTAGATCATCACGATTCCATTCATGCAAAAAATACCTTCTAGAAAAACCATCGGCTTATCTGAATGGTGCTTTTGAAAAAGTGGCTGTGATTTTTTCATTGCGCAGTTGTGTTGCGTACCCCAGCACGATGTGGTAGTGTGACAAAAAATCACAGCCACTTTTTCAAAAGCACCATTTAGCGAAACCGATAGTTTTCCAGCAGCTATTTTGTATGATTTGAATCGTTGTGATCTAATAAATCGGCTGATATTCTTCTTTTAGAGTTTTGAAAAGGTTTAAATGGATAATCTGGTGGCAAAGCTGAACACAATTTTTCCTACCCATACTACCCACACACCAAAAAAATCTGAATTTTATCGTTGACGTTTATCAACAAACCGTAATTTACGAAATGACAGAACATTACCGTGTTACATTTAATTTTACATGAAACATATACTTTACATGCGCAATGACTTAAAATTACACTTCCTACCATTCAGAACAAACGCTGTATGTGGAGTAAAATTACATGATTTACGAAATTAAACGTCATGCAAAATTAAAATCAAACGTAAAACTAAGTCATTTTTGATGCTCGTATATGTCAGGGTCAGGAGACGTAAATTTACACTATTTTTTCTAGGTGTTCAGCGTTTAAATCTAACACATACTCAAAAAAGGTAACTTGAACCTTTAGAGCTCCCGAACAGTGGTTTCGATAAGTTTTATTTATTCTGATCAGAGAGGCTCTAACCTTCGGTCATCCCGCCTCTTATCGGGTTAGAAAAGTCTCTTTTGAAAAAGTTTCTAGCCCTATCTGCAAGGTAGGAAATCGAACTCAGGTGAGCTGCCTACAAGGTAATCGATTTACCAACTACGCTATTCCCGCTATTCCTTTCACGAAAAGGTGAATTGTTAATTGTTGAAACCGGAATTCATCCCTTGCAGTTCTTTGTCTCTGAGCTACTATGTGCGGATCAATATAACTGGAGTTATATTGGATTCCAAACTGAGCTGATCTGCTCACATTGAGTTCAGAGTCAAGAAAGCGTGCACGGCCTTCGGACAGTGCAGGCAAGCTTTTGGAAAGACCTGGGGTCTTAAACCCTAATACATTTATTGGATTTATATGACAATTGTACGGCCAATACTGTCATACGTATGTCTTGTGTGGTGGCAGAAAGAAGGTACAAGCGAATTTAAACCATCTGCTAAGAATTGCGATCAGTTTTCATGACGCCATCAGCGTTACGGCTTGGTATTGCCAAACTGGTGCTTTCACGGCAACTCTGACTGCTACCCTTGAGGCCCTTCTAAATATCAAACTATTACACATACATTTTAAACAAGAAACACTACCATGTGCATACAGAGTGCAGGTTACTGAGCTTTGGAACAGTATTCATGTTGATCTTGCTACCGGTCATACACAACGGTGCACAATGTCGCATAGTTGAACAAAACCTCCAAATTTTATTTTTATCGTTCATAATTTAACATTTGTCATGTTTGTGAATAGGTTGGAATAGGATTTTCTCAAAATATTAAATTGTGTGGACTAAAATTTGATTTTTTGCAGAAGTTCAAATGTGAAAAAGATTATGAATTACGAAAAAACTGTGCTCAAACAACTAAATAATAGTTGTTTGAGCACAGTTTTTTCAGAATTCATCATTCTTTTAAATTTGAGCTTCTGCCAAAAATCAAATTTTAGTCCACACAATGAATACATCTTTTTAGTTAAGATTCCGATTAGAGTTAAAATAGGTTCATTCGAAAGGTTATTCGCTTATACTTTCTTTCCGATACGAGCGAAAATAAAACTCAGACATAAACAACAAATAATAAAGCTTGTATTAAATTAAAGCCACAATGCTTAAAGTTCTTTTTTAAGCAGTTCAGAAGGGTCACTACTAGTTCCTGATACTTGAAAATAAGTGTACATTCCGGATATGAATGTCTTGTTTTGCCTCTTTCTGTCCCGAGGTATACCTTTTTGCATACCTCGGGACAGAAGAAGGCAAAACAAGACATTCATATCCGGAATGTACACTTATTTTCAAGTATCAGGAATTGATCCTCCGTGTATGTATATTGAACTGTATTCCTAGTTTCAGATAGACCAAAAATTATTACGAATTTTTATGATAGTCAATAAATTGTTCCTTATTTTTTATGTAGTTTTTAAATCACTTAATATTGTAACTGAGAAATTTAAAATGAATAACCCCAAAATTGTCAGCTTAAAGTTTCACGGTACCGTGCCTTATCAAAGAAACAAACGGAATAAAAAATAAACAGTTAACGAAAATTTGGATATTGTTGTCCAAAGAAATTTCACCGGAGATGATCTCCACGTCGGTGTGGCTGAAAGCTAAATAGGTCACGACAACCGGCATCGGGTATCGGGAGAAATTCCGCTACCGGAAAATTCTCAGCACCAGCTAGTAGAAAAATAGGAACGAGTAGCGTCAAGAAGGATAAGAAACCCTGCGAAGGTGGTTGTGAAGAAATGGAAATCATTATGGTCGGCTACCTCTGAATCGATTCGCGTTTCGGCAGGTAACGACATTTGCAGCAGACCTGAGCAGGTCAGTTATATCACGAGTTATATATGGACAGCAAGCAAGAAACAGCAGCAATGGCTACAGCAATGGAAAAACACGAACGTTAAATACAAAAGATAAAAAGCAAGATCACAATCCCTCCTAGAGTAGTACCTAACGGTAGCACCGGAACAATGAGGATTAGGAAGAACAAGCAGTTTAGATTTAGTCGTTAGGCTTACTACAAACCACCTTAGTAAGAATTCGACACTACCACAAGCCAGCAGGCAGTGGTGATTGTTGAGAATTCCTCCTCGATAACTAATTTTTTGACCTGAGTCGATTGATACACAAGACTCGGGCCTCCAAGCCTCGGAAAAAATCCTCAAAGCTTGAGAATTTTTATATCTTCTCTTTTATGTAGAATTTTCTGCGCACAGGCCTGACAGTAACATACAAAAATCTTTCTACTAAACCACCTTCGGACTGGATATAGCGGCACGTTCAGCTCCGTACCACTTCCTGAAGCAACAAGTGTACTTTGACGATTTTTCTTTCAATTAAACTCAGCTTTCTTTAATCGAAAAACAGGAATGCCACATGACACTGAGCTTAGCGGCCCATCCAATTTCTGGCAGATGTGTGCATTTCTTTTTTGTATCCGAATAAACAGATAAATAAAAGTATATATAAATACATAGCACTGTCAACCTCACACTACAGAAAAAACGATACGATTGGCTCCTTTCCTCTTGCGACCTCAGCGCTTCCGTCCCTGTCTTCGAGCAGAACCCCAACTGTTACCCGTCGGCTTTTCCCTTCGAATTTCCCTCGCCAAGCACCGGGCAGACTGTATTGATCGCTAATGATGGTCCATCAGACGCAGCTGTCATCCGCATCCTTCCGATTCGTTTCGGTTTCGCTATGCGGTTCCACGAACCAACAAGACAGCTGCGAAGCAGACGCCCCCTCCCACCCGTTCGGTCCCTTCGTTAATTGGATTCTTTCTTCTTTACTGCCGCTCTAAATATGCCTGAGCTAAAACGGGTGGAGAAAAGGGACCATGCAATAGGCTGATAATACGGCGGGACTGCATTCGGGGATGTTTTTTTATGTCCGATAATTCAAAAATATTACGGCATCGTTCGTTCGTTATTCATAGAGCCTGACAGACGAGGCGCCGGATTTTTTTCACGCTCCCATGCAGCCTTTTCCTTTGTCGTCGGCTGAGTGAAAAATTCCCAAGAAGGATGGTCCGTTCTTTGCCACAGTCTACGTCTCCGACAGCACGGACACGGGTCTGATGCGCTACAGGCCACCCAGCCGCGTTTGGGCCGGTACGGAGGGAATGCGTGAAGAGGTGATGACCGGTCTCTTTTACTTGCGACCTTGCAGCAACAGGTCGGAATATGAATTGATGATGAGCTTTTCATTCTATCGGTATGCTATGTAAATTGGGATAAGCCGGATGATTCACAGCTGAGCCATTATTGCTTGGAGAGGAAATAAATTTACTTGGGAAAATAGCACGTCCAACCACGTACAACAGCACGGGGGATGGTGTTCGTGTTGACTTTTTTTTCTCTTTCGAGACGATAATTGACACTTTTGAAGCTCTTTGGTGTCGGAGGTACCTGGTCCTGCTGATGGGGAAGATCGAGTGTATGGTTTTCCATGAAGAACTGGGTAATAATTTCAAACTATGGAGACGCGTGATCGTTTATCAAGCTACAGCCAAAAGAGATGATGAGCGAATTGAATCAAGCAAAATATTCTATTCAAACTAAAGTCGTGCCAACTTAGAATGGATACGCTTTCAATCGGAAGTATCTCAGAATCTGTTTAATTCAGAATAAGAAGAAAATTGAATGCATTTTTGTTTTAATTTTTGTGACCATATTTTTTGCTCTATACAAGAAAGTTTGACCAGTTCAGTGTTTCTAGACAAATTTCTAATAGGAAAACATCTTGTGGTACTTGAAAATAAAATTAAAAAATATTTCCATGTTCCTTCTCGCTCAAGCAATCTAGCTTGGGTGTATTCCTATATATTGAGGGTGCTTTTGATAATGTGTCCTTCCAGCCTGTTTTGGAAGCGACGTGCGGTCATGGGATATCTTCATGTATCTCGGGTTGGATAAACGCAATGCTTAGTAACGGAAGTTGGGTATTTGCGGTTGTCCTCAGGGTGGCGTTCTGTCACCATTGTTATGGAATTTGGTTGCCGAAGCTATGAAATCCTTAAGAAAGGAAAAAACAAAGACTCACGTCCAAACAAGGAATATATAAAATTCCATCAACGGCTGGATTTGTCGTTAACTTCTGCCGATAGGCTTTGAGGGCAGACATCAACATGCCCCTCCACAGCTCTTTCACTGCCAACTGTCTGATGGCGACTGAGTTAGGAAATGGGGGCAAACAGTGATAATAAATATCTCAAGCCTTGAGCGCAGTCTACCGGACCTAAAAATAGATAACGAGAGAGATTTGGCCCGATCGGTGAAAGGGAGAGGTGACGATCTGCTTATAGGAGACATTGGGGGTCGATGGGTCAATTAGGAGGTATTGGAGGCTGCAGCGATGATCACAAAAACTGTTGGGAACATATGATGGCATCATCACAGTTCCTCGATGGCGGAGTGGTTGACGCACTCAACTAGAGACTGGGAGATCGCAGGTTCGATTCCTGCTTGAGGACCGTTTCTTCATTCTCACCGTTCCGGTCATTCTTTCTCTGTCTGTTTTCCAGTGGACACGTTCATAAAAAAATCCTTAAGAAAGGAAAAAAACAAAGGCTCACGTCCAAACAAGGAATATATACATAATTGGGATAGTGCGTAAAATTGAGCTCGTAAATGAATGTTCAAATGTATGACTATGACTTCGAAAACAACAACTGAATTTAAAATTAATGAAAAATAGGCCAAAATTTGCGGAACATAAATGAAATATATTTATTACTTCTAAAATACCTAGCAAAACTTCATTTTCACAAAGCTTTAGCAAATGGAATATATTCCATTTATATATTGTTTTTTTCGATACCCAATAGTATGTGTTCAATTTGTATCGAATTCACTCTTTACCAAGATTTTACATTTTAAAGTAAATATTTACCTTATCTCCGAACGCGATCAACTATGTGTAGATTGTTGTTTTAGTTTTAGATGCTGTTTACCTTTTCTCTTTTCTCTTTCCAAACACACAACACACAATCAACAAAACATCATATTCACGTACATATCATAAAACCCGCTGGCTTTGTCCGGCCATTTTACGAGAACTGGTAAAAAAGGCAAAGGGAGGCGCAGCCGAAGCATGGACCAGCCGCATCGTGAATTTGTAAATTCGAACGAGGGGTGTGCCAAATTGCGAAAACCGCACCGCTGCTGGAGAGGCATGACAGTTTCACACTATCCAGAACTCAGTCCGCCCTTCCCTTCGCTGCCTCCTGACTTTAGGTACCAACTGACACCGAAAACTCATCCCAGCGGAGAGGTCATGGTGATTCAAATAGCGCGCACATACGAGGTACGGCCGAGTGAACGCGAACTGAAAAGCAGTGCATTTGTTTATTTTTCCAACTGTTTGCACATTTTTTCCCGCTCTGCCCGGGCACGTGTGTAGTTCATATTCCGAAAAAGAGCCGGACCTGTCAGTATTTGTTCACGGTTCAAAACGAATTGCATTTCGAAATCGATAGCAGTTTTTGGTCAGCCAGTACTCGATATGATGAATTTACATGGAAATTATATTTCTGTTCGCATATATTTGAAGGGCTTGATTGCAAATGAAAACCGAACTTTAAACCGTAACCGGTTTGACCGAAATGAAGTTGTCGGAAATTTTAATGGTGCAGTTTTTGTTCGGTTTTTAACCTACCACCGCACGCCGGACCCGGTAGTGCCACGCCTAGTGTCGCTGGGGGAAGAAACTTTCCAGACTTGTTGTACCATGGGATCTGCCGTAGGAAAGTTCCCTCGAACACATGGACTATTTAGTGTTTAATATTTCAAAACCGACACGGTAAACTCCAGCTGAAATTAGAAACTTTTCACCTACCTCCAGGGGATACAAGCTACCTGCTTGTTTGCGGGCCGGAAAAATAGTTTTTCCGTCTAGTTTGCGAGATAATATTTCAGCTTGATGGCAACGTGGTGCGAGCTTACACCAAACGTTGGAAGCATCCCACAGAAGGTAGCGGGAAGGGGTGATCGGTACCGGGACGAACTTTCGTAAACTTGCAACAGCTATCAAGAAGGCAATTTTAAGCTTGTCGGTTGTTCACCACCGAGAAGCCAATGGGGGGGCGGGGGGAAGAAAATATTTACCACAATTTCTCAAGTTTCGACAGTTTATAGCTCACGCCTGCAAGCCATTGGACCGTTCGTTCGTCGGTTGGAAGGATGCCGGCGGGTTGCGATTAAAACCACTTATTAAACATTAATCCCAATTTTTTGGCCAACCTCGCCGAACTTTCCCAACCCGCGCATTTGTGCTGCGGCGAAAAGGCACCGTTGACGGGTTGGATTAGACATGATGGCACACATTTCGCCCCCGAAGATTTCATTTGTTTGGACGATTTAAAAGGGTGCACGAACGCGCTATTAGCTGACCTTTTTTTGTTCTATTGTTTCCGAATTGTTTTTTTCGCTGATGCCAGAGGGTAGTTTCGATTTTTTACGTGTTGCCTTCCGTGGGTTAGTGTTTGATCGAATGAGCTAATGAAAAGGCGAGGAAAGTTAACGAAGTGTAGACTACGGTTAGCGGATGGATGAGATAGAGATGGGAAGGGTCTCGAGAATGCGTTAGTAGAGCAGTGAGCTGAGGTGTAATCGCTGTGGTTATTATTGAGTAAACATAATCATAGCAACTTGTTAAATTCATGCCTTTTACACGGGGGCGAGCAGACGCGTTTAATTTTTATCGGTCACAAACCATCCAGACTGAAACATTTTTAGTTTCTTTAAATTTTTTGGAAAACTTCAATACATAGAACAAGATGCAACGTGGCATCCAATACGATACTTTAAAACAAAGATCTCCGTATATATGGATGATGATAAAATCGAAGTACGTTTACACGATCTTTATAGCAGAGTGCACTACCCGACCAGGAGAAAATAACTGGCGAATAACACAAGCATATTATTTTCTGGTATCATACCAAAATCTTGTATTAATTGATTATTAATACCTCATTGAGGTACTGTGCAGGTATTGAAGAAACATTCTTCAATACCTGTGTAATACCTCAATGAGGTATAATACTTTATTTTAGTATTATTTATGTATTCCAGTGATTTTTACAAATACCAAATCAATACCTTATTGAATACCTCCATACAGTGAATTTTGTTATTGGAAGACTCAAAAGGTTTTGTTATTATTCAGGTATTGTAATAACTCGTTTCATTATCAACTAGTTATTCGTAGTACATGTCTCAGTTATTATTTCAGGTATTTTACCTCTTGTGCAAGGCTCTTCAATACCTTATTGTGGTGTTCAAGTATTGGGTACAGTATACCCGAATTTGGTATTCTGAAGTTATTTTCTTCTGCTCGGGTAGTTCAGCCAACATTGAAAGATTCATGTAAAAATATGACGAAGTGGAATTCATTACGAGCGATACTCGAAGAACTTTTTCACTAGTTTCTCAATGGCGTTCAAATAGTGAAAATACGATTTTCAAACTTGCTCAACTTTTTTCATTTGTCGCCGTAATTCACCAAATTCTGCACATTTACTCTTAGAAGTGTATTGCTTACATCCGCTCAGTTCTGTAGTAGCCTACGTGGAAAAAAATCTAGCAGCCGACAGAAAACCGTCAAGACTATAGCAGCTGTCAATATTTCCAAAATGGCGCTGTAAGAGTTCAGCCCTTCTCCTGCTAACTATGGTAGGCAGATTCGCCGCACCAGTTCGCCATTGTTTGAAATACGCCATGATTTCATTTAAGATGCCAAATTTTATAGATGGAGTTTCATCAATTGGAAAGCTAACGTGACAGATATATTTTGGTTCAAATATGATATGATATTTAGAAACATTATTTCTGTAGTTACACTTTTCTTTTATATAGTTGTATTTGATAGTGCAATTCTGAGACGTCAAATCACATCCACAATAAGCAGTCGAGGCAATATTTTCTACTCAGAACACTTATACAAAAAAATATAAATTATCTCGATTTTTGCCTTTCTCATATAGAAAGGTTATGTAATCACTCTGAAAATCGCAAAGCTAATCTCGGCGCGGAGGACCGAGTGTCGTATACCATTCGACTCAGTTCGTCGTGATCGAAAAATGCATGTGTGTATGTATGTATGTGAGTCTTTGTGTGTATGTGGGGAAAATGTCATCTCTGTTTCTTGATTCCATATAGGGGATCATTCATAAATTACGTAACGCAAAAATTGCCCAAAATTGACTCCCCCTTCCCCCCATGTAACAAAATGTCACAAATTTCTCTATACCCCTCTCCCTTATTACGTTAAAAATTCTGGAAAAAAAAATTTCTTCAAACATGTTACATAACGATCTAGATTATTCCCCCTCTCTCATATGTCACAACATGTCACAATTTTCCAATGGGCCTCTAAAAGCGTTATGTAATTTATGAATCCTAAGCAGGAACTGAAAATGCTCAAAGGGTGGAGTAAAGAAAAAATTCAAAATGGAATTTATATTTGTGATGCTAAATGCCTTTAAAATGCATGAAACGATAAGATTTGATACAAGCTTGAAAAAATATTTTTTTCAAAGAAGATTGACCTTTTTGGTCTTTGGAATATGTTTTGCCCTTCCAATAAAGAAAGGTTATGCAATCACTCTGAACGTGGCCAACCTAATCTAAATTTTTACATTTCTTATAAAAGAAATGTATAGAATTCGCTCAAACTTTCAAGATTTTTTCCGAGGCCCAGAGGGCCGAGTCTTATATACCAATCGACTCAGCTCGACGATTTGGGACAATGTCTGTGTGTGTGCGTGTGTGGGTGTGTGTGTGTGTCTGTGTGTGTGTATGTAACGGACAAATTCTCATTCGTGTTTCTCAACAATGGCTGAACCGATCTTATCCAAACCAATTTTAAATGAAAGAACTAAAAAACAGTATGAACGCTATTAATTTGTTTTTGATTCTGATGTTTAGTTTCCAAGATATGAATGTTTGAATGTGTAAAAATGGCGTTTTTGCAGTTTTTTTTAAATTATCTGCCGAAATTGACAACTGAGATTAACACTTTATATGTTTTTAGACAGCTTTAACGAATACCTTTCAAACAAGCTATAGATTGTTGAAATCGGACTATTATCAAAAGAGATATTTAACATTGAATGTGGACGAAAGATTTTTATCATTTCCCATTGCCAGAAATATGACCAAAAACATGTAATCTATTATTAACGCCAAAACGGCTTATTTTAGGTCAATTGTATCTTCGGAGAATATAATGGAGGCAACACGCCCTTTCTTTAGGTATTGTGCTTTTACTGATTAATCTCCCTATGAGTGAGATATTTTCACAAATTTTCTTGGAAGTGATTATATCGAAATGATGTCTTCAGCAAATTTGTAGCTCTTACTTTTGCGAATAACTTTACTGAAGACATAAAATATCTATTTTGAATACTTTAAAAGTTATGGCTTGTTGTTTGTGGATTACCTTTTGTCGCCCATTTATTGTTCAATATAGTAATAATCCATTGAAATAAGCTAAACATTATTTCGATAAAACGAATTTTGTATTTCATTTTACTATCTACAACCGCTAGAAATAATCACCGAACACTTCCAAGTTGTCTGGAAGGAACTTGATACCTTATCAGTGCAAAAATGTTCATTTGTACGAACCTCTTGACTGCAATTTTTCTAACTTATAATCAACGGATCGATCGGAAACATATCGGAAAATGAAAGTGAAGTAAATAACTCCAAGCAACGGCGTAGCCAAGAGAAGGTTTTGGGGTTTAACAACTTCCCTCCCTACCACACCCAAAAAATATATTGGATTGCAATTGAAAATTTATTGATGCAGACTGATTTAATTCAATATTACAATAACAATTATCTGATCCGTACATTGATAACCTGTTGTTGTAAACATCATGAGGACTTTTGATAAATTGTCGGAATGGGGTCCTGATATGTAATTGATCTATTGGTCTTGATTTCACAGTTGCCTAATAGCATCAATATCAAATTCCTGCCTGAAAACATTCCAATAGCAAATTCCAGAGTTCTGTAATCAATCATAATCCTCAGATTTCTTTTCAAATTGAGCTCGCTTTTGTAGAGGTGTACTGTAATGAGGGTCTTTATTTAATAGAAAGCGAAGTTAAAATTGATTTAATGTCTATGAAACATTTGCTAAAAATGTTTTTGCCTTTCTCATTCACTCTAAAATTCGTCAATCTAATCCCGACCGGGAGGGCCGAGTGTCATATGCTAATCGACTCAGTTCGCCGAGATCGGAAAATGTATGTGTGTGTATGTATGTATGTGTGTGTATGTGTGTATGTGGAAAAAAATATGACCTCTGTTAATCAGAGATGGCTGGATCGATTTGCACAAAGTTAGTCTCAAATGAAAGGTACAACCTTCCCATCGGCTGCAATTGATTTTTTTATTGATTGGACTTCCGGTTCCGGAGTTAGGAGTTGAAGAGTGCAATCACACAGCAAATTCCCATATAAACTGAAATGAAAAATTTTCAAAATCAAATTTGTATTTTTGATGCCAAATGACTTTATAATGCATGAACCATTGAGATTTGATATAAACTCGAAAAAATAATGTTTGAAAAATATTGATTTTTTTGGACTTTTATGCCTTTCTCATATAGAAAGGTTATGCAATCACTCTAAAAATCGTCAAACATACCGGCCCGGAGGGAGTATGCAGTGAGGGGTTGCTGTTTTAAAATTAAAACTAGTTTAAAATTTCTTAACAAGTTGAAAATTTTCGGCAGGACCCGGACCTCCCGGATCTTACTATGTGATACTGAAACATCGCTTGAAACCAGCGGCGGTCAAGCTATGTTTCAGTATCACATAGTATCTCAAGATCGTGGCTGTCGATCCATTGTACGTATGTGCAAATCGTACTGAACATGTAATATTCATTTCCACCATCGTATTGAACATAACCAGCCATGGAATCGTAGTCTGGACAAATGAGACAAGCACAATTGCACCACTAGGTGGATTAAAACAGGTTTTTATTTTGGGAATGCGTCGAGTTGAGACGAAAACGTAATATGATTAATATCGAGGATAACACTTTCCGAATGTAGAGAGGAATTTATGAGAAATGACGATTTCCATTCGATTCTAGCAGGTCCTGGTCGATTTTGATGAGAATTTGATTTTTGTTGCATGACCAATTATATGTATAGGTCAAATGTTCCAAAACAATAATTTAAGGTCAAGATAGCATCATTTTGAAACCGCCAATTTCGGAGGTTTAGTATCTTCGATGAGTTTTACAAACGTTAAACAGCGCATCATTTGATAAAATCATTTTGACGGTATATCGTCCAAGAAGTATTTATGGTGAATTTTCTCAGGTTAATATTCATGACTACAATAAAGTCTCAACAAATTTGCTAAAGACACGAACTCTGTTACTATAGTCTGAAAAATTAATTCTACATAATTTTAAAACTTCAAAAATTACGGTTTCGGAATTATGCCGTTTGGACAGTAAGATCGATTTTCACCAAACTCCCACAAATTGTAAAATTGGTATTGTAAAAAAACGTAAGGGCGATACTTCAATGCTGATAGGTGGGACCGAAAAATTAACCAACGCCAAAGGGACTATATTCTATATATACTATCATTTTGTCAATTTCAATAGCAAACACAAATTTTAATTTAATAATTTCAAATACTTTATGAAGTTTTGGGTTTCGATCACTGAATCATGCAATCTAGGATGTAAAAAACACAATAGTTCTTAAATAGGAAATAAAATCAACTCTGGAAATAATTGTTGATTTTCTTTGAATGGTATCACTGCTACTATCGCTTTTTTCAAGAAAAAGCGTTGATTTCATAGTTCTCAGTCGCGTTGTAAATTTGAGTAAAGTATAAACTTCAAATCGATTAAAAAATCGATTTTTTTGGCTCAGTACAATATACATAACATAACGATATAATATCCGAAGAGAGTGATAAGTGTTATAAGAAATGTCTCATCACACTGTTAGGTGGATTAAAAGCGTTTTTTATCTAGATTTAGTTGTCTGTAATTTAACAGGGGTATTATACCCATGATCGCATAGTTGTCCCGTTTTCTATGGGATTTCCTATCTTTATGGGACTGATATACGATCATGGGCAGTATAGCTACGGGTTTTGGTGAGGAGTTGACCCCCTTGCAGTACAGACCATTCTTCTCGACCCGCCTCCTTCCTCATCGAGTACCATCAATCAAGCTCCCCCCATTATAACCCCCAACAGATCACCCTCAGGTGATCATACACCCTCTTCAGATCCAGACCCCTCTCTCACCACAGTTACCTTCAACCAGTGGGCAAACCAAGAAAGGTTGGGGGTCGTTCGATTGTGGGTTTTTCATCCTCTTCTCACATACACACCCCCGCATGATAAAATAAGTTAGCCGAAGGCCCGTTCGTAGTTTGGACAAATAGAAAAGGCACGATTGCACCAATAGGTGGATTAAAACAGTTTTTTTTCATCGATAGTACTATCAACAAATTGTCTTTTGTCTTTTTCAAACAAAATTTGCAAAAACTCTTTTAAAAAATCACAAACCTAGCTAACTTTTCCCTTCAATTTTGTTTTTATCTCATTAATCACAGGGGCGTTTCTATGTTTGTAAGATCACGGGTATAGATTTGCATGGATGATCATAATTGCATGTTTTCGTTAGTGACCAGGTTTGAACTATCGCGAAGTGTTGGAGCGTTTGTATTTCAACGTGATTGATCACGTAGACGTGTGTGTAACCTCGCGTGTATAGATTCGTTTGTAGAGCGGTGAATTCAGTGCTATACCGCTGGGAAAAATCTTCCCGAGTGTTTATTTTTGGGTTTTAACTGGTTTTCTCCAAGTCATTTTAACCCGACCGAAATATGGGTTTTTTTTCGTTTTATTGATTTTATGAGGTTCATTCAACGTTTTAAAAATTTAGCATTTATACTTGAACGACCGAAAATAAAATTTCTTAGAATGTAAAAATCCAATACAAAAATCAAGAGTAAAAATTACCAGTGCCACCAGGAGTATCTGCTCCAAATTTGAAACAAATCGGACAAGTCTAGCTACCGAACCAACGTGAAGATAATTTCATTTGCTACAACTTTGTCAAAGACCGCAAATCAATCCCACTTCTTAATAAAAATGGTAATAAATCAGTAGTCAATTCCTACGAACTTGTATGCAAAATAATGGATAGGTTCAGCTGAATATTTTGTGATGTCTTTTAGTACATAATACATACTGCATAGAGAGTGCCAATAATAGCTTTTAAATAAAAAATGTAGAATTAAAATGTTCTAATTAAAAGACGACTCATATCGTGTACGAGAATAGTTTCAAACAAACTATTAAGCTTAACCCAACCGTTATTTCACAAAAAATAAATTTCGTGGCATTCGACTACTGGTTTTGCTGTTAGACCCTGTGCAAAACTGACTCAGACATCACTGCATTAACAATTTAATAACTTTTCCCACCTAGTGGTGAACATGTAAGTTAGTGCGCTTTCTCCATGTAAATTGTCGAAAAATCCCATACAAACTTCAGGCACGTTGGTCCATGAGCTAGACTTGTCTGATTTGGTTCAAAATTTGTAGCAGACACTTCTGACGAGCCTAGGATTCGACCCAAGCAACACTTGCAACATGCAATGGTCGCAGTTTGTTGTATAACCATTCACTTTTGCTGGCGCGCTTTTTTGGTTGCTAAATCGGTTGAATAATGGTTTATGTACGCTTCTTTTCAACGAATTATGTTGCAGAAACTGCTAATCAACAAACGGTGTTGCTCGGGGACTCAGGGGTGATCCGATTGGGTCATTTTTTACTTGTTACTCTAGTAACCAAATTAGTATTATCGCGAACGGCACAAGCGTTTGCGTGTTTGAATTCGTCTATTTACCGTGTGCACACTCGAGTCGAGTTTTAAATGTTCGCAGGTCTTCATTCTGATATTTAGTTTCATTGTGATGTACAGTTTAAGATGTTTCGGTCCAGATGAAGAAAGAAAGGGAGCTCAGCCATTTTACCGACGTCTCCAACTTTGGCGCATTGAGTCTTGTTGTGTGGGGATATATTTTATAGGTTTTATATTTTAGAGTGGGAACTCCCCGACGAGTAAGATCACCGCTTTTAAAAATTCATTAGTGCTAACACGTTGAAGTAATCACCGGACTTTTGAAGTAGAATACTTCTATCGTTTCAATATGGGGGTCCCTTTTCAAAAATTTCTGCTGAGATATTTTCCCAGTGTTCAAACGCGATTAACTTCCGTTGTACTGATCGAAATCGCTATATTTTTGCACTATCTGATCGGAAATATGTGCACGTATATTGTATTTGATACCGTAAAATATACGTCTATTATAGATAACGAAAATAATGTATTTTGTAAAAATGGTAATTATCTGCGTCCGTACAATTCAACCAAGCAGCGAGCGTTGCTAGGACTGCCTCTTTTTTATCCGATGTTCTTCGCCAGGTATAAAAACGGGACATAAGCGAAGATTCGTCAGTTTGCTTTCTGACCTCGTAGTAGCTGCTACGTTTTGAGTCAGCTCAAACTGCGGTTAGAATATATTCAATGACTGTCACCAATGATTCATCCAATGATGCACAGGCGTGGCGTGCATACAATGATCAGCACACATCGCAGAAAAAGCAGAACGCTCTTTTTTCGAAGTTCAATACGCGGATTGCAAGTGTGCGCGTGCGAAGGGGTGGTTGAATGTGAAAGATCCCGCTCTCTTGCTCTTTAAATTATGCGTGGCGGGCTCAGATAAATTCATCATTTGGTTAATTTTCTTTTGGTAAGCGGTAGTACGATTGATGATTTTAATAGAATTGGTTGTTGTGTTGTGTGAAGGAGATGATGTTGGCTTATTGGATACTGATACAATATGTTTCTGCCGTTCATTTGGGGCAAACTGGGATAACTTTCTACATATCATCTATGCATATGCTGCTATAAACACAGTTTAATTGTATAACTGCTGCATGTATGACGGGATTTGTACATCCATATTAAGACCGGTTTATTTTATGTGCATATAAATGATTTTACTTATTTCGTAGTTCAACTAGTGAAATGTTCCATTAAAAGTAATGTCCTGGCACCAGCTATAACAGATTTACAGACATGTCGGAATTTTACAGACTTTTGATAGCCTCCTACAGACGTAGTTAGAAATCTACAGACTTTTAAAAGAGTAATAGTGTTTAGCAAAATTGTACTAGAATAACTCTATTCGACTACGAGTGATTCCTTTATTAATAGTATTCTAATTTCAAACTATTTTTAAATTGATATTCTAGTATAACTAGAATTTACACAACCATCTAGAGACATTTACAGACATTTTAATTATTCTTCTACATCAATTTCATAAAAACATGTGGCATCGCTGCCTGGCACTACATTCGTTGTTGGTTATAATCATACGTGGCAATTGCAGGGTTATTGCGAAAAATCCACGCTAAGAAACCGGATTGGTGAAGGTTTGAACATATTATGTACAGGGCATTCGTCTTAACCCTCTAATGCTGACATTTCACAAGTAAATGCCCTTCTGCTGGCTCTTAACTGTAGAGTATGTACAACTTACAGTGAGTCCAAAAACTATTTGTTATCCGATTTGGCCCTTAATTTACTTTATTTGTACATGCCATACTTTAAAGTGGCCTATTTCTAAAAATATTCAGCAAGACGAATGAATTTTGATCCCACTATACCTATGTGTAATGAAATATTCAATAATCAGGGCCGGTGGGTAATGTGAGTAATAAAGGTAGTACTATCAACTTGAAAATAATCGAGTTGATAATTACCCAGTCGAAACTATGGAACAAACCCAACATTTGAATTTTGCCATGTATGTGTCTCGGGCGATAATATTTTCGAGGTATGACCAAGATTCCATTTGCACAAAAGCGTCGCGAGTGATTTATGTGAATGTAATGCTAGCGTATGTAGAGGTAGATGGGGTAAAATACACCCCTAAGAAAATATAATCATAACTTAGCTATAGACCATCGATCAATTGGGAGAATTTAATTATTGATATCATATAGCCAACATTTTACTCTGAAATCACAATCGCTTTGCAAAATATTCAGGGCATGAAAAATATTCAATTTTTCAAAATCATAAATTGCTCTTTGAAAAATAGGCAGGGCAAAACGCACCTGTGCAGGGGTAAAATGCACAACAACAGCGGGGCACAATACATCATAACAAATATCAAAATAGCTGGCTTTTAATAGCAAAAATTGCAGCATTCGAATTAACAGCCTAAGTGTATTCTACTTCACTTCGGTTATGTCTCTGACATTACCTACCCATTTTTTTTGATTGCGAGACGTAGGTATACATATATGATCGCGTTTACAACCAGTTTTGTATTATCGCAAAAGAATCGAGCGTTTGTATGCTATCGCGCGCGTTCTTTTCTCCGCGGCAGCGTTTTAATGACCCGTATACTAAGACGTCTGTAATTTCATGTGTACTAATGCATTGCCATAATCGTGTGATAGTTTGCGTATTCCCGTGCGAATGATTTTCGTCGTGTTACCACAAAACAATTCAAAACTAATGAAATTGAAATTTGTTGTTATATTGTTCAATAGCACACTATTGAAAAACACGTGAAAAGGAAAAGATCACGGAAAGTGTGAAAATATTCATACATGGTTCATTTGAGAAAGCGTCTACAAGCGGCTGTTTATAAGTCTTACCAGAACGGTTGGCCGAAATGGCACTACACAAACTAAATGTTCAGATTACTTGTCGCAATGGTGCACATGCAGCACTGGGGTTGCCTCCATGGTCAATTTTGATTTGTAATGGCATAAAATCTAAAAATTATTTTCAAGTTTCTCAAATAACAGTTCACGTGGATTACTTAGAACTATTAAAAAATTCTAAAATGTTAATTTTGGAAAAAAATATGGGTTAGCCCTTTTGGATTCCAGCTATTCAAATATCAAAATAACAAAATTTGTTTTCGAGAACTTTCCATTCGATCTCAGATTGAAGTGCATACAATTTATTCGTGTGCAAGTACTTCATGAACTTGTATGCGAAGTTGCGTCACGGTTCATTTCCTACTGGACCCTGGGTACAATATCGTGTAAAAGTTAGAGATGTACTTTCACATTGTATGTACTTGCATTCTAGTAGCATTTTGCGATGCACATTTGCTATAATTTCATTTTATGAAAATTTAAATGAGAATTGAGAACGACACATTGTCACAGGTCAGTTTTGGTGTTCTGTGAACAAGTAACGTAAAGAAAATGGTCTTCCTTGCAGTATGTTTCTCGCAAATGGAACGCCTGACACTCCTAGCGCCATCTGTAATATGTTCGTGAAACACTTCTCGAATGCGTGTGTAAAAATAAATCGTCTAATCATATGGATTGTGTCCTTCAAGATGAAATCAATTTTGGAAACATTACATTTACTGTCGAAGACATAGTAGCTGCCACAAGCAAGCTAAATAACTCTACATCGGTGGTGCCGGATAAGATTCATTCTATTATACTGAATGCAAGCGTATTGTGTACAATTCTGCGACTAATTTTCAATCAATCACTGTCGCATCCAGAGTTTCCCGTATGTTGGATAAAATCAGTAATGTTTCCAATTTTTAAAAAAGGTAATAAGCAAAATGTTGCGAACTATTGTGGTACTCTGCGCTGAATCCAAGTTGTTTGAGATACTAGTAGGAAATTTGCTCTTTCGTAAGACCCAACCAATCATATCGAAGGACCATCACGACTTTTTTGGGTAGATCAACAACCACCAATTTATCCCAAGTTATTTCGTAGTGCATAAAAAGCATCGAAAATGGATCACAGGTCGACACTGTATACACTGATGTTAAAACTGCTTTCGATCGTGTAGACCACTTTCTTATTCTGACAAGTATCGAGCTGCTAGGAGCCCCATCAAATATTACAAAGTGGCTTGAATCATGTCTCGTAGACCGTTCTCTGTTTGTGATATTAGCAAGTAACAAATCGTATAGCTTCATCAACTATTCCGGTGCACCTCAAGGAAGCAATCTCGGATCGTTGCTTTCTTCTTTATTCTTCACTGACGCATGAACTAGAGGCGAATGTCCCTTAGGTTAAAACCCCACTTAAATCGAAATAAAACACTAGAGCGACTGTCAGTTATCAAAGTTCTTTGTGCACTCCTGTGCTCGCAACTGTCATTCAGAAACCATTACTCTCACGTTATAGCACAGACAAGTAGAAATCTGTGCTTCGCAATAAAAATCGCCAACAAGTTTACTAATCAAACTGTCCAAAAATGTTATATGGGAAAACGACGGCTAATGTAATTACCGACAATTTGAAAAGACACTTGTCATAATCGGTAAAGTAGACCTTGAGATATTTGTTATGAAGTGAACATGCAAATGTTTATTTTTCGGAATGTCGCAAATTCCGTTCAATACAGAAATTTACTGTAAATTTGTGTAATCAAATGCATACAGTGCTACCTAGCGCTAAAAACTCAAGCCAATAGCTTTGCTCCGAGTAAAAATGTCGAAAATACTATGCAATTTTTTTCTTACATTTATTATTCTAGTCAACACATACACAGCCAATACATGCATGGATCCTAGAAAATTGCAGACGTTCGCCTACAATTTTTCTTGTCAATATTAGTATTTGTGGTACATATGATATGTGATACAATCATTAAAGCGGCCAAACCAACTGTGCAGCGTACAAAATGAAGATAATTCAAAATTATGAGGCAATTAAATTATTCATTTAATGAAGAATTTAATCAACGAACTATTTCAAACCTTGAAAAAGGAAGAAACGTGGACAACCGTACCGACCGTTTCAATTTGATGGGAATTTGACAAATCGTTGGGAGTGACTTGGCTAAGAGGGTTAAGGTCACTCCTTTGGTTCCTGGGATGGGATGGGACAGAAGTATTTTACATTTATTATTCCGTCTTATTACCTTTATATGCTGAATTGATAAGGATGTTAGGGTATGACGGCGCCGATGGTTGAGTGTTTAGTATTACCGCCACCCATCCAAGTTGGTTTGAGTTCAATCCCAGCCGAGGTCGTTGAGATTTTTCTGAGCTGACAAAATCTGTGGTCAGGTTTTCCTTCGAAAGGGAAGTAAACCCGTTAGTACCCGGTCCATATCTAGTCCAGATAGTGGAGTCACCTCTCTGGTGTCGGTCTTCTGCTTCGTAGCGGAAATAGGCTGATGGAAAATAACTAGAACATGAAGAATCGCATCCCTATACTTCCTAAAAAATATCCTTATCCCGTGATACTCGTGAAGTGCGCAGTAGTATATACGGCCTCTAGCAAAAGCAAGCATCGGACTAACATTCCTTCCCTTTCCTTCCGCGATCTACGTTCGTGTCTGGCCGGCGCCGGTATTGATCAATAATTTTAGGTTTACCAGGAGTTGCACATTGAAAGATGTTTCGCTACTCCCAAGCATAATTATCTACTGATTCCCTGTGCAACTTCAGCTAATCCAGATGGATATCGGGGTAACAGCCAAAGGGTAGTCAAGTTCATGCTGAATTGATAAGGATGTTTGAGTACGCATTCACAACACAGCCTTGTCTCACAACTTCTCGAGTGAGCACCAATGTAACCCGGTAAACGAGAAGGCGACTAGGTGGCTTAAAATAGATGATGGCGAGCGGTAAGGTATTGAAACTTTGTTCTAGGCTACCGGCCGTAACTTGCCGTTCACTGTACAAATAGTGTGGGAATTTCGTGGTTTGAACACAATTGATGATAATTTGAAATTAGTTTGTAATTTGGAACCTCATTTGTTCGTGTATGCTTCTGGCCTTGTGGACATGCCAACTGATCGAAATGTCTACCGAGATCCAAAAACAATCGACGCAATTTTTATGCGACTGCATTGTAGAAATCATTTCCCATTTCTGGCTCTTGTTCAGCCTGATTTCCACGAAATTCCAACTTCATTCAATCGAACGACGCTCGACCCATCATCAACCATTTTATTTTATTTTTGAGAATCACTGAAATGGCAGTACGCCAAAATGAAAGTCACATCATGAAAATTAAAAAAAGCAATCTCCCCAACAGTAATCTGCCAGTTTTCCGTAGCTAGCTTCAAAACTGACAGAAAGGTTCCAATCAGCAAAGCCGGCTTGCCTTGGTCAAACATAATCCTGCCTTCATAAACCCTTACTCATTAACTTAATCCGTCCTTTCCAAGCTCACTCGGTTACTATATAAACGAGCTGCATGAAATTTTTTAAATTTCCCTTGAGCCATTACATCTGCAGTACTCTGTTCGCTATACACAGCCATCGGAAGCCGGCCACTGCTGGACGGGAATCTCACCCCTTCCATACACCGCACGGTATGTACTGTTAAACCGGTTATCCCGGCACAGTTTCGCATCGAACGGGTGTTCCAATCGATTTCCGCTAGCATGACTCCAAGGCCGTCGTCGTCCGTCCACGTCGCTCGCTTTTCACTCATCCGATGGAAATGATGTATAAATTTTATCGATTTATTATCCCGAAATAATCTGAACCACTTGAACCCATCAGAACCAGTCGGCAGGCTGTTAGAAGAAAAGGAAGGATAATGGAGAGCTCGCTCTCTCAGGGCTCTGTCCGTCATCACTTCACACTGACTGTAGTAGTAGTCTTTCGCATGCAGTATGTAGCAGCATCCGGAGCGGACCGGATATGGCAGGAATCGATCGACCGGCGAGTGGTAGGCCCAGTTCACATCTTCGACGACGACGACGACGAACGAACGAACGGCTACAGCAGGTTGGGGTGCTGAAAATAGAACAAAGGCTCCCTACAATGGCGTTGGTACTTGGTTCGTCCATCATCGTTGAGAGTAAAAACGAGGACCCGGAACCATTGATTGTATGAATCGTGTGATGGACCAGCCTGCCTGCGCGACACGATGCTGGCTGCGGGGGAGGCCAGTGGAACGAGGGGATGAAAAGATGGAATGAAAAATTTTCCATCATCAATTCTATTGTCTTTCCGGAGGGCAAAGCGCCTCTTATCTACAGGTCCGTTGTTCTGCAGAGCTTGCCTTTCCGTACAAAAGCGAGACCGGATAAGGATTCCCCCGCGCCTTCCGTCGTCGATTTCCCGTTTTTTACTGTTGTTGTTTGTCCTGCCGGCCGGGTTGGCACACCGCCCTACAATGGTAACAATTTTCCATCGTCCATTCGGAACGCAAACATTGGTTTGTCGGTTGGTCATCCACCTCCCTAGGATGGGAAATTAATTTAGTTGTTTCATCTGGTGATGTTTCTCTTGTTGCCGCTGCAGGAACTAATGGTTCCGCTCTATCAAACTGCGATTCTGCGTTGAGCAGATTTTTTTAATATTTATTACTCCGAACTACTAAGTAAGTAGTAGAAGCAGAAAACTAAGCATAATTAGGAGTTAAAGGTTTTGGTTGACCTCAAATTTTATGGAGCAATAAGATAGATAGATGAACTGCAAGAGGCTTACTTCTGGTCACAGAACTAAAACTATAACTCTGTGTACAGCACGTACAAAATCACTTCGTTGCAAATTTCATAATTTATGTGAAGTTTCCTGGTTTTAAAACCTTACAATTGCGTGCTCACATCGATTATGAAAATTTAAACCTATTCTCCACTCATGTAGACCACCACCGTTCCAGTCACGAACAAACCCTTCTTAGTCTGCACGAACAACCATGCCCTTCTGGCCGTACGACCGAATGTAATTTTCTTGATGGAATAAAAAGCAGACACAAAAATCAACAAGTTATTCGGTTCGGCTCGAGGGAAAAATCAATTACACCAGCCAATTGTTGTAGTACGGACACTATTGGTGTTAAGGTCCTGACGCAACAAGAAATTTTCGTTTCAACCCCCCCCCCCCACCCCTTTGCTAAACTCTTGTCACGATTCGGGATGGAAAAGAGATAACGTTTTCCTAGCTCTAGTGAAACCATTTCAGTTTGGCCAAGCCGGGAGCCTCAAGCATCAAATTACGTAACGGAAATAAGGCACTGAATTATTCATGCTGGGCTGCCGACTGGCAGGCGTGTGGGCACGCAACACAGACTATAGTAGCTCCAATGAATGGCTTCAGCTCAACCCACTAGACGTGGGTCTAGTCAAAACAAAAGAAACATTCTAGTAGCTGCTAGTAGTTAAATAAACCCACCTAGTTAGTGGAGGAGACTAGCGAAACGAGCGCATCAAATCGTGGTCTAATTTACGATCGAAGTTAGTGGTGGTGGCATCGTCGTCGTCGTCCTCGTTTGGAATGCTTCTGCCGGTTACCGGTTCCGCAATAAACGTTTGAGTTCGGATTGACCGCTGCTGGTGGAAATCGGGAGGGATCCAAATGGGGTAGTGGAGTGCGTGAGCAGAAAAAAAAAGTGGCTCCAGTCAGCATATGTTCGTCAGTGGGTAAATTGATTGGGATTGATATATTTCCAAATCGTTTTGCTGCCTCTTAACTCACCCGAATTGTCCTCCTGATACTGACAAATTGGATTTTGAAATTGTTGAATCTTCCTATTTTTTTAGAAACTATGTGCCGTTGGATGTCATAGAACAATTTTTCTGCTTTCGATTTTGTTCTTATAATCGTTAAAACCACAAAAACGATAACAGACCGAGCATGCATTGCTTGCACGTTACATCATCAAATTTAATTTTCAATTTGAAATCAGAATTTTCCCAGGTACAAACCGCAGATAAAATATTCGGTTGTATCGAAATTAGACAAAACTATATTTAAACCAAGCGCTTGCAGTATATCGTGTCTAAATTCCTGCCCGCTATGTTGAGATCAACGGTGCACAGTGGTCGGAAAGTAAATAAACGTGGAATAAATTAATAACTCATCGTGGTTACATTAGGTAAGTGTAATGTCTTCGGCAGAGTTTACGCTTGGGGTCAATGTCTTCAAGTGGTTGGATCAAAGTACACTCAGATTTTTTTACGCGACGGATACAGGCCGCGTAAATAAAAACCGCGTAAATTTCAAAATCCGCGTAAATGAAAACCGCATAAATTTAAAAACCAAGTATTATCAAGATGAATGAGATGTCCTCTAAACAAGAAGTCACCATCTTGGATTAAAATATGACTTCCGGAATTGACGTCCAGTATCTATTAAACAATGCTCTTCCAAAAATTATCACATTGTTTTAGATATTGAATTCCAAGAATGGGTTTTAAAGAATTCCATTAAACCAGAAGTCGTCATCTTGGTTATTAAAATGACCTCAGACATCAATATTTGGCGTCTACTCGTCAAGCCCGTTGTAAAAATGCCCATATTGATTGGGTTTTAGTGAATTCCACTGAACCGGAAGTTACCATCTTGGTTTTCGAAACGGCCTCAAAGCGATGTCAGATGCCATTATTTGACATCGACTCATCAATCTTGTTTCAAAAATACCTACATTGATGGGACTTTAGAAAATCCCACTGAGCCGGAAGTCGCCATCTTCATTTTAATAATGCTCTCAGACATAAACATTTGGCGTCTATTCGTTAATACGTTAATAGCAAGCAGAATGTTAAAATGTGGTCCAGAAGGAATCTTTAAGTCACCTTTTCCACTTTTCCAAAAATATTCCAAATTCTATGCATTCATTAGGTATTGGAATAATGGCAGAAACCGTGTTAATTGCAAAATCCGCGTAAAAAAAACTTGATGAGAAATCGTCTAAGTCTTTTGCCTTTGAAAGGACTATTTTTGAGAAATCCGTGCAAAAATTGTTGAGAAATCGACTGAAAACTCGTCTATGTCTTTTTCCTTTAAATGCACAAAAGTGAGAGTGATTCCTTACATTTCCTTTATTAGAAATGTAAAAAATTACCATCCCAAAAGTTCTTTTAATCAAAATATTCCCACAAAATGGAACTGTGGTAATGAAAGACTCTCGCAAAATAAAACCGCTTTTACTAAAAATCCACTTAAAGTAAAACCACGTGTTTGCGCTAGCTTTAGGATTGCATATATTCGAGGAAGTGAGACTTCACTGTAGTACAGGACAGTTAGGTATCGCATAATGAACCAACCAGCATAGGCGTTATGGACCCGAGCAAAGTCCAACATCAAAATTACAGCACATTGACAACATATTTTGATATCAAGCATCAAATTGAAATCTTATTTTGATATCAGTTTAAACTTTTTCAGATATGACATCATATTTTGATCTCATTTTGATGTGCTTACATTTTTAGAAAAAAATGTTTGTTTCTATTTCTTTGACAAACGTCAAATTGATTACTCATTTTGTTTTCAATGAAATATTTCACCATCTCAATGAGTTTTCAATTTGCTTTTACTGATAGCATAAATAGTTTTCTGTTTGATGTCATAGTGCAATTTTTCTGCTTTCGATTTTGATCTTTTAACCGTTAAAACGACCAAAATGATAACAACCTGAGCAATCATTCCCTACTACATCACAACATCAAGTTTGGTTCTCAATTTGTTATCAGACTCTGCTCGGGGAACCAGTGAAGTCTCACTTCCTCGAATATATGCAATCCTAAAGCAAACACCGCGTAAATGCAAAAATCCGTGTAAATGAAAACTGCGTGAATTTCAAAATCCGCGTAAATGAAAACCGCGTAAATTCAAAAATCAGCGTAAAAACCGCGCAGAAAGAAAACCACGTAATTGAGAATGTCTCTTGACTGTCGAACTTATTTGTAAAGGGTATTTTTCGGCTTATCAGTCGTGAATTAGACAGCGAAAACAACTATATTGTTTTTACTTCCAAGTAAAAACAATATAGTTGTTTTCGCTGTCTAATTCACGACTGATAAGTCGAAAAATACCCTTTACAAAGAAAACCACGTAAAAAAACCTGAGTGTAGTTCGGAACTCAGCCACCATGATTGCACTTCGTCTAACTTTTGAACGATGCATGGTAGAAGGATGGTATCTTCAGAGAAGTTACAGAAAATGTTATTCTGAGTAACTTTTCAAAACGTACTATGTGGGTTCTAAAAGGTTTTGAGAAAATGTGCAGTCTTTGAAAACTACTTCCAATTTTTACCCAAAACTTATTTTAAAACTTGATATAGCTTTTCTGAACAGTGTTCCTCGGTATTTAACAGAAAATCGTTTACTTGACATTGACATCGCTTAAACCCAAAACAAGTAAAAAAATCTCCTCATTCGCTCTATGACTCCCATACCTATGAGTCGATCTTCAGTCTATCTTCTGACCTCGTACAAAGCAGACGCAAAAAAACAAAATCACTACGTTATAGCAGGCTATAGGCACCAGTGAATCAAGCCAGCTTTTGTTCTATATCAGTGCACAAACAAATTGTATCGTTGCCCCCGGCTGCGGAGCGAAACGAGTTTGCGAAATGAAACAAAAGTGCCCGTGCTACGGGATAACACGATTTCGATCGACTTTAATTAAACTCGTGTTAGACCCACAGTTCAGGAAGTGAAACAGTTAGTTAAGGTTAAAATGGAGCTTTCCGGTTTAAGTTTGACTTGCGCCGATGTGCTAACACATGGGATTAGCTGTTTTGAAGACCCCATGCTCCAGCCAGTGAAGATACTGGACTGTACACGTTTGTATTCAGCATCAGTTGCAGCTGGCGGGAAGTGGACATACGTCAACCCAGTCTCTTATCGGATGACCTTTACTGGGTCTGCTCTATCCAACTATCTCTTCTTTGACAACGTTCGTCTACCTGTTCATATTTTCGTGCCGCGGGTCATGAACTGCACAAATTGCAAACAACACACAGGCTCCCACTGCAGCAATAAGGTTCGTTGTGAGAAATGCGGTTGAAATGATTCCTGTGGAAGGGATGTTAAAAAGTGTCTCAACTGTGGGGGCCACTACATGATCTCCCGATATGTCCCACGTATAAACAGCGCGAGGAGAAACTTGAATGTTCCTTTCAGGAACGTTCTAAGCGATCTTTTGCAGAAATATTAAAGATAGCTATGCCATCTTTTTTTTTTTCTTTATATTAACATACATTTAAAAATATTCCAAAAACGTTCTGAAAGGTTACTCTTTCCTGCCATCTTCTTTCCCTAATTAGCTTTTTAAACATATACAAATTACTGTTTGGAAAATGACTCAGATTAAAACTAACACATGTAACCGTTAACCATAAAGCAGCCTTTTGTTGTTCGCTTCTAATTATTCCCAATGACAGAATATCTTCTAAATCTTCAAAGACTAGACCATGAATATTTTTAATAACTCTAGCACACCATTCCCAAATTTCTTTGGAATTCGGGCATATTTTGATACGATGTTCGTTCGTATCCTCTTCCCCACAAATATCGCAGCTCGTATCAACAATCTGACCTATATTATATGCCTTCAATTTTGCTTTATTTGGGTTTAAATCATTTAACAGCATGAACAACATTGATCGATCGTTAACATTTAGAAAGTTATATGAAATGTTAGACCATAATACATCCCAGTTCATTTCAGCGTATGCTTCTTCAATTTTTGGTTTTATCGTATATTTATTCAGAAAGTGCGAGTATAGCAACTTGGTTGAATCGAGTCCATTAATTGTTTTGATTTCATTGGCGTTTTCTAACCATTCTTTCGCATTTCTGCCAAGAGCTCCAGGATATTTAAAAGAAAGCAGAAATTTTTCCTGTTTGAAGATCCCATCACTGTCCCGATGATAAAGCATATTCTTTATGAACAAGGCTTTTGCCTTGGATTCAACTTCTACCAGTTGAATGCCTCCTTTTGGATAATCTAAATACAATTGCTCCCTTTGTGTTTTAAAAATAGCTCCTTTCCAAACAAATTGCCCAACAATTGATCGAATATTAGCGATATGCGCATTAGTGGGAGGAAATATTTGCGCCAAATACCATAATTTTGATAGTGCATAACAATTGATCCAAAAACTCCTTTCTATTAGGCTCAGGTTCCTGCCACGATGTATTTTAAGAAGATATTTTATGTTGTTGATTACCGTTTCATAGTTAACGTTAATCGTAGTAATCCAGTTTCTGCAAAATGTTATTCCAAGAATTTTTAAACTATCGACTTCCTTTAGTAAGTGTGGACCACAACACAAATTATTGATCCTCATATAACCAGATTTTTGAAAATTAACGCGTAAATTTGAGTGGGTGGCGAAAGAATGAAGGATTTGCATTATCAAATCAAATTCTTCGTCAGAACGGATAAAGATATGTATATCATCAGCATACGCAACTATCTTGATGAACTTATCGTCTACAAGCACACCAAGCAAACTATCGTAAAGCTGACGCACCAGTGGTTCAATGCACAAAACAAAGAATGCCATGCTTAACGGACATCCCTGCCGCACTGAGCGATAAATCTTGAAATCTTGAGTGAGAAAACCATTGACAAGCACTTGCGAAGTTGCGTTCTTATACAGATTCTTAAAGCACTGTATCAAACTTTGTGGAAAATTGAATTTTTCTAACACCTTCCAAAGAAAGGAGTGTCGAATATTATCAAAGGCTTTTTCTAGATCTAGACTAATCAACAAACCTTTGAATCTCTTAGATTCCATACTTTTTGTGATTAATTTGCGTATATCTGAGAGATTGTTAACGCACGAACTGTTAGATAAACATGCAGTCTGACCAGGACCGAGAAGATCATGGAGAGTTTTTTTCAATCGATTAGCGATTATTTTTGCAAAAAGTTTGTAGTCCGTATTTAAAAGACTTATAGGTCGGTAATTGTCCAAGGAAGTCACTTCACCTTTTTTTGGGATCAAGGTAATTATTCCTTTAGAAAACTCAGTGGGCGGGCATACGTTACCTGAAAGGTAACTGTTAAATAATTTTACCAAGTCATCTTTGAATGCTTCAAAATGTGTCACATAAAATTCATAAGTTAAACCGTCAGCTCCGGGTGACTTTTTCTTACAACAGGCATTGAGGGTCGTGTAGAGTTCTATCTCCGTAATGGGGTGGGTTAACATAGCTTGTTGTTCATGAGATAATGTTTTAGAGATGTAATTTAATGAATCTCCTACTTCATCATTTAGGTCAATCTGAGAGAACTTGTTGCGAAAATATTCAAAAACAATTATTCTGAGCTTTTGCGGGTCTGATGTCACAATATTCCCATGCTCGAGCCTAAGGCAAGATGATTTCATGCTACGATTTATTTGTGATGAGATTTGATAAATATTCAAAATTTCATTTTCAAAGGCCGAGTTTGCTTTGATTCTATAGCTATAATTCCTTAATCTGTCAGTCTCAATGTCAAACAGCCTCGATTTGATTACAAAAATTTCATCAGACATTACTTCACCTAATAATTGTCTTTGGTAAAGACAATTCAAATTAGAGTAAAGTTCATTTTTTCTATTGTAGATCCTTTGATTTAATGCCCAGCTTTCGTTTTTATAGAAACTTCGAGCCTTTCTTTTGAATACGTAGTTCCACCACGCGCTATGATCGCTCGCAAAAATATGACGACTTTTAATTGCGTCATATTCTGCTACGAACCTTTGAGACAACTCTTCTTGATTCAGCAGCGACGCATTTATTTTCCAATACCCTCGCCCTTGGAATACTAATTGATCTTTCTCCACACTAATCTTAAGAATCAATGCCTTATGATCAGAAAACAGCACGGGGGTGCTTTTGAAATCTAAAACATTATGTCGGAGCTCTTGTGCAATATAAAAACGGTCAATTCGCGACGAGGAACCGTTTCGTATGAAGGTAAAATCTTTATTTTTACAGGCAATCGCGGCATCAATTAATCGCATCGATTCAACTAGTTCTTTTAATTCTGGACAAAAATTGTTGCAGATTGGGGAGCTATCCGACCGATCAATGACGCAATTAAAGTCACCACCGAGAATGTTAATTTTAGCATTGGGTTTGTTGAAATGAACTGAAATATTGTTTGAGAAAAGTTCCCTTCTTTCTTTTTTGCGATTGCTTCCCGAGTGACCGTAAACATTTATAAAATTGATTCCATTGATCACAACCGAAGATATTCTACCATTTGGGTCCAAAATAGGATGTGAAGCTGTAAATTTTTTCCTAAAGAGAATAGCTGTACCTGCACTACCTTTGTCATAGTTAACGATGGCGTTATGCGAAAATATGAAAGAAAAATTTTCGAAACATGCTTCTTGTATGAAAATTAGGTCTAAATCAAAGTTTAGAATAAAATCCTTCAAAAGCGACTTCTGTACGTCTGATTTAGAACTATTAAAATTAGCTGATCCTATTTGTATACAAAACTGCATGTTGCTTAAAGAAAAATGTCCAAACTCATGAGTTATCTTTTGCCCTCTCTAACCTCACTTGTTTTCTTTGTCTTCGTCAGTTTGACCGATTTCACACGCGCTCTGGTGACGTTTGCTTGCGTTTTCAGTAGACTAGGCGATGTTGGTATTGTTACTCCCATTGTCTTTTTCAACTTTAAATTCTTTGAAAGAGTTCTTGTTCCCAAGGATCTGCTCACCTTTTTGTAACCAAGGTCTTCGGATCCTGACGATGCCTCGCCAGTTTCACCAGCTCTGTTCAGAGACATGTTATTCCTTACCCGCTTCCTGTCATGGCTAACCTCCATCCACTGCTCGTTCTGTTCTGTCTGGACCTTGTCTGTGCTTTGACTGTGAACTGCATCCTCAATGACCGCAGCTACATTTGGACTGCTTACTCCTGCATCCGATGCCTGCTTGACTCCAATCTCTTTGGGATTCTGGACCTGGTTGATACTGATTTCCTCTACCAATGCTACGACGCTGGTTGCCGCCTTTTCTACTCCTAATGCCTTTTTCTCCGCTGCGCTCTTTAATGCTTCAACCTGCTCTGCACGCTGTCTGGGGTTAATGGTTCCAATGACGGTCATTTCGGTTTCATCCGTTCGCGAACTATTTGTACCTGTACCACTTGGCGAGCCAGCAACCACATCCTTGAACGATGGTCTTGTTAATATTTCGGGCGGTTGACGCCGTCTTGGACACTCTGCTTTCTGGTGCTCCAAACTTCCGCATATAAAACATCTGTTCTTCATCCCCGCGTAAAAAACACGTGCTTGAAAGTTTCTCACGTGCAACGTTGCAGGAACTTCGCTCATGATTTCCATATGGATACCTCTCACTCCAGACCAAATAGGGAATCCTGACTCGAGGGGATACTTCTCTCGAATAAGCCGCTGAATTTTACCGAACTTGGCCATCACAGCAGCTATTTCGCGGTCTTCAATTTCTGGTGGCAAATTGAACAATCGGACATATTGGAAGGAACTGGTTGCTGAAGACAAATGAACTGTGAGTTTTTCTCCATTCTGGTACATGAACGTAACTGTCGACGGAAATCGATCCAAGGTCGCTTGAAGCAAATCGTTGGTTTTGAACTTCACATAGATGCTAAATTCACTTTGGTCTCTGTACATGCAGAGAAGATTCTCGCATGTTAACTTTAACGTTGTCTTTAAAAATGAGAAAATCTCATCGTCCTTTGGTTCCGAAGAACCCTTCCCGAACTGAATGCGCATGGAATTTACTCGAGCACGCGGTAACTCCATCCTAACCTTGCTTTTACAAGTTCCGATTCGATCTACAATAAGTGCTCGACGAGGCAGCACTAGTGCTCCCCACAAAAGAACACAATAGAAAACACACAATGGTTGCTAAGTCAGGTTTTCCTTTCGATTTCGTTTTCAAATTCGTCTATCTCGCACGACGTCTGAATCAAAACTCCCATCGAACCCTACGAACAACTATACTAACTTGGCTACTTACAAAGGCGAGTTTGATGAACCCCAGGAGGGAATATCTTCTGCTGTGCCTTGAAGCAACAAAAAAGGACAACGAAGACTCCCAAGCTTCGTTGTAAAGGCCAGAAAGTGTCTCTTCAAAGTCTTCCCAAAATGACTACTCCAGGAAGTACGAAGCAGATAACTCCCAGTCTCAAAAACCAGAGCTCGTATTTTTACAGCTTTAAAAAGTTCTAACACTCTTAAAAGCATCCTAATAAGCTTTCTCTCCAGATTAAAACATTCTTGATGTAGTTGATTACAAAATGGCTTCTCCTTTCAGTGATTGTATGCTTCGGTACAGATTTAATCAGTGAAATTGCGAAAGTATTGCGAAAGTATTATCCTGAAAATCGATTCTAATAAAATCTTACTAAACAACTTAAAAGGCGATGAATTTGCAGTATGCGAGACATGGCTTACTTCATAAATAGACCTATACTTCCACGATTTTAATATTATTCGCTTGGATCGAAAAGACTCCTAACCCATTCAAGCCCATGTTGTTTGTGGACAACAACGTTTTTAAACAGCTATAACTTTTGTTTGAGGCAAGATTTCTTCAAAAAAACAAGTAGGGCAAATAAATGTGACTATTGCCTTTCATTTGAGTATTAACAGTTGCAAGGATCAGCTCTAGAACTGAAGCTATTGCAATTAGTCTGATTGGATTTCGATGTAGCAGTGTTGCCAGGATGACGGAAAATGAATTTTTCATATATCTTCATTAAGTTGCAATATTTTTAAAAACTGATAAAACTAATCAATGTAGACTGTCTTTGGTTACGTTTTCCACACAATTGGACCATTGTAAATATTCTAGAACAATTTCATTGAGCATTAGAAGCAAAAAATTGAACAGTTTCTAGCACTACAAGGGATGTACCTATGTTTATGAAAAAAGGCATTTCGTGCTTCTTGATCCCACCGTTTTCAAGGAAAACCAATCTTGAAACCCTACATGCACTAGAAAAAAGTTGGGCATGAAAGGATTAAGGAGGAGTACTATTGGGGATCAAAAATTGATATTCTTTCAATCGAATCGACATCTCCGCGACACCAGGCATTGAAGTTGTTGCTTGCCAAACTAGATCTAAAGGCGAAGACCTTTGCATTGCTTCCACCTACATTCCCCTCAGAGTCTCTGTTTATCACCGACGGTTTTGCGATATTGCGTAGCTCCTCTCTGCGCCGATACTAGTTTTTGGTGATTTCAACCCACACGTATGGCATAGGGTTGCCTTCATGACGATAATCGATCTACCTCACTCCACGAGATTGCGACAACTTCAATACGACCATTTTGAACACGGGTGAAATAATACGAATTTCGACTCCCCTAACGCCCCGGAATACCTTAGACTTGTCCCTCTGCTCGATATCGCTGCGGTTAGATTGCATGTGGAAGGTAATTCTTAATCCCTATCTGCGACCATCTGCTAATAGTAATTACTATTAGATATTATTTTGTTCACCATGCAGTCATCTGGTACAAGAAAACAGTAGCTGCCTATTCATCCGACGTTTCGACTCATGTATTTTGCCTTCTTCCGGGAATCATAAGTGTCTGTCTTGCTATTGCTCACGGTTCAAGGCCACCGAATACAATCAAAAGGTTTCCGTATGACCTCACACGAAATATTGATTGGAAGAGCTACGCGTCCGCGATATCCGGCAAAATCGAGTCCACACAAGAGCTTCCTCCAGACGAAGAGTACGGGTTCTTGGTTGCATTGATTCTCGATAGCGCGCTTCATGCTCAAACTAAACGCGTACCAGACCCGAACTCTCGCGGACGGCCTCCCAACCCATGGTGAGACAAAGAGTACTCCAACGTGTACGCGGAGAAGGCCGCCGCATATAAGACCTTCCGGAGTGACGGATCACCTGCTAGCTATTGGCAGTACGCGACGGTAGACACGCGAATGAAGAGTTTGATGAGCGCTATTTGAGGCACTGCCCGGGGTATGCGAAACCGGAACCGGATAATTCGAACATTTTTTTTCAATGAAGCAGCTCCCACTTGCTCTCTTATCGTGTAACAGTAAAACCCCAGGACCAGACAGAATCAAATTCAACTTGTTGGAGAATCTGCCAGACTCTACCAAGAGACGCTGGTTGAGTTTATTTAATAAGCATTATGAGGAGTTTTTCGGCTAATCAGTCATAAATTAGACAGCGAAAACAACAATATTGCTTCCAAAGTTTCAATGGATTTATTCCACCTTTATCAAGGATTAAAAACTTTGTGTTTTCTTGTAAGGTGTAATGGTGTGGTAAAACATGAACTGTCCTAATGTATACGCGTCATCTAATGGTGCTATTGTTTGCATATTCATGCACCTACTGTATTTTTTGATTATTTTCTGCGTTTGAAACGATTCTGTTTCGCGGGTAGAGAACGAGGGACAAAGCGCTATATTCGATCTGGTAACTAGCATTGCCATCCAAAATCCAGGAAAACCAACCTCCGACCACAACTCGTATCGACCGATCGCAATACAGTGATCCCCAATATATTTTATTGTAAATTTCGAGAAGTCGACTGTGACAAAATGTTTTACACTGACGGATCCAATCTCGATGGGTCCACTGATTTAGATATCTTCAATGATTATATCACCGCTTCATTTAAGCTAAATGATTCCGCTTCAGTTTACATCGCAGAATTGGCTGCTATTCAGTACACCATTGGGACCATCGACACTCTGCCCACGAATCGCTACTAGATCCCATACAATTTTGCATTTAACTATAAGTTGGTTTCCTAAGTTTTTCTACTGAAGGTTATTGATTTACATTTCTTTACGTTACGTTGTAGTAGATTTTTACTACACCATGTGTGGAATAGATTGATTTCGTTTTGGAATACTTCAGCATTTTTGGCATTTCTTATTTTCATGAAAAGTTCATGTCATCTGCATATATAAGCACTTGTAGATGTTCGTCCATTGCATTATCAGTAAATGTTACAAATTCTAGAAGATATCATGTTGTTCAGCGGCCTTTATAGAAGCCTTTTATTTGCTTGTTTTTTTTTATTTGCAGAAATATTTTGACAGTTACAAGTTTTTCGAATAGTTTTGGAATGCTTGAGATAATGGTAATCCCACGATGATTTTGGATGTCCGATTTTCCGCCTGGCTTAAAAATAGGCACTAAAAAGAATGTTTTCCTTATTTCTAGGAATGTTCCATTTTTCAAGACTACCCTTTATTTTTTGAAGATATCCCGGAGACGTTCTCCATTGAAAAATGAAGTCATCGATGGCCTTGGCCATGAAAGTCTGGATAATATTAGCCGATGATGCCAACTTGGTCAACAACTTGCGGAACAGTCTTCCGCGCGCTGCTAGTTGGCCAGCGTTTTTATTGCCACTAATCCCGCGGCCAGGTATCCAATATATGGTAATCAGTGAGTTGCAGGTGGCCTCGACGGCCTGAATAAACGGGTTCTGGGATTCTCCGGATTCAAAATTCCGAGATGACCAACGGTTAATCACAGAGTATGATCGTCGGGATATCCTGTGGTTTTCGGGTGATGGCTAAAGCGATCGCTGCCGCTTCCGCCGAGAAGACAGAGCAGGTTCAGGGTAAGCGGAAGGCAAGGTCAGCTTCGATGTGTGTCATTTAAACTATCACAAATTTTTCAGAAATGATTGAACCGATTTACACAAACTTAGTTTCAAATGGAAGGTGCGACGTTCCCATAAGCTGCTATTGAATTTTTAGTAGATCTTACTTCCGGTTCCGGAGCTACGTTTTGAAGAGTGCAGCAAATTCTCATACACTCTGGTACCACCATGAGGGCCAAATTATGCAATACATATTAAAATGTATGCAACATTACTTGGATTTGCGGGTCAATAATGGCCAGTCGAAGTAGCTTTGACCACATTGTCCGCCTATGACGATTCTTGATGCCCCCGGAGAACTTATAAAATTCCTAAGTTTATGTCCCATCGATTTCTTCAAATTTGATTTCAAATAAAAGATATGATCTCCCATTAACTACTATTGACTTTCATTCGGTTCTGATTTTTGGTTCAATAGTTACAGATTGGTTAGTAAAGTCACACTGAAATTTCCCAAATTAACCGTTACAATAGTAATACTTCAGAAGTTAAAAAAATATTGAAATGCTCACTCACTTCATCGACCCCCCAGCCTACCTTATATTATAGGATATCCTTACACCTTACTCCTTCAATAACCCCACCCCCCTCCACCTTGGACCGTCATAACTCCCGCATTCCTTCCCTCTACCACGCACACCGAAATAAGATAAAGGATTTCTGACGCATCCCCCGCAATAACCCTATTAACCCCCCTACCAAACCCATTCCCCCCAGCCTTTCAAACGTCAACTCACGCTGATTAAGCGAATTAAATATTATACTTTTTGTTTAAAGTGTGTCTGTGTCGACTTTTTCGTGGTAGTCGTGGGATACGTGTAAATGTAAAAATAATGTAATAGATATTTTCCACAATTATATTGAAAATGACTAGCTAATAAATCTTAGTTTGAATAAACGAGAATGGAGAAACGTCAAATAGGGGGTGCATGGTTGCTACTTATATTGTAATAAACAATAACAGTTAAGGGGGGAGGGATAAGGGTTCCAGCGTAAAAAATCAGTTTCTTTGTCATTTTTTTTTAGAAAGATGGGTGAAGCGAATTGATCGAAACTTTTCTACATTATATTACATTATTTCTATAACATTCTGTAATTTTTTTATGCAAAAATATCTACAAGCGATTTGATGATGAAGCTTTTTGTGTAACGTCTCTGGAAAAACACGATTTGCGGTGTTAACTGCCATTAAAAAACTACTTAACCGATTTATTACAAATTTTGCATACACATTCTACGTAAAAAATCTAAAAAAATACCCCTACGTTGAGTTTTTGGGATAATTTTTCAATTAAGGGGGCTTTTTACTCATAAAATGGCGAAATTTTCCTTGAAAAACAGCGAATCCGCTGTAAAAAGTGTAGCCCTTTTGTAGTCCTCGAAACAAAAAAGTATTTAATATAATTATGTGTATTTATTGTGCATTTCGGACTTCTTCATATATTTATTTGGTTTTTTTGTTGAGATTATGGATTTGTTCTTGGAATATTAATGATTGCTGTTCAAGCTTACATCTTCGCAAACATATATGAACCAAAACATGAGGACCAGTGCCAGGCATGCACAAGAACGGTGCTGCTCCGTGTCCTATTGCTGTGCACTGACTCATAATATATCAGCGTTAAATTCATTGAGCTAGTGCTTGCGCTGGTTTCCTATGAGCTAGAGTTAGCAAGTAGCACGAGCACCGATGAGCGAGAGCCCTCGCTAGCACGGTGATAGCTAGCAAGCTGCACGGAGCTATAGCTCAGCTATAGCAAAGCAGAATAAAAAAACAACGCGTTAGTGTAAGTAATGATGCCTGCATCGTTTTTTCAGCAACCTGTCGCACATTCACCAACGCATATTTCTTGCTTTGTCCTATTCTTTCGTTCCATAGCTTACACTACTGCACCGTTCTAGCTCATCGGACAAGCTTACCGTGCCAGCTCATTGAGTTAACTCGTGCTAGCTCACTGAGCTAGCTCACCGAGCTTGCTCGTGCCAGCTTACCGAGCTGGCTCATGGTGCTAGCTTATCGTGCTAACTCGTTGTCATAGCTCTTCGAATCCTACAGCTCGAGCACGAAGGTTACCTAGCACGAGCGGTGTCAGTGCTTATTGCTTTTGGTTCGTTCAAAGCGGCCGCTCAGCTCGTGTTAGGCTCTCGTGCTGTGCTTCATGCATCCCTGACCAGTGCCTTGTTCATTGTTGTTAGGGTTCGTCGCGGTTGCGGTAATTACCGCAACCGCGCGGTATTTATCGCACCCGCACCGCAAAGTCTGCGGTGCGGTGAGACACTTTTTCCCGCAGATGCGGAGCAGGAAAGAGCTTTTACCGCGCGGTTTTACCGCAACCGCACCGCAAAAAAATAATTGATAAAGTCTCACGTTTGCATTAAAAGTGGATTAAAACTAGGACTTTAACCATTTGAGAAGGACGCAACTAGATTTATTTCCTTAGGGGCCATGCATAAATGACGTAGCATTTTGGGGGGTAGGGAGGGTATACCAAATTTGTGACGAAGTGTGACGAGGGGGAGGGTAGGGTCAGAAGTTGTGCGACGTAGCATTAAGTTTAAATTTTTTTGACGGGCGTCAAAACCCATTGATTAGAGAAAACAATTTAATGTGCCTCCATTCCCAAGAGCAATAAATTTAGCTTCACACAAGTGCGGGTTTACATGAGGAAAATTTTTCGATTCACAGAATTACAAGCTCGCAAAAATACGAAAAGGTTTTGCATGCGGATTTAAATTGCTACATTAGTTAGCTAATGTTGCTAACTAGTAGACTTAGTTTGGTAGCTGAATTAAATTTTCTCATCGGATTCAACCAAATAAAATTTAATAATTTAGGTGAAGGTATAACATTGGTAGCAGCAGGATTGTGAACTGAGAGAACTTCTCTACATGCTCTCCTTGACATATGAAATTCAAAACAAAACTATCAACACTATATTTATCAAGAAATGGGCTTATTTCGTACGCAATTTGCTGTTATAATGATATAGATAAAAGTCGTCAAACATTTTGAAAGAACAAGCATTTAAAGTAATTGAAAAACATATGTAATTTTTTTTTCATCCTCCGGTCGCGTTGCTCAGGATGAGAGGGGGGGGGTTGGTAAATGTTACGTTATTTACGAGGGGGAGGTTAGAACCAAATGCAACGAGGGGGGAGGGAGGGGTCAAAAATCGTCGAAAAAAGCTACGTCATTTGTGTACGGCCCCTTAGCAAATGCTTAGCTATTGTTAGGAAAACCCCTCTGTCAGAACGTTCGAATTTTACTTTTTACCCTACAATAGAGAAACATAAAAAACTTTGAATTGGCATAATTTCCATTGACTTAATAAACTAATAAATAGACTTAATAGACTAATAAATATTCGACTTATCGCTACTGATTTCTCACATTTTGGTTTTTCTAAATTAATAAACAGACTGCTATTACGAAAGAAAATTTAGCTGTGTTTGAAATAATTTACAATATTATTTTTACGCCATATTTTGGACACTAGTTATTTTATACTTCCAAGTAAAACTTCACAAACAAACCATTTCAAACACATAAAATACAAGATCCAAATAGAGACAAAATTATTTGATCATTTAAAAACAATAAATTTGTACTCTTAAATCCAATTTAAAAGTGCATCACCTCTCCCGATTCCTGTTGGAAATCGTGGAATTATGAATCGTTTTCGATATCAATTTTTCAACTGTGAATTTTGATTAATTTAAAGGAATTAGAGATGAATTAATTATGCTGGGACTTAAACACAACCTAAAGAATATAATTATCTTCATCATACCAAACGAATTTGGAGTAATTGGCAGTAAAGGAAATAAATGTATGAAAAGGGTTCAAAATAAGGAGGGGTTCAAATTAGGCTGATTATGCTATCATTCGTTCATCAACATCGTATTTCTATCTTCTTTGATTGCTGTGTAAATTCAATGTGAATTTTTCTGCAATCAATTTTATTGGACTAGTTATGTAGCACACTTTAAAAAAAAGTATGCTACATAACTTTTTTTCGCGTACTTCCATTCAAATTTACGATAATTTTCTACCAAATTAAGTCCTAATATTTTTCAGTTAAGACTATTTTGTAGTTTTTTTGAAGTAAAGTTATTCGAAGTTACTGTTTTAATAGTGTAGGGTATTGCTTTGGGAAACTATTAGAGGAAAATACATCAAATGCTAGAATTTTCGAACTAGCCTTTAGGAAATTACAGTTCATACAGTTTTAAAAGGAGCAATCTTAGTATTTGAATGAGAATACATCTGTTTCTTGAAAAATACGGAAGTTAGAGTTTTGGAATATTTTGTTCATAAAATATCATTTCTGCTGTATGCTACAAATCATACATTTTTTGCAGTTTTTCAAATGTTCAATAATTCTGTACCGGTTGAGACCGGGCTCTTGATTAGATTTAATGTATAAGGCATTTTTTCGTCAAATATAACGCCGTTCTTTTGATGAAATATGTTTTTATTTCACTGTATTGTAATATATGCGCTACTATATAGAAGTACTGGTATCTCGACTTTAAATTGTTTTTTTTGGTGTAATTCCTTTAAGAATGAATGTGAGGTTGTTTTTACTACGTATATGCGGAATGTCCATTTCATTTTCATATATCAAAAACATTGAACATATGAAAATTTAAAGAAAAAATAGCAACTTCATTTCTTATTACATTTTTATTCCATTTTTTCAATTAACTGGAGGGTTGCTAAAATAAAAGTTTTCCTATTACTGCAGTAAAACGATTTTGAATGTATAATGTTTGCCTTAAAATGTACCGAAATTTATGGATAGAAAATGCAAAAGTGGATTTTTTCATAAACATCACATTCTGAGGAGTCTCATAAAGTTAAATTTCGTGTGAATAAGAATAACATTTTATTATATATGGTTATACATATGAACAATTTTTCAACACTATTTTTAAAATTACAAAAAAATTACCGCATTACCGCGCGGTGCGGTGCGGTAAATAAAGTGCGGTTGCGGTAAGCGGTGCGGTTTTATTATTTTTATGCGGTTGCGGTGCGGACAATCCATTTACCGCCCACATCCGCACCGCGACGAACCCTAATTGTTGTACTATCTTTTAGGCTATTTTTCTTTCTTTTCAACAAGAGCTGTTCTTTTGAATTTAATCTAATTTAAGTTAATTAAATCAAAAAAAAATTAAAGCAGTTTTCACCAATGAGTTCAAGCTATGGTATGCACCAGCTCATCAATAACCCCATGGGTTATTACAATGACCTTTGCGGTTTGATCTTGTGCTTCTGCGTTTTGTGATTCGGCCTTTTGTGGTTTTCGGCCTTTAGTGATTTCGACCTTTGGGCTTCGGCCTTTCGAAGTACTCCCAAAACGTGCGTCAATAGAAGCGAACGTGCACGCAACGTGTGATGACTCAGATATCCACCAGAAAATGTCACTTTTGGTGAAAAAATTGAGCGTGACCTAGTACGCAGTGATAACGTTAAGTAAATATAAAAATCACCAGCAAAACTACCTATTACGTTAACAAATGAACACAACTAGATGCAATCCTACTTGAAGTCACAAAACTTCACTGCACTCGCACGACTGATTAACAAGAAAAACAGAAAAAGAAAAATAAAATAAATCGCGTTGGTAAAAGACCAAAAATTAAATAAAAACTCAGCTCAATTGATTACCGGAGTATAGCAAATAGTGAACAAATTATGCTTGCTATATTTATCGTTCACCGCATAAACGCGTGGTTTTGGTGCGGTATGCGGTGCGGTGCTGTTATTTTTTGCGGTTACTGTGAGAGCTATCTATTTACAGCCCGTACCCACAGCGCGACGAATGCTACACTTCGAAAGGTTGCTTTCCTTCCATGATAAAAATTCCACCAATCCCACTGAACTCTGCAATACACTACCCTGCCTCGAAAACCTTGACGCAGTGGAAGTAGCAAACAATTTCGAGACCAAGACCCAATACGATAGCCACTCCGACCGTTGCGTTCCAATTTTCTCTAGTGCCAACCAAGTGCTTCCATTATTGAGCAACGTTCCATTCGATTAGTTTCCCGACAGAGGGTAGATCGGAATTATTTCATCAGCGGTGAGCTCTGCTGTGCCGAATCTAGACCACTGTGTGTAGCCACATCCGGTCTATTCATTCCTCGTTTTGTCCTACAGATGTTCGTAGTCCGATATATCCGTTGACGAGGAGGAGGACGACGATGACGACGACAACCACGACGACGCTGAAAACGGTTTCATTTTGTTCGGGGAAACTTTTTAGCCCCGAGGAAAATGGTGAAAGTCCTTCCCTCTCGTTTAGAAAGTTACTACGGGCATTGTCAGCAAAAGTCCCCCAGAATCCACCTTCACTGTTAGCGAAAGCAAACTCTCAACCCCACTCACGCACGCACTGCTGCAAAATACTAGTCCAAATGCCGTAACTTCTCGTCAGAAATTCCTGGGCATAATGCCACAGCAAAACGATGACGACGAAGTGACAACTGGAGTTGGTGGAGTAAATACAGAGGGCCGGCCGAGACGAAATTCTCCTTCACATATGATTCTCATCATAACAACGACACACTGCGACTCGGGTTGGTTGGCTGGCGTATCTTTATTTGCCAGTCTGGTTTGCACCCCTCCGGGCCAGCAGTGTTAGCTTTGAGTTTGACATACAACTGAACAAACGGGAATCCAATCGTCTGCTGGGCATGGGATGGGATATGAATTTAATATTATTCATCAAGCTGGAAGAATGTAACATATGACAGGGCAAGTTCACGATAAGGAATGAAGAATTTCGGGGCCGGAAAAGTTTTTTTTATATAATCTTGTTCTAGTTTCTGTAGGTATGTATTGTCTGGGTAACAATATCAGTAAGTGTAGTTTATGGAGATCCTTTGTAAAAATTGGTTTTTATTATTGTTTATGTTATTTTCGGGAACCTTTTCAATTAACATGGACTTGCGGTTTGAAGCTTTCATCGGTAAAAAGATTTGGGCTTGTAACCCTTGAAAATGAAGACCGTTGTTTTTAATGACGGTCAGGTGCCACAATGCAGATGGAGGATTCGCCAACGTCTTTGTATAAACCTTAATTTACCCTCCTTTCGGAAGAAACATCTGACATAAATCAAACAAACTCTTTCGTATAGTTGAACCCTGATGACTTGAAATCTTGCACCACCCAACCAACCCACCCACCAAACCAACAAACCACTATCGAACGAGGTCTGATTTTGGGATTTGGAGTGGCATCCCGCCGCGCAAAAGTTCACATTCTTTCACGGATCTGGAAAAGTCAAAAGGGCCCGGAGCGACTCTTTGCACTACGACCGAAATTTTCGTTCGTTTCCATAACAGACATTATAAATAATTCATGTTTACTCACGCTGGCAACCGCAACCACAGGCGCCGACGCGAAGAAGTGCGTGGTTTGAAGAAACCCGGGGAGAGCACAACAAACCCGTAACGATCGGGGGATCCTTCGGGCGGAGCTATAACTTTGAATGCCGTTCCATGCCAGCTCGAAGAATCCTAAAAGGTACCCTAAAAATGTTGAATATTTTAACAGGAAACAGATGCAGCATTGTTAGGGGCATGGCAGCGTAAAATGTGGGTGAAATGCAGCTGCGAATATATTTAGAACTGACTTGGGCTTCTCAGCATACAAGACACGAAAAACTAAATTGAAAATATAAAAGCGAACGGACAGAGTTGAGGGAATGAAAGCCACATTGTTGTGATGTTTGCTCTCGGGTAAGTTTCAGTTTTTTCCCAGTGAAATCCAAGCGGATTTTTTTTTTGTGCAAGTCGATCTTATTACATCCACATTCCAGCTTATTCATTCTTCGCTTTCGAACCCCAGTCCGACCATTTTCGTTCTCCTGCGAAAACCCAGAGTAATTCTCGACGAGAATCCCACCCCTCCCCCGAAGAGCCCAAGGGGAACGAAGAAAAAAAAAATGCTTCAACTCGGAATGCACTTCTTGCTGCCGTATTTTGCCAGCCCTCTCTCAAGCATGGGAAGACTGGCTACTCACTGTTTAGCAGTAAAGCAGTGACTGCAGATATAGGTATAGGTGTATATAAGTTGTACAATATTGTAGGAAAGAAACTGAGTCCACTTACCAGCACATAGACGGCGAACGGCATCACCACGACCGCAACCAGCAGATCAGCCAACGCGAGCGACACTATGAAGTAGTTGGTCACCGTTTGTAAAGTCCGTTCGCGACACACCGCCAGTATCACTAGCACATTGCCGAACAGCGTCAGGATGGGGAACAGCACCAGGATCAGGCCCCAGTAGTTGTAGTGCACTGTGAAAAGGTGGAGAGGTAAACAGGAAATGAAGAATTAATGCGGTTATTTAATTGCATTGCTTGGGTTCGGATCAATCCATCCGACTGGACGGTGGTTGATTTTATGGAGGAGTGGCCATTTGGTTGAGGTATGAATTGATTTTATTTTTTTTTATTTCAAGACTGGGTAAACCGGACGGATGAAAAATGTCAGACTGGAATTTAAATGATATATACGAGCCGCCGCCGGGGTCCCTGGGAACTATTGACCTAAGAGTCCACTACATTTAACAGTTATGTGTCCAACAAAAAAAAACACCTTTAACAGGCCAACGAGGGTACCCGGGTACCCACAAATTGAAAAGCTCATAACTATGGCTTCCTTTAACCGATTTGGACACTTTTAGATGTTTTGGATTCAGGAACTCATCCACTTTTTGATTCTGTACAATAGAACCGGAATAATGGATCTGGTTTTTGGTAATCTGGATTTTCCGGAGTAATGTTCCAGTACTAGGATATGATTTGCAAATTTTAATAATGCCCTAGCAATATGTGTATCAAAACTCTTTAAATTGTCTCGGAAGTCTGTTTTTTATTGTTACGAGACCCTATGGCTATTTGAAAAAATGGAATTGGAACGGAATGGCCACTCACAGCCCCACGGGAACCTGCTCCGGATTGTCCGTTCCGGGGTCAAATCACCAAATGGTTCCAAAACCACGAGATACAGCCTACTGATGCAATTCCAAGAATTTTGATACCCATATTGCTAGTATTCCATTGAAGTTCGCAAATAGTACCCCAGCACTGGAACCTGCTTCCGGAAACCCGGATTCCCGGGAACCGAATGAAGTAACCCGACTCATTTTTACCAAGTCCAAAAGTGGATGAGTTCCTGAATCCAAAACGGCCAAAAGTATCGAAATCGGTTGGATATTACCTTAGTTATGGGCATTTTAGATTTGTGGGTACCCGGGTACCCACGTCGGCCTGTTATGTAGTAAAAAGATTCAGGAGCCCCTCCTCACTCCCACCCTTACTATATCAACAATATTATTAACCCAAAAGCTTGACTTAGTGATGTTCTAAGATGTCACAAAATTTCAATTTCCAGCTATGGACAAAACATAGGAATTTAATTAATTGAAACTTAAAAAGGTACCCGGGTACCGCGTCGGACACACAACGGTTAAATGGCTGTAAACAGTTATAGAATTACTATGGCGTCTATATCTATGGCGAACGTTCCTACTTAAAAAGTAGATCACTGAAATATCACACTTTTTGATCCACACAATACTGACAAACTTTGAAAACACTTAATCGTTTACAATTTTTACTGCTAGTCGACAAAATTACGTTGTTGTGTAAACCACACCCTTATTCGATTCGTTACTAATCAGGCGTCTGCTATTTATCACGATTTGTATGCTCATGTCTCGATTATACGCACTTATTTTTTTCTGAAGAACCTAAGCTTTTTTGCATCTTTTGTTGAAGTCTCTGAATACAGTTTTTTGCTGAGATTCCAATAAAATCAACTTTTTTTGCTGAAAATCAGTAAATAAATGTAACTTTGCTGTGATATCAGTTTCCCAATTATTACACGGCTGCACAGTAGGATGAGCCCGGACCTAAGTCCAAATATGAAGGTTAAGAGATAATATTGCTAGCATTATTTCGTGTCAGCGTAATATTTTTGCGAGAAATTGGGATATTTGGACGCAAATTAAGTTTTGACAGCTTACTGAAGAGCAAAACTCTAGTGGTTTTTGCATAATTTGAATTAGGTACGATTATTTTCATTTTTTTAAGAACTAGTTGTTTTTATGACATACATTACTTCTGCATAATTATCTAGTTGAATAAATTACATCGTAAAATCACCAAAAAATTGTTGGTTTAAATATTGCTTAAGTATTACTTAAATAGCTTTTTGTCACGAAGTTTTAATAAACACAATTTTTTAATGCCATAGTAACTTCGTCGTCTGCAAAAGGCCCCGATCTCATTATGCTCATTCGAAAGCTTTCAATCAACTCTCCAAATGAGCCAAAACTAGTTTTGTGAAAACTTGTGATAAGCCGTCAAAATTTTAAAAAAACTGGCAATGGAGACGCATGGTTATTTCGGAAATAAATTATAAATAATCATTATAAAACGAGAATTATTCTAATGGCAAGAATACTTGTACAACTTTCAAATAGCATTGAAATGATGATTTACGAGGGTTTCACTAATGATCAAAGGAGAAGAGCGGAGTGAAAATAGTGGTTCCTTGGATGGTGAAAGTATTCAGATTGTTTAAAATTCAGTCTTTTGAACCTTTTGAAATATGCCATCGAATGCTTCTGGAACTGTTTCATGATAACTTACACAGTAACTGTCAAATTTAGTAGATACTAATGAGTTCAGACTAACTTTATTCTAGTTATTTGGTTACCCTGTTTTGATCTGAATTTGTGTTGTATTGATTCTTCTCAAGGGTATGCGACAAAACCCAACAAAGAAGTTACTTCGTTTTTTAATGAGCCACATTAAAAAAATTATGGGGACATATTTTTTTCTTTCGTTTTAATGAATCGGCTCTGTTAAAATATTCTTCTTTCGTCCCTAGACACAGCCTCATAACACTTTCTCATTATTAAATAATAAATTCGCTACTCTTCCAGTACCAAATAACAAAAATTTTAAGTTTTTATTTTTGCATATTTTGCACTTTTTAGATAAGAAAAATATGCACAAGAAAGCATTAACTCGAATCTGGTTTTTTCTGCTACAGCCCTTTAAATAAATTTTCATACGAGACTGACTAAATCGGTACAAAAAGTTAATACAATTGGGAGTACAGGGGTTATCGGTACTTGTTTTCGTCGGATTTTCTCAGTACTTGTTTTCGAACCACCGTAATATTTAGTTAAGTTGATTTATGATATATTTAACTATCCGAAAAAGGAATTCAGCGCCAAACCATTTACTCAAAAAAATGAACCTTGTTGATAAAATAATTATTTTCGAGTCACCCTAATGAGTAAAAAGATTTTTTCTAATACGATTTTTTATCGAGAACGATTCAGTACATGAAATTCATATAAAAATTAAGAAAAATTCTAAGAACTGTTTCGAAAAAAATTAAGTTTGAGCCACCCTAGTGAACAGTAAATGTTTATTTTTCATTCGTTTCAATATAAAAAACGATTTCAACATACCAAAATTACATGAAATGATCTTATTAGATAGACCGTAATTGAATGAAACTATCTTATATTATAGACCGTAAGGAGAGAAAAAGGTAAACAAAATCCAAGTTTTCAACTTTTTGCCTAGAACCACATTTTTCCATCATAGTCAAATTTAAATTTGATGATATTGTTTAAAGATTTGATACAATAGCTTGTAACGTGACAGATCAAAAATTCGAAAAAGTTTCGTGGACCACAACAACATCTTTCATACATTGTCTAACCTACAGTTTTTCTTACTACTTTGAGTCTACTTTTTGAAACCGTATTGTGAAAACCTTAAAGTTTTGTTCATTTTTGAGAAAACACAGTTCATCCTATGTAACGTGACAGATGTTTTCTGATGTAAAGCAATTCCATCAAGATTGATTAAATTACGTCAAAAATGGTGACCATCTTCGATCATGATGAATCATGATTTAACTATCCGAAAAAGGAATTCAGCACCAAACCATTTACTTAAAAAAATGAACCTTGGCGACAAAATAATTATTTTTGAGCCACCCTAATAAGTAAAAAGGTTTTTTCTAATAAGATTTTTTATCGAAAACGATTCAGTACATGAAATTCATATAGAAATTTAGAAAAATTCTAAGAACTACTTCGAAAAAAATTAAGTTTGAGCCACCCTAGTGAACAGTAAATGTTTATTTTTCATCCGTTTCAATATAAAAAACGATTTCAACATGCCAAAATTACATGAAATTATCTTATTTCTTATTTGCAAACATTATCAAGCCAATTTCGTGCATCAGTTGTAGAGAACTACATACAGACAATTGCTCTAAAATGGTTACTGCATTACGCCTCGATAGTGGCTCGAGTTCAAGTAGTTTGATTGCATGCTTCATTTTTTTTCTTCTGCTTCATTAGTCTACTTTTGTTTTACTTCTATTTGTTTACTTTTCCACTACTCATGTATTCCAAAAATAATATCGGTCAACTTATATGCTTCTACTTTATATCTATGAATCTTTTATATCTTTATTCGACATGTTAATTTTAATTTTTTACCATATCTTAAATTAGTCCCATACAATCACAATCTCTCTCGTTCCCAACGAACAAACGCTCCTGGACTTCACGATAACACAAACCTAGTCACAAAGGCGAACATGCAATTGTAATCATCCACACATACTTACGCCCGCGATCTAACCAACATTAAAACTACTCGGTAATTAAGTGAACGTTTTAGCACTCATAAAGCTACAAGCTTTAACACAAACAAGTCGTTTTAATCCTCTAAGGACTGAAAAAAGCCGTTTCAAATTCTAGATAACAATAATCCAGTAGAAAGTCCATAAAATTACACAGTTTACAAGCTCCGTCTCAAGCATTATCCCACCACTTCACAGTGCACTATGGTCCTAAAGCTGTATTTAGGAAGACAAAACTGTTTGCGCCAAAACCGTTGGTTTTTGATATATAGTATCTTCGGCAAACTTTGTTAGAACTTTCTTGCCGATTTTTTTATATTAGTTAAATTAGGGTGGTCCTTGCGGTTAGGGCACTCAAAGTATCAACTTCTTAGATATGTAAAATTCAGCTACATAATGTTCTACAAAGTTATAAATCAATCAAATTTAAGCAACTTTTCTTAAGAAACTATGTGGTTATCTCTAACGGTTCATGTGCTATAATTTTTGCAATATTTAAGGTGGGGTGGCTCTTTAAAAATTGGTTTTCAATTAATATCTTTTTATGTGTTAATTTCTCGCTAATACTTTGTTCTAAAGGTTTTTAGAACTTTTGTAAATGCACATTTTTGCCGAAGCAATGAAGTTTCTATCTCTTTTGTTTGCATAGTTACAGGCGATTTTCAAAACAAAAATGGTTTTTTTCAAAGCTAATATATCTTCTAACATTGCAAATGGATTTTCAATCTTTTAATTTCATTTGAAAGATTGAAACTTTTGTAGTTTTTGGTAAAAAAACTGCGGGAGCGTTATTTCTGTAAAATAAATAATTAATTTTTGAAAATGGTGTTTTTTCAACAAAAATCGTTCATAACTTTTCAAATAGACGAGATAATAACTTTGTTGCTTCAGCAAAAATCTTCGCCATACAATGTTCTAAAAGTGCTGCAAACAAACTGTTTATGATAAATCAATGTATGAAGTGACAAATAAGAAATAGTGATTTTAAGGGGTCACGTTTTCAACGTTCCATCTCTTATGGTAAAATCAACTGAGAAATTATTATTAGTATTTCCATAGAGGGCCGCCTTGGGGAGATCTCATTTTTCCAACATTTATTGTGCTTATCTTGCACTTTAATTTGTTAACAAAGTGGTTTGCCCGTTTTTGCCCGTTTAAAAGTTATCGGCATTGGAAAAAGAGCTATTTTCAATCAAAAAACGTGAATATCTCCACACATACTAGCGATAGCAAGTTTCCGTCTTCGGCAAAGTAATGCAGTTTAATAGTCCAAACAATGTTCTAGAACATTTATATAATGGAAAAAATCTAGAAGAAAACTTATGATGAAAAAACTATGTTTAAGGGGCCTTTTACAAATAATGTCCTATATCTCGAAAACCTTAAAAGATAGAGAGTTGAAGTCTTCGGGTAAAATGTTTGTAACGAGTTTCTCTACAACTTTACTGAAGTAAGTATATGGCTATCTGAATTATTGGAGAAAATAAATTCCATAACTCACTATTAGGGGGATTAATCATTAATCTGATTAAACAGAAGGAAGGGGAGTTCTACTCCAAGAAACTTTCTCAAAGACACCATATTGCTAAAGTCAACCGTTTTGACGCAATCTAAAAAAACCCCTTTTTTGCTCTTTGGGACCACTGTGCACTTGCGCGATCATGAATCGGTCCCGTCCCGAAGTTCCTACCCTCGGTCCCAGCAGCCTAGACTCATGCCTTCAGTTCGACAAATCGAATAAAATTTCGCTCGTAACACTAGTCAACTAGTTCCATGGAGACATGACCGGGAACTCTAGTAATTAGGGGGGGACTCTCTTCTAGTATATGATCCGTGCACTGAAAATTAGGAATCACTTTCATGGTCCGCGCGGGCATTCAAGAACACACGCGAATGGCTACACGGTTATAAAATTGAATTTGGCCACGCAAAGTTGCATACACGCTAGCTCAGGTGACAACCACGTTAACGTACAAACGCTCGAGTCCTTCGCGATCATTACCGCACACCTACGCCAACGATCTTGCAAACAGGATAACATCCAGGTGAGAAAGCGAACGTTTTAGCAGTTATAAATATTAGAAACGCAGTCTCGGTCCAAGCCACCTGGACCAATTGGAAAAAAATGACGTTGATATCCACTAGACAAGACGTTCCATGGCGCCATGACCGGGAACATCTGAACCATACACTGAAAATTAAGCATCAGTTTCACGGTCTTCGCTATCATCCAAAAGCACACGCGTATGTGCGAATGGATACACGGTTATAAAATCAGAATTATTTACGCGACATGCAAACAGGGATGCCATTATGCCAGATTTATCTGGCACAGCCAGAGGTTTTGGCAGCTTCCAGACAAAAAGACAAATCTCTCATTCTGCCAGATTTTTAAGTTTTGGAAGCGGCTACATACACATTTTGGAAATTTGGGTAAAAAGGTCCCAAATTATACAAAAATTGATTGATGCACATTCTACGAAAACTAAAATATATGCCAAATTTCGATGACTATGAGGTCGCTGTCAAGTGCCAGATTTTGCCAGATATTTTTAATTGAACTGCCAGATTTTCTTTGAAAAATAGTGGCAACCCTGCATGCAAATGTCCACGCGACATTCAAACAACCACGCGATTGAACACGTTAACTTACAAACGCCCGAGCCCTTCGCGATGAAACACAAAGACGAATATGCAGTCGCGATCATCCACGCACAACTACGTCCAAGATTTTGCAAACACACAAACTTCCCCGATGATTTAGTGAACGCTATAGCACTTATAATCTAATTAACTTGGTCTCAAGTGCCCACAAATAAACGCTCATTCCCACTCGATCATAGAGTCCCTACGCGCGCACATTTGAACCGAACAGTCAACATCACAATCAGAATCATGACGCGCTGCAATTTTGCTGGTTTAATGGTTGACATTTCTCGTTTCGTCTGTAGTAGTGAGTGATTCCGATGGGGTGCCCTTTCGGAAACCCAGCTCTACAGCTCCAGCAGGACAATTTTCAAAAATAAACAAGTTCAGCTTGAAACCTTATCTGAACCGATACGACAAAGTTTTGACTTTAGTTCTAAGCCGAGCCACTGATCATCTATTCCTGAAGTGGATCAATTGTTGAAGGTGAACAAGAAGCTCAAGATAGCAGAAGCTAATGCTGCTCAATTCCCCCATCTACGCCACAAGGTACTGATTGTCTTCAAAAACCAAGCTGAATCATTTGCTACACAAAATAACTTGAAACGCGTTGTCGATTTTTTTTGCATCCCTACATACATAGGCAATGACACTATTGAAGTTAAGCTGCATGAGCTGGTATCGCTAATGCCACCGTAATATAACAATCAAAAAAGATCCACGGCTCACTTATGCTAACGCATTGACTCGCGTTAAATAAACAAATGAAGAAAAAAAGATTGGTATACTGAGAAGCCAATATTTGGGCTTAGACCAGACTGGATTGCTAGCTGCTATGAAAAATTCAATTAATTATTTCCGTCCGCGCCAATATCAGACAGCATTTGGAGAAACTAAAAAATGCTGCTTTTTCGCCTGTGTGTGTATACAATCCGTTTCCCACTGTCCGGCAGTGCTTTTATGGAAGAAACTTGTCTGCATCTATGTAATGATATATTTGTTTTCATCGATAGATGTGCACATGTTTGGCCCTGGAAATGAAAGGCGATAGCTCTATTGTACATCCAACGACCCATTTCAAGAATGACTGTTCGTACACGTACAATCTCTTGCCGCCTTCATATACAATAAGCCCCGCGCGAATACATCCACGTATGCAATATATTCGCACTTCCAGAATGAAACATATTTTTTGATTCAGGCACGTATTTACAAAAGGAAAATATTTAAGAAGGTAGACAAGCATTGAAAAATGACATGAAACGATCTCACCAGCTCTGAATAAATAAATTCATGAGATTTCTGTGAAGAATTCTTCTCCCTCCGCGAGATTGTTGCATCAGCTACTCAGGTCCAGGCGGCGCTGCAGGCGCTAAGCGGAACGAACGGGCGTATTTTATCGCGTCTTGCTGCACATACTTCGATGGCAAAGTTGTGACAAATTTATATGCAAAATTACACTTTTCTCGCGATATTTCAACCTACTAACACGTAACTCAACAGGAAAAATTACCTACTAAATGATTGACTTCATTTTCCTGTTCAATATTTTGTATATCACTGAAAAACTTTGAAAAATATTGGACGTTAACGACAACACATCCAGGCGTTTCGACAGTGCTGCCACCCCTAAAAAATGCACTATTTTCTTCTGTCACGAAACCAATTCCTTCCCTGAAAACAGTGAGAATTCTATGGCTAGCACAAGAGCATTGTCGAAAACTACATTACCATCTTATTATCTTGCTCGTTGTATTGAATGCGATTTTTCAGTAGTGCGTAACAATTGGATTTTTTATAGAAATTTTAATACGAATTTCAGCTAAAAGATTATTGTTTCTGTCAACACTGCAAATGGTCGGTGTTAAGTCAGACAGGACTAAGTCACATAACCTCAGATAACTGGATGAAGAATTTCTCGAACTACATTCGACTGTCACCAGATTTGAAAATAAGTTATAATTAGTAAGAATTATTGCAAAAACTAATTTCAAATTTTAACGTAAGGACTGCTGCGATTCGAACCTTAAACCCGTTTCTCTCGAAATCAAAACAATGCACAGTGTTCTAAAACGTCGTTTTCGTGCTCAAAATTAATAACATCAAAGTACCGTTATCTTTAGTAGTATCGTTTGTTCAGAGAAGTTCTTATTTTTTTTATTGCGCATCTTTGGGAATATACCATACAGTGATTAATTTACCCATACGTGATATACGCAATTTATTTGCCAATCCAATTAAGATAGAGATTTTGTGTCTTCAGTAAAGTTGTAGCAATTATTACTACAAACGCAATTGCTGAAGACATCTTATATATAAATTTGATAGTTTTCACGTTATGGAACAATTTATATGGAAGACCCTTTAAAATTGACTATTTCATTACTTTTCAGCCATTCTTCTACGTTCTTACAATCTTTTACAACGTTATTTATAGTATCAAAACATGTATCTTTGCGGCGCTAAGTAACTTCCTATGTGTTGAATTTAAAAAGATAACCCAATCAAATTAGTTATGGAATTTGCGTTTCAACTTCGTCTCATTAGAATCCGACACTAACTTAGTGACAGGACAAAGCTGGCGACGGATTGACGCTAGCTCCAAAATCGAAGACACAATTTGTGTTCCTGAGCAAACCCCTAGTCAAGCGTGATGTCCTGCAAGAAAAGAAATTCATTTTAAGCTGATGAGAACTAATAAAATCGAAACATTTGGTTTGGCTTAGCTAGCCAATAAAAGATGCCCTATGTTATATTTCTCCTTAGTGGAGAACAATTTAGGTGCAAACTATTTTTTCTCCTTTAAGTAAAAAATTGTTTGAAATCTGAATATGCTTTCCTGAATATGCCGCAAAGTATTTGATTGATAGGAAATACTATTGCTTGCAAACAGTGATAACAATATAAACCACTTTCTCTTGGCATTACTTTTGGTGTTCTGACTTCAATCTCTTATTCACAGAAATCTTCAACTATCACCCGCCTTTCAGTAGGCACAAATCCATTTGAGTCCACCCGTGCTTCTGAAATACCTACAGAAGCGATTTGTTGGTTGCTTTAGTGAAAAACCGCATCACGTATGAATATATGAATCGAGTAGACCCCCTAGGTATCTAAAAATGCCGAAAACATTTTGGCATGAGTATTCCACTCTTCTCGTCAACCTAACGCACACACACAAGCATAAAAAAAAGATAATTTTGGCCAACCCCCATTGCAAATCATCGTGTGTACAAAACTAAACGACCAATCATATTTCTTTACTCGTTTCTGTACGCAAAGCTTCAAATCGTACTGCATCGTGAAGAACGCACAATAAACTTTGCACACAGCAAGGAAACCAGTGCAAGTTGTATTGCAGGGTATCGAATTTTTTTTATGAGTTCTCAATGTCATGCTGTGACAAATGTAAGCTCAAATGCCAATTTTTCAATCATTTGGACAATTTTAGACCGAACCCACTTCGCTTGAAGTTTTTAACATTGAAACTATAGTAAACTATGAGAAAAAACATATATTAAATTACATAACTTTTGAAGTAGCATTTAAAAAAATTAAATTTATACCTTATTTTAAAGGAAACATTTTTAGTATTTGAATATAAATGTTTTAGATTCTCGAAAAATACGGAAAATTGGGTTTTGAGCCATTTTGTCACCTAACATCCAAATTTTTAAATACTATATGCTGCAAATCAATCATATTTTGCAGTTTGCTTTAATGTGAAAAAGAAGAAATCGAATGGAATCTTTGCGACCTTTTACCGGATACGAGAAGTTAGGTTTCTAGAGCATTTTGACATTAATATAATATTTTTCCATTCTTTCGTACATATATCTATATTTTTCTTTAAACAATTTTCATAAAATGCACCTTGTTGAACATGTAAAATTCTAAGAAATAAAATATAAACAGATTCCTTATCGGTAAAATTCAGAAACATTAGATTTTTTAATATTAAGTCTCGATTTCATATTTTTAACATTTAAAGGCACATATCAATTCTATTTTATAATAAATTATTAGTTCATTTATTACTTCTAGTATCAAATACGCTTGGAGATCACATGGGAAAAGATTCATTTCTGGAAAATTACGGGAAGTTGGAGTATTAGAGCATTTAATGAAAAAAATGTAGTTTCTAGACTAAATGTTAAAAAGTCGGTTGTTTCTAAATTTTTGCGGTAACGAGGTTTTTTTTATTGATGCTTCTGACATTTTTTCACGTTCAACAAGATACATTTGATGAAAATTGATTTGAAAAATTAGACATACATGCACGAGAAAATTATACAATTTAACATTAATGACATACGGCTCTAACCCCTACTTCTCGTATTCGGACAAAGGTCGCAAAAGTTCCGTTCGATTTCTGAGGTTTTTTCGCATTATAAAGCTGCAAAATATGTATGATTTGCAGCACAGAACAGGGAAAATCGTTAAAAGTAGGGAATTTCGAGGACAAATTGACCCAGTATTCAACTTTCTCGTATTTTTCGAGAAACGGTAATATCTCCCCTTAGATACAAAAGTTATTTCCTTTAAAAAGAGGTATAAATAGTATCTTTGAAGTGCTACTGCAAAAATTATTACATTTAATAAAGTTTTCCTCCATATTATCCGAGTGTCAAGAACTTAAAGCGAAATTGACGGGGATCTAAAATTGTCCAATTGAAATTTGGCATCTGAGCTTTCTTTGACATTTGTATCAATAAGAACCCCCCCCCCCCTAATTTGGAAATTCAAAAATGAGTGTTACCCGAAAATGTGTACACGGTTTAATTCTGTGCAGGCTAATAACACCACTGCCAAAAATCCATAGCCTCTACCGCTTATTGTACCATCCGAACATTATAGGCATAAAGTTGCTCGTTTGCAAGGCGAGCAACGAATTATTCTAACTAACACGCGGCACCTCCTTTTATAACCTTGTCGTTTTTGGTTGAGTCACATAGGTGCTCTCTTTTAACGGCTCTGACAACCTCTTTGGGACGTCTCTTGTAGTTTTTTTTTATTGTCACAGGTTTTAACGAATTTGTGTTTTTTTAAATATAATGACCTATTTTTAACACATTATATTATCATATTTTCATAAAAAAATAAACTGATTTTATTAGTTATTCAACTTTAATAATTTAATCAATTTTATTAGTTTTATTCGCTTAATATGTTTAACCCTTTATAAGGCCCACAGTTTGGGGCTGTTAATAAATGTTATATTAATAGAAACACGGTTCTTTCACTTAGTTTAGAATATATTTACATTTATTTCGTAATAAAAACTATTTTAAAAATATACAAACTACCGCCCGTAAAAAACGTCAGTCTTCGTAATGTTAGATGTATTTCCAACGAAATTGGTGCAAATATAAAAACAAATTGAGCTGGATTAGAAATTCAAAAAGAAATTAAGGTGGGTTATTGGTTATTACCTGATTAACAGTAAATAACTCCTTGATTCTGAGGATAAGTTGAAAAAATGAGAGAACAGATTACAGACATTCATTTATTCTTTTCAATTTTTACCACTCTTAAACCAAATTTTCGGACTAAAAATAATTGTTTATTAGCATTTAGCATCGCCAACTTATGGAGTATTTTTTTCAAAATCAAGCTAATTTTATTGTCCAAAAGGAAATCGCCGTATTTTTTTCAAAAAAACTCTTCACCAATCTGGCACTTTTCATTGTATCTCAATAAAAAGTAATGTTTTATGAACGAAACGAAAAGGTAGTTGCCATTGCCTTATAAAGGGTTAATCAAATAATTTCATTTCGTTGAATATACATGTATTATATTTTTTATTAACTGCATTGATTTGATTCATTATATTAATTTTATTCGGGTTATTCTGCTTATTCATTTAATTTGAATGAAATCTGCTATTTTATTTTATAAATCCTTTTCAAATTCGTACACCTTTTTTGCAATAAAAAACTGAAAAAGTTTAAACAAAGGTAATAAAAAGCCGGCGTACGACTTATTAAGTCACGGTCTTGACCGACTGACTACACTAATCCTACATCCGACCAATGTGACGCTGGTGACTGCTCCCTTAATATTCATTATCGCCCAATGCATGTCTATTTGATCAAACGAAGGATAATTTGGTGGATTCAGCTCTTTTAATTACCATTTTACTATTGTTACACGTCCATGCTGTAATGGCAACTGGCTAGATCTGGCCAAAACGAGACCATTGTGGAACTTTATGGAGGGTGAAACCCGTTTGTAAAGGTACCCCGTTTTTGAGCACTTTCATATTTATAGTCCTATCTGTCACAAAAACCCTGGCTTTCTTGCCACAGGAACAGATCCCTTGCCAAATCGTAATTCTTCGCTAAAAACAAAGTAGAAGGTTTGTAGATTTTAAGCCAAAGGATTTGTTTGATGTCGGCTATTGCATAGAATTCATCGTCGATCAAGACACTTTTGACTTTTATCAGCACATGGTCGTACAGCTTACCGGCTCGGATAACATTTAATTCCACTATGTTTATGTGTAGTGAAATTACACTTGCACTTCATTATTAAATAACAGATATTGGTATTTTGACAAATCTCCTTTAGTGTTTATGATTTTCAGTGTAGAATTTAATCAATACAGTGTCACCTAGCGTAGAAAATTTGAACTAGTGATTTTTTCTATGTAAATCGTCGAAAAATCCCATCCAAACTTCCTCCCGTTGGTTCGGGAACTAAACCTGGCCGATTTGGTACAACATTCAGACACTTAAAGTGGGACTATGAATCGACTCAGACGTGAGCCAAAGGGGATCAATTTTTCCTGTCACTCTAATATACATACGAAGTGTAGTAAACCACTCAGTCTCACCCAGAACACTGCCACTCGCAACATACTACACATTTCAGAAGATACATAGAAGCATTCAAACCACGACCATTCCTTCCAACTTCAGTGTGTTACGTACTGATCTGAAACTTTTACGAACTCTGATGTCGCATGCTAAGCAAATTACACTCTACCCGGTCGTCCCTTGCTCCAGTCCCGAGCCGAGGCCATGCTGCTGACTCACTTTGGGCAACAGCCACAGGGGCCCCGTAAAAAGCCTAAAATTTTCGTTTCAACTTGCGCTACTGTTTGACAGCTTATATGGGCTCTTCTAGTCGGGCAGCCAGAAGTCATAAATAACGGTAAATTGTCTCTCGTCGGGCAACATCACCGACCGTGTCCTACGAGCGTCACAGACCGAAGGATGGGTGTAGAACGGTACCCCAGAGTTGAGGCAGAACCTTACTCGTTGTGCGTCCATCGTGACTCACGATAAATTTTAATTACAGTTCATTGAGGCGAGGGAACGTCGACTTGCCGGCTCGGGCTTCGCACAAATTGTGTTGAACTCGGAAACATCGATGGAACTGTTCTCTTCTTGGCGTATCTAGGGACGATGAAACGTATGATGAAATTAGCAAAAAAAAGCTATCACGTCACGATGCCTGACTTGGCCCTCGATACAGACTACTCGAACGTAACGGAGATTTCTCGACCGAAACAACAAGCCAAACTGTCGAAGACCATGACAGCGAAAGCAGTAAATTTTTCATTAGCTCAAGAGAAGCGAACAAAATAAGAAACTTTGTAGCGATTAGTGGCCGTAAACGTGACAGTCACTTACACCAATTTGCTGCAACTTAATTTTGCGAAACAAGTTTAAATTTCCGTTGTACAAATTGAATAACAAATTTTGACACCACATGAAGCTCAACTTATTTCTTTTTCATCGAAATTTTCTTTTCTCGCTTTCAGATTGGTCCCAGGTAGACACTCCGGTAGTCTGAACGCAGTTTAACAGCCACTCCCAAACCGAGACAAACCATTTCGTTAGGACGAGGAGCACATTCATAGCGAAACCCGTACTCCAAAAGTGCTCTATCTACAGCGCCATAAAGTTGTCACCGGAGCCTTCATTTTGTGTTAACTCTACCCCCGCCGCACACGCCACTCACCTTCTTCCACATTGAGGATTCCGCCCCAGAGTGGAGAGCGGAAAGACGGCCCCAGCAGCAGAATTAAAATTTATTAATATTGAGATGTCATAACTCGGTAGGTATTACGGACAGAATAAAATCATATTTATGTTTCTTTTAGCTGGCTCTACTGTCTGCTGGTGCTTCCGCACCACAACATAGAAGATGCAGTGCAGAGACGTAGCAAGGTTGTGCCGTATGGGACGGAGTGATTCTTATTTAATAGCACGAACGGTAGTTGGAAATTTTGACAACAAATGGGATCCACAAATATTCAAGGATAGGGTGTTTATTTTATGAAAGCGCATGGTTCTTTGTCGTTCAAAAGTGTCATGCGCTTTCATATATGTATAGGAGGGATAATTGACGATGGGAATTCCTTAGGAGAGTTTTCTTCCAGAAAAAGGTTTTAAAAATGTTCAACTTATTCGCTTCTCCGCTGGTGATATATACTGATGGTTTGAAGCTGGAAGGTTGCGGTTTCAAAATTCGATCAAATCTGGACAACTGTTTGAGATTTAAATGATAATGTTAATGATCGTGTGTGTGTCTGTGGTGGGACAAAGAGAGCTCAGCCGTGTACGCGGAGAAGGCCGCCACGTATAAGACCTTCCGGGACGACGGATTACCTGCTAGCTATCGACAATATGCGACGTTAGACAAGCGAATGAAGAGTTTGATGAAAGCCAAAAAACGCGGTTATTGGCGCCGGTTCGTCGACAGATTAACGAGAGAAACATCAATGAGCACTCTTTGGGGAACAGCCCGACGTATGTGAAATCGAAACAGTACTAATGAGAGCGTGGAATATTCAAACCGTTGGATATTCGATTTCGCCAAGAAAGTTTGTCCGGATTCCGCCCCGGCACAGAAGATCTACCGCGCCGCGTCCCGTCACGATAACGCGAACGAAACACCTTTTTCGATGGTGGAGTATTCACTTGCTCTCTTGTCGTGTAACAATAAAGCTCCAGGGCCAGACAGAATAAAATTCAACTTGTTGAAGAATCTGCCATACTCTGCCAAGAGACGCTTGTTGAACTTATTTAATAAGTTTCTTGAGGCTAACATTGTCATCGCCATCCAAAAAGCAGGAAAACCAGCCTCCGACCACAATTCGTATCAACCGATAGCAATGCTGTCCTGTATCCGGAAGTTGTTCGAGAAAATGATCCTATCCCGCCTCGACAATTGCGTTGAAGCAAATGACTTACTGCCAGATACACAATTTGGCTTTCGTAAAGGCAAATGGACGAACGATTGTATTGCGTTGCTCTCAACCGAAACTCAAATGGCCTATGCTAGCAAAGGACAGATGGCATCAATGTTCCTAGATATTAAGGGGGCTTTTGATTCAGTTTCGATCAACATTCTTTCAGAGAATCTACACCAGCATGGTCTTTCAGCGACCTTAAATAACTTGTTGTCGGAAAAGCACATGCATTTTTCGCATGGTGACTTATCGACATCACGATTTAGTTACATGGGCCTTCGCCAGGGCTCATGTCTAAGCCATCTGTTATACAATTTCTATGTCAACGACATTGATGAATGTCTTGAAAATTCCTGAACGTTAAGGCAACTTGCAGGCGGTGGCGTGGTTTCTGTAACGGGACCCAAAGCTGTCGATCTACAAGGACCATTACAGACTACCTTGAACAAATTGTCTGCTTGGGCTATTAAGCTGGGTATCGAATTCTCCACGGAGAAAACTGAGCTAGTTGTATTTTCTAGGAAGCGTGAACCAGCACAATTACAGTTTCTATTAATGGGTCAAACTCAGGTCTTCACAGTAAAATATCTAGGGGTCTGGTTCGACTCGAATGGTACTTGGGGATGCCATATTCGGTATCTGAAACAGAAATGCCAACAAAGGATCATCTTTCTTCGTACAATAACTGGAACATGGTGGGGTGTCCACCCAGGAGACCTAATTAGGTTGTATCAAACAACGATACTGTCGGTGATGGAATACGGATGCTTATTACGAATTACGCTGAATGTTGGATGAAAATTTGAACTGTATGCTGCCGTTAAATGCTTCGTCTGAACAGGAGTCGGTTTTGGCAAACGGAATGTCTCAGATAAACGATCTCGTAAATGTAAATGAGAGACTTCCTGACTTAGCGTTCATTAGTGACACTAATTGCGTTGAATTGTGTGAGCCACCGTTACCATTGCTGAAAATCGACCAACATCACCGACCTTATATCTTATTATTCGAGCTTGGCGTTGTGATGCAAAACGCTCATGGTATTGTTGTTGATCCACTTGGCTTTGATTTTACCCGCTGTGATTTCGAAAGGCTCAACACCAATTTCTGCCTTTTCCATCTATCAAGAAAACGGCACTCGTCAAGGCATCTCTGCATAGCTAGCCTTAACATGTTCGGGTTCGCTATGATCGCTGCCTTGAGAGCGCTGTTTGGAACTCCATCCGGCCCTGGAGCTTTGTTCATTGCTAGGGATTTAGCCACTGCGAGTAGTTCTTCATTCGTCACCGGAGCCACCATTTCGGCCGTGCCCGCGCTGTCTCGTAGTGCAGGTGGCCAGGGGCTTGTGGCTCAAGACGGGAAGAGTACTTCCATAATCATCGCCAACCGGTCTGGAGACCGTTTTGGGGGTAAAGAGCCCCTTTTGGTCTTGGCCATCACGATTTTGTAGGCGTCACCCCACGGATTCGCGTTGGCACTCTCACGCAGGTTGTCGAAACACGCTCTCTTGGTGCTTTTAATGGCCTTGTTAAGGACCAATTTCGCAGCTCGAAACACTTCACGGCGGTTCTCTCTTGCATCCTCGGTGCGGGCTCGTTGCGTCCTACGTCTAGCTTTAAGGCAGGCTGATCGTAGGGCTGCAATCACGGCACTCCACCAATATACCGGGCGTCTGCCATTTCTTGGCAGGGTTTTCCTCGGCATGGTGACGTCGCACGCGCATGTAGGACAGCTACCAGCGCATCCCCGCTTGGACTGTCGGTTTTAGCCTCCAGTCCCAGGGCCGCGATGAAAACTTCGCTGTCGAAATGAATGGTCTTCCACCCGCGTACCTGACAGGGATCTCCCGCCCTCGGATGCTGCACACCATAGTTGATCCTAAATTGCTAAATGATCACTATGGGTGTAGCCTTCGTCTACCCTCCATTCCATGCCTGGAACCAGACTCGGGCTGGCAAATGTTACGTCAATCCACGCCTCCACCCCGTTTCTATGGAATGTACTAGCGGAGCCATTATTAGCTAGCACAGTATCGAGTTTCGCAAGCGCCTCCATTAGCGCTTGACCCCTGCTATTCGTACAGCGGCTGCCCCACTCCACTGCCCAAGCGTTAAAGTCTCCTATGACTACCGGTTTCCGGTCCACTAGATCTGACGAGAGCCTGTCGATCATCTGGTTGAACTGTTCTATGGGCCACCTTGGTGGAGCGTAGCAGCTGCAATAGAACACACCATTGATCTTGGCAATCGCAACACCCTCGGCGGAGGAGTGTATTACCTCTTGAACCGGGAACCGTCCCGTTGTACAGATTGCCACCATTCCAGACCCGTCCGACACCCAATTGCCGTTGCCGGCAGGGATGCTGTACGGGTCTGATAAGAGGGCGACATCTGTCCTCGACTCCGAGACCGACTGCCACAGCAGCTGCTGGGCTGCTGCACAATGGTTAAGATTTAGCTGTGTGACGTTCACGGCTTCTTCTTATTTGCCTCACCGAAGGGACACGAATGTTTATGGGCTTGCTTCTTAGCGGTGTAGATAAGGCACTTGTGCGCCTTAGTGCAACCCCGCTCCTTATACCCCTCCTCACCGCAGCGACGACATAGTTTGCTCCTGTCTATGCCCTTGCACTCGTAGGATTTGTGGCCGGACTCAAGGCACCGATAGCACCTATCCACTGAAGGCGGCTGGGGTATGCTAATTGGGCATACCGACCAGCCGCTCTTCAGCTTACCTTTCTCGGTAACCTTTTTGGCATCCGCCTTCAGTAGCCTGAGGTAGGCTACTTGGGTGCCAGAGGGTCCCACTCTAAAACGCACAGAGGCCCGCTCGATTGTCACGTCGCTTTGCTCCTTGACGGCTGCGACGACATCATCTGCGGTCGTGAACTCGTCCAGATGCTTGCACTGAAGAGTCATTTCCGCCCCTAGCGACCTGACCTGGGCGCCTTCACCAAGGACCTTTTGGGCCAAGGCCTTGCACATCGCCCTAGATTGTGCGCCTCGCTTCAGAACCAGAAGCATTTCTCCTGTGTTGGTGCGTCTCACGCTACACACGTCTTGCCCAAGGGCCGCGAGGCTTTCGGCCGCCTTCATCGAGTTTAGGACGTCGGCGTATTTGTCCTTGTCGGTCTTTAACCACAAGGCCTCGCCTCTGTCCTTGGCCTTCTTCGCGGGCCGCGGTGCATCCGGTGTCGGTTTCTTCTTAGTGACCAGGGTCCAGGGGTTTACGCCCCCTGCCCCGGTTGCGCCGAGTTGCTGGTGCCTTCTTCCTGCCCGGCGGGGTCATTTGCACCCCGGTTTACCTCGACCAAACGACGTTTGGCCGTGATGGTTACACACCGTATGGTGTTGGTTTTTGCACCCTCGCCTAGGGCGCTTCGCGTTCGACGCCGTCTTTCGCTTGCCCTTGCCCTTCGAGGGGAACTCAGCCGCCGCTTCGAGCGACTTGGCTGCTCCATAGAAGGGGAAGGGGAAGGCCCCTGTCTGGGTACCTATGTCGGCCTTCTCCCTTCCCTCCCTCTTGGAGGCCACTGTCTGGGTTCCTCTGTCGAACTTTTCTCCACACTCAACTCTCTTGGCGTAAGCCTGCTGTTCCTGTCTTGCGACACGAACAGCCTTCCGGAGCACCAGCAGGCTCTGTTTCAGCTCCTTGCTGATATTTTGCTTCGCGTTAGTGAACTCGATTATAGCATCGAGCTGCTCCACCACTTTACGCATCGCGGATAGTGGCCCATCCAGCGCGTTGGTAGGGCTATTTTCTACCACTGCTGGGGGGTCACTGGTGCTATCAGATGCAGCACTCGTCGCTCCACTACTCTCCCCACGGGGGGAAGACCTCATCAAACCACCTTTAGCAAAGGGGTTCGGCACCTCCGTTTTTTGGTTTTGTTATTTTTCACGTCACTTATTGATCCCACGAGTCGCGCGAGAAAGAAAGGTCCGCCACGCAAGAGCTCCGCAGTAACGTGGTAAGGGGACGCTTACGTGGGGGTTGCCCAGATACCCCACAGGCTCCGTTAACGATCGAGCATCTTTTTGACCCCCTCGACCACTCATCCCTCGGCACGGGTCGCTTCACGCCTTGGACTTGGGGTTATGACCTATTTTGCTTTACGTGGTGACCGCGGCCCAGATCATCACAACCATCCTCCTTTACCAGGGCTTTGGACCTGTAGCTCTGGTTTTCAATAGTTCCAAGTACGTAGGTTATTACAGACATGCTACTATTGAGATCCGTCATTCGCTAGCGGAGTTTCAAAGTGTGCAAAGTAATAACCGACCTTTTGAATAGTCTACCGTTGTTCGATTTTAATATGTCGCTATTCAATTTCTCGCCGCGTGATGTGGAGCTGAAGTTGCAGTCTATAGATGGTTCAAAGTGTGCTGGTTCGGATGGCTTACCGCCTATCTTCTTCAAGAGCTGTGCTGAAACGCTGGCTGTTCCTGCAAGTATAATTTTCAACAGGTCGTTGTCCGAAGGAATTTTCCCGAGTGTCTGGAAGACAGCATCTATTACACCGATCCACAAGGCAGGTAGCATCCACGATATTGAATATTATCGAGCCATTTCAATTTTGAGCAATTTACCGAAAATTTTTGAAAGCCTCGTTCACGATTTGCTGTACCCGAAGGTTCACCACAAAATTTCCAAGTGGCAGCATGGATTTGTGAAAAAACGTTCGACGAGTACTAATCTTATGGGATACGTTTCGTCACTTAATAGAGCGCTTGGAAAGCGTCAGCAGGTTGATGCCGTTTATGTTGATTTTGCAAAAGCGTTCGATAGGGTGCCTCATTTGTTAATCGTGGCCAAATTTGAGCGAATGGGACTTCCTGAGTGGTTGGCACGGTGTATAATGTCATACCTCACAGAGCGTAGTGCATTTGTGCGCATAGATGAAACGAGATCATCTCCGTTTATGATAGAGTCGGGTGTGCCTCAGGGAAGTCATTTGGGCCCGCTACTGTTTATTTTATTCGTAAACGATTTATGTACCGCTATTCAGTCTCCTAAGTATATGTTTGCTGATGATCTGAAATTTATCCGTGTAATTGCGTCGGCAGTCGATTGCTGTGCCATTCAATCCGATATTGATGTGCTGCTAAATTGGTGTACTTATAACGGTATGGAAGTAAATGTGCAGAAGTGCAATGTGATATCGTTCTGTCGAAACAGGCACGTCATGGCATTCGATTATAGAATTGCAGAAAGCAGTATCAACCGAGTTAATACGATAAAGCACCTAGGCATTTTCCTCGATAACAAACTAAATTTCGCGCAGCACATTGCAATGACTACAGCTAAGGCCTATGCCGTGCTGGGGTTCGTTAAACGAAACACGCAGCAATTCAGCGATATTTATTGCCTAAAAACGCTCTTTTGTGCACTCGTGCGTAGCATCCTAGAGTACGGCGTGCTTGTGTGGGCGCCTTATCATGCTGGGCAAATCAATCGCGTCGAACGAATTCAGCGTCACTTTGCGACTACTGCCATGGAATGATCCTGTTCGACTACCTCCGTATGAACAACGATGCAACCTTCTACGTTTACCGACGCTTGCAAGTCGGAGGATAATGCTGCAACGGCTCTTTGTGTTTGATCTTCTCGGAAACAATGTTGATAGCTTCGAGTTGCTGAGCCAGGTTCGCATCAACGTACCACCTAGACCTACCAGACGAACTGATTTCTTTCGGACTCCTATGTATCGTACACTTTTTGCTCAGAACAATCCGTTCAATGTGCGCTGTCGTAATTTTAATGATGTAGCTAACCTGTATGATTTTAACATAACCAAGACTATTTTTAAACTTAGAATTAGTAATGATTAAGGAACTGTCTGTACGAATACGAATACGAAGACCAGTACAAATAAATAAATAAATAAATAAATATACATTTCATCAAACTCAAAAGAATTCAGTATCGCTGTTTGCGTATCGCCTTAGGGTGCATGCAGTCGACCCATACGATGAGTCTCGAAGTCCTGTCGGGCGTTCTTCCGCTGAAAAATCGATTTTGGGAACTCTCATATCGATTGCTCATTCGATGCGATATATTGAACCCGGTGGTGATTGAAAATTTCGAAAAGCTTGTTGAGCTCAATTCTCAGACCCGTTTTATGTCCCTGTACTTTGACTACATGGCGCAAAATATTAATCCTTCTTACAATCTTAACCGTGTGCATTTCATAAATACTTCTGAATCTACTGTTTTCTTTGACACATCCATGAAAGACGAGATTAGTGGAATTCCGGACCACATACGTCCACAAGTAGTTCCAAACATTTTTTATAATAAATTTCGAGAAATCGACTGTTCTAAGATGTTTTATACTGACGGATCAAACCTCGAAGGATCCACTGGCATCGGTATTTTCAATCAAAAGTTCACCGCCTCCTGCAAACTCATTGACCCCGCTTCAGTTTATGCCGCAGAACTAGCTGCTATTCAGTATACCCTTGGAGTCATTGACACATTACCCGCAGACCATTACTTCATCGTCTCGGATAGTCTAAGTTCTATTGACGCTATTCGCTCGATGAAACATGGAAAGCACTCCTCGTATTTTTTGGGCAAAATACGGGAGCTACCGAGCTTTATCTGACAAATCTTTCCAGATTACCTTGGTGTGGGTCCCTTCTCATTGCTCCATTCCGGGCAATGAGAAAGCGGACTCCTTAGCTAAGGTGGGTGCCCTAGAAGGTGACGTTTTTGAAAGGCCAATTTGCTTCCACGAATTTTTCAGTTTTACTCATCAGAGAACCCTCGAAAGTTGGCAAACCTCGTGGAGCAATGGGGAGCTAGGAAGGTGGCTACATTCGATAGTCCCTATCGTATCGACGAAAGCTTGGTTCATGGGGATGGATGTGGGTCGTGACTTCATTCGTGTGATGTCCCGACTCATGGCAAACCATTATACGCTGGATGCGCATCCCCAGCGTATTGGGCTCGTGGAAAGTGGTATGTGGTGAAGGCTATCACGATATCGAGCACATTGTCTGAGCGTGCACCGAGTACAGTTTCGTCAGGTCTCGGCTTAAGGACACCCTCCGAGCCCGAGAAAGACCACCCAACGTCCCGGTTCGAGATGTGCTGGTAAGCCGCGATGTCCTCTATATGTCCCTTATATACACCTTCGTAAAAACCATCAATATAAAAATTTAACTGCCCCTTCTTATTTCCTATCATTCTCAGAAATGCTCTCTTCCACCTGTACCATACACCCACGAAGGTTTGAAAGGACTCCAAGGCGACACAAAAAGATCTCTGTCGAATGAGCCAACAAACACGGAACCTACAGTACGAACATCACACGCGCAACTAGAACTCTTTCCGATCTGCATCTGACCCGTCTGGAGGAACCCCTGCCGACTCGAGGAAGAACACCCGGCCTCCCTGTACGTAATTCTTCTTGATGAAGGCCATCCGTGTCTACGTCCTATGCCGTTGATCTCCCGATGCCTGAAACTGAAAGTTAATAACTTTCTTCCCTGCCATCTTTGTCCACCCTCCCTCCCCTGACTCTTATACCCAGAATTATCACCCCTTACCCCCTCCCCCCCCTTCTGTCTCTTCTAGTTCTAACTACTATATTGTATAATCTCATTGAAAATGCCCAACTCTACTACCACAAAAAACTCTAATTCATCTCCCCGAATCTTTACAAAATTAAATCACACTCTCTAGTTATTCCTAGTTTTAAGATAGTTATAAAAATTGTCCCCCTTAGTTAAAAATTATTTGCTTCAATAATTTTCCTGCTAAAAATGTCAAACCATATTGCCATAAAAACTAAACGACCCCCATAATCTTACGAAAATTATATTACCCCCTTGTGTATATGTATAGCTATAAATTCTCCTTAGTTTAATTTTTAAAAAATCAATATGTGATCCCGTAGTTTTAAGTAATTTAAAGTGTAAAACAAAGCAAAATTACCTTATCAAATAAACAAATTGAATAAAAAACAATTCTGTTGTTATACCAAAATTTAAACGAGAACGAATACATTTCAGAATATTTTTTTTTATGAGCGTTTTGATTTAAAACAACGTTTAGAATCATATTCAAAAATAAAATTATATTTTCGACTGCAAATAGTATGAATTAATAAAATATGTCAAAAGTTGTTGTTAATAAAACTTTTTTATTGAAAGCTTATTCATGATCCAGATACACTGAAAAAGTTTCTTTTAAGTCTTTCAAATGATAAACATTAGATTGTTGACGTTTTATGAAGAGGTAACGCGAATAACTTTTAAAAGGGCCTAATTACACCAATTAATTGTTTTTGTTGGAGCAAAATTTCAAATATTTCGAATAATACCGCTGTTTGGGAGATTTTTATTAAATGCATTTTGATTTAACTCTTTCATGCCCAACTTTTTCTAGTGCATGTAGGGTTTCACTTTTTTTCCTTGAAAACGGTTGGGTCAAGCAACACGAAAAACTTTGTTTCATAAAGATAAGTGCTTTCGTCGCAGTGCTAGAAGCTGCTCAATTTTTACCTTCCAATGCTCAATACAATTCTCCTAAAATATTTACAATAGTTCAATTGCGTGGAAAATGTAGCCAAAGACAGTCTAAATTGATAGGTTTTATCAGCTTTCAATAATATTGCAACATAACGAAGATATATGAAAAATTCATTTTCGGTCGTTAACGTAAACTGTCTCTGGCAGCACTGCTTCATCGGAATCTAATCAGACTAATTGCAATAACTTCAGTTCTACAGCTGGTCGGTGTTAAGTCAGACCGGACCAAGTCGCAAAACATCAAAAAATGAGTTAATGATAGCACTGGATAAAGAATTTCTTCATCTACATTCCACTTTTACCAGATTTGAAATATGAAACAATAAACAAGAATTATGGTAAAAATTATTTTTCATTTATAATGTAAAGGATGCTGCGATTCAAACTTTAAACGCGTTTTTCTCGAAATCAATGCACTGTCACTTAGTCCGGTCTGACCTAACACCGACCAGCTGATCCTTGTAACTGTTAATACTCAAATGAAAGGTAATAGTCACATTTATGAGCCTTACTTAATTTTGTGAGAAAATCTTGCCTCACTCGAAAGTTATAGCTGTTTAAAAACGTTATTGTCCACAAACAACATGGGCATGAATGGGTAAAATTGTTCTTAGAATAATATTTTGTAATAAAATTACATTTTTGTATGACAATTAGTATGAAATTTAAAGACATGTATAAAGTTAATGTTAGAAAAACCTTTTAAACGGCAAGTTTTCCATCAACATCAAAATGTTTCTTTTATCTTAAGGTTTTGGTTGACTAAATATAATTTTTTTTAAAAATGCGTTTTTTTGCAATTTAAATTTTTAAGGTAAATTTATGTTTTTATGACAAATGACACAACATTTTTTTAGTGTATATTTTGTCGTATAGAAGTATTAATTCCCTGTAGCTGGTTCTCAGATAGTTTTGCTATATAAAATAGAGAAATCGGCCAAAAAAATTAAGGGACGTAGAAAGGTGTACGCCCTTTTGAAAAATTGCTCCTGTATCAAAATATTGCAACTGTCAGAAAAAATCATGAGGATTCATAAACCGAACACAACTGCAAAGTTTCGCTCGAATCGACGATGGTCATATTTTGCGATCGGCCCGTTTCTCATGGAATCCCTCTGTACGGTTCAGATGCTAGAAGAGAGTCAGAAGGGAATTTCACTACCCGTATTAGATTTAGTCACCTAGGTGCAAGTGTGTACAAATGCTAACCTTGCCGAAAATCCATAGCGCTTACTGTGCCGTTCGGACATTATAGTCATGAAGTTGCTCGTTTGGAATAAGAGCAACAACGGATTTCATCGGGCACGCGGCGCCCCTATTTATAAGTTTTTGGGTTTTTGTCTGAACCACCTAGGTGCTTCTTATTGACGGCTCTGTCTGAAAGAGCTATCTGGGTGATAGAATTTTCCATTTTTTCGTAAACTTTTCAATTTAACCGATTTTTAATGGAATACTTCTATTCCGCAGACATTAAATGATTACCAATATTTATGTTAGGTATTTCTGAATCGGCTAGTGTAAAAATGATTCAAATTCATCTAGTAACAGCGGAATTGTATGTGTGCAGTTTTGTTACATAGGAGATATTTTAAATTTTAAAATGACATCTAGCCCCAGATAGTGGAGGAAGATATTTTTAATGTCAAAAGTCATTTCTTTCAGTGCACCAACGGACAACATCTACTCTGCCGCCGCAATTTTGAAACCCTGCAATGAAAGATTCTATTCTACATCAGAACTTCTAAAACCCCTGGTGACGCCACTGCCAACTGAGTTATACAATATTTGCACCAGATAGCTACATTTCCCACTTACTCTACCGACTTGGTTACGCGAATAGTCTGTGCAAATTTGAACGGAGCGTTTCAGCAAGATATGAACAGTTCCGGATATTTGTTTTTCCCAGCATATCCCAGCTCCACTATCACCACGAATGCTCCGCACCACCGTCATCACATTCATCCGAGAGAGAGAAAAAACACCCACTGCACTGGCACTGGCGATTGGTAGTGGCAGCCGACCGACAGACACGGGGCAATTAGAAGTAGAACCAGGGTTGTTGTAGACAACCGTCAAGCCAAGAAATGGCACACCATCGGCCGCCGCCAACCGTGCTGCTGCTGGCTGCTGTGATGTTTCACCGACGCCGACGCCGCCGTCAGGTGTAGTTACCTACTTTCTGTACAGGCACAAGAGTTCACAGCATGAATGGAGCAAAGCATACCGTTGCTGCCTCGCACTGCCAGTGTTATGTGCCTAGTACCTACTAGTGAGTTTGCAATCCGAAATACATGCGGACGAACGGTTGGGCGGTTTGTCGGTTGGTTGGTCGTCGTTCATGACGGCTGACGGGCGACGGAAGGAGTTAAAAGGCTGCACAACCAGCTCCCGCACTTACAAAAGGGTTGGCCGATTGTTTACTCACAGTCCGCTTGCTGCACTTCTGTCGCTACGTTCTGGCTGCTATGCTGGCTGGCTGGAGGCTACGTCTAACGGTAAAGTGGTTCGACCAAGCGTGAATGTGCGCGGGAGAAAGAGGTATGTTTGCAAGTGAACACAGACTACATCCAGGTATAGACGGACACAACACAGCATGGTTGGCAGTTGTTTCGGTGAAGATAACAGACATTACATCCAGGCAAACATGGCAATGCTTTTCAGTCTGTGTTTGCCATGCGTAGAAAATTGATGTTTTCGCCAGAGTAACGGGCTGAATTGTTTACTGTTGTAATCCGATTTGAGAATTTTTGAACTTTATTTGTATCGTTTTGTTTTACAATTTGAAAGTGTACAAGCTTCCTACTAAGAACAAAATTTACCTTCGAATGAATGAAGTGAAAATAAATGTCTAACGCTCCAACTGAAACACCAAAAATATCAGTCAAGTGATACTGCAGAACTGTCGACGAAAAATCGTAGAACCCAATTGTCATTCCTTATTCAGGATTCTCATTTAGATGTTTTCGTAGGCGCCTCTAAATCATCCCGCTTCTACCCGACAACGGAATCTCATTTAACAATTGATCACTTAACTCAATGCCACCAAGCTCTGACGTGACTCAACCATTCCTGGCACTGGCCCTGCAATCACTCAGCAACTCGACCGCCGTTGCAAATGTTAGCGAGTTCACCGATCTTCCACTAAGTTTTCCCATTTCCCGGTCCATAAAACTCCAATCGTCCATCAGCCACCATTACCTAATTGACAAAAACGATGACCAGCCACAAACGTGTAGTGTAACGCGCCAAAAGTGAACCTTCACCACAAAGAGCTTATTTTCGGGGTACCAACCGACTGACTATCGAGCATTTCGCCCCGCCTCTTCACTGACGACCGAATCGTAACTCTTTTTCCACTCGGTTGCTGATGAAATGATTATTTTCCGGCCGTTTTTGCTACCCCTCCTTCTATTTTACGACCGTTTTATCATCCTTTGAAATGATCGACCGACGGAGATGGACAATCTCTCGCCGTGGTCCACAGTAGATTCACTTTTCATTACCTTCCCCCAACCGGGGAAAATTGACTGCCAGGGTCCAAAGCATACAATCTCTATTTTTCATGAAATCAAAACACGACCCTGTCTCGTAATTAGACACGGTACACGCCCCAGCAGCTTACAAAAGACATTACACGCGTAATCCTTATTAAGGAATTGCTTTATGTACGCGGAAATGGAAAAGAAAACCCAAGAACCAGCAAGCGTAAATCATTAAACTTAATGTACAAATAAAGGGCACCCGAATCCCGAATTTCAATCCCTCTGCTGGACGCCAGAAACGACCCGGAAAATGTGTAAAATCATTTCCGCCCTGATGATGAAGCAGCTGCGAGGCTATGAATCTTCTTTATCATCTATATCCCACCGAACACTACCGTCCTGAGTTCTGACCAGCACAGCAACAGCCACGTCACCGTGGAGGGCGAGTGAGCTCCAAGCAGCATAAAACAGCATGTTTAATTCTTCTGCTGCACGTATCCGACCGAATGCGGACCAGCTTTCACCAGTGGCCAGCCAGTGGCCGGCACGCCGTGGTGAAATTCCCAAATCTAATTTCAATTTAGGGTTTAGCTGAAAAGTTGTGCTCATCTGTTGCTCATTTTGCTCCGGGCAAGCTCATCGCAGCTGGCTGCAGCAGCGTGAGCAGCAAGATTATCCCCGCGGGGGTGAATACCTTTTCAGATTTCAGCGAGTAAGATCGGGGTTAAGGGGGTGTGTTTAAAGGGCAGGCAGTGATGGGGCAAGGACTTCTTTTGGGATGCTTCAGCGCTCGCTTGCTGTTTGGAGAAGTTAGTTCCTGAAATTTTGCATGAAATTTTGAGATTTTTTTACTGCTTCCCCAAACCACAAGAATTAATTTCCGAAAATGAGCCGGATGCTAGTTTAGCGATAACAGAAACAACTCTTTCGGAAATACTTATGAAATTACTTATCTCAATGTTGAGTTTCCTTTAACGGCGTTCTAGGGAGAAGTTTGGCTTTGGAGAGGGTTTGGTTGAAGGTGTTTTCACGCCAAAAATAAATCTTAGGCATGTTTAAGCTTGTACGACTATCTCTGTTTTCCACTAAGTTTCAGATCGGGAGCAGGAGAAATGGCACATAGATGAGGATGATGTGATGTCTGGCAGCAACAAATCACTCTTCGATGTACAACTTATGTATTTGTATTAATCTTATTTACACAAACAGACATTTCAAAGCCCCAATGGTGTTTTAATTCTAATAACTAACTGTCAAACTTATAACTAACAGTCAAATAGTTACAAAAAGTGTTTTGTAATAATAACAATGAACTTAAAAAAAACAATAAAACAACAGATAATGAAGGAATCAGTTGCAGTTAGCGGGTCCATGAAAGGTTCTGGAAATTTAGGCCAGTAAGGGCTTCGTGCATACTATAATTAGCCGTTATGAGTCCGACGCGGTACCCGGGTACCTTTTTAGGTTTCAATTAATGAAATTTCCACGTTTTACTTCACTAAGTCAAGCTTTTGGGTTAGTAATATTGTTGATATAGTAAGGGGGAGTGAGAAGGGGCTCCTGAATTTTTTACTACGTAACAGGCCGACGTGATTAACCCGATACCCACAAAACTGAAATACCAATAACTAAGGTAATTTCCAACCGATTTTAATACTTTTTGGTCTTTTGGATTCGTGAACTCATTCACTTTTAGACTTGATAAAAATGAATCGGGTTACATCATTCGGTTCCCGGGAATCCGGATTTCCAGAAGCATGTTCCAGTGCTGGGATACTATTTGTGAATTTCAATGGAACACTAGCAATATTGGTATCAAAATTCTTGAAATTGCATCAGTAGAATATATCTCGTGGTTTTGAACCATTAGATGATTTGACCCCGGAACGGATATTCCGGAGCAGGTTCCCGTGGGGCCATGAGTGGCCATTATATTCCAATTCCAATTTTCAAACTTCCATAGGGTCCCGTAACTATAAATAACAGACTTCCGAGACAATTTGAAGAGTTTTGATACTCATATTGCTATGACATTATTAAAATTTACAAATCATACCATAGTAGTGGAATATTACTCCGGAATATCCGGATTACCAAGAACCAGATACATTCATCTAGTTCAATTTTACAGAATCAAAAAGTGGACGAGTTCCTGAATTCAAAACATCTAAAAGTGTCCAAATCGGTTAAAGAAAGCCATAGTTATAAGCATTTCAATTTGTGGGTACCCGGGTACCCTCGTTGGCCTGTTAACCCTCCGGAAGTCGCGCTTATGGCCCACTGAACGAACAGCCGCTGGTGCACTAAAACGATTTCGCTAGATTTTCAGAGCAGCGTGCGCTCAGTGCACTAGTGCGACTGCCGGAAGGTTAAAGGTGTTTTTTTTTGTTGGACAACGGTTAGTGCGCCGAAACGGTAATCAGAGCATAAGGTTATTACGCGTTGTTCGAGGTGCGACATTTATGCTAAGCTGTTCCAAAATGGCCGGGCAATCCAGATGACCTCGCAAAGCATCAGCAACGAACAAAGCCCTTACTGTATTCCTTCGTATAAGCAGGGTTTTCAAATGAATTAGCTGGCACTAGCTTTCGTAACTGGGTAGACGAACAGAATCTCTCCACGGTAGCCTACGATGCGCAAAACCGTAAAAGCGTCGTTGCATGGACTCAATTCTCTCAACTCCTTTATTATAGTTTGGGCTCCAAACTTCGCAGCAATACTCCAGAATTGTCCGCAACAGAAAGCAGTACAGAAATTTAAAACAATAAATTTTCGTAAAATTTTTGGCTATCCTGAAGATGCAACGGGATGCTTTGCTAAATGTATAGAAGACGTGTTGTTTGAACGTAAGTTGTGAATCTAATATCACTCCTAAATCCTTCACGTGACTAACGCGTTCAATTTCGATATCCAGTAGACGGTAGTTAAAACAAATCGGGTCTTTTTTTCGTGAGAATGAGATCGCCGAGCACTTCTTGGGATTTACACACATGCGGTTCGTGCTACACCAATCAGTGAATATTTCTAACACTTGTTGGAGTAATCTGCAATCTTCAGTAGAGCGGATGAGGAGAAACATCTTGAGATCGTCTTCGAAAGACAGTCATGGAGTTTTCAGAACTAGACGAACGTCGTTGAAGTAAAGCAGAAACATCAACGGTCCCAAGTGACTTCACTGGGGTACTCCTGACGATGAAATAAATGTGGGTGCCTGACAATCTCCAATGACAATCACAATTTCTCGATCTGTAAGATAGGATCGAAATAGCTGCAGCAAACTACACTGTCGGAAATAAGTATAAGGACAGTTGAAAATTCTTATTTTTTTGCGCAACGTGCAATGCTTTTAAATTGATACTGCACTAACAATATCTTTGCAAGCATACACCACTACATACAGCACGTAATCATATATATATATATATATATATATATATATATATATATATATATATATATATATATATATATATATATATATATATATATATATATATATATATATATATATATATATATATATATATATATATATATATATATATATATATATATATATATATATATATATATATATATATATATATATATATATATATATATATATATATATATATATATATATATATATATATATATATATATATATATGAGTGAGTATGCTTGTCATTTCTCTAAAATGACGTTTAACCGCATGGAAAAAAAAGATAAGGACAGCATCTAAGTGCCTAAAGTTATTTAAAGAATTCAGTGGCGTAGCCAGAAATTTGGTTTGGAGGGGGTTTTGACGAAAATCCTAGATTTTTCAAAAATGATGGCGGGTCTATTGATGACATTTAATCTGTAGGCCGCGGTCGACTGGGTACTACCGTGTTCTGCAGTAACAGCGAAATGGGATGGTGTGAGCGGGTATGGGCGCTATAACCATACCGTAGGCAGAACTAAATACCTGTCGCTGGTGTCAGTTATGTTGGGTGGCGGACTACGAGACAGGTTAGGTTAAGTTCAACGAGTGGCCCAAAAACACGACTTTACTAACAAAAGCATGAGCTGAAAACTCGCAACTTCGAAACCGTAGCATTTGAGGAGTTTTGATAAACGGGGCAGAAGGTGTGGAAATGCGGGGATCGTGCGACGGCACAAGAGCTGGGCAAAATGCGCCAACGCGTGATCAAGTGGTAGACCATCAGCGAATGGATGTGTGTAGTGTGGATCAAAAGCCCTTTCTTCAGCTAGAGCATTATCAATGTGCACTGACCTCACATCCGCCGGGGACATTGTATAAACCGGTTATCGCACAGGATAGTCTGTACACTTTATAAATAATGTGCAGAAATTCTCACGATTGATAAGTATATTATGACGAATACCTAAATAGCGAAGCAGTAGACGACAAGAGTATTGCAAGAATCAGCTTGGAGAAGCGCGCAGTCGACGACAGATTCCGGATCTACCTAAGATTCATGAAAAAATAGGACGGTTGAACCGCTGGCAATGATCAACTGTCATGTGAACTACTCAAACACAGAGTAGAGGAATTGGCTAGAGCACTCCACTGGGTGCTTTTGAAGATCTGGAAGGAGGAGATTTCACCGAAGTATAGGAAGTAGGGAGTAGTATGTCCCATCTATAAAAATGGTGTTAAGCGGGATTTTTGCAACTAATTACCGATTAATCATATTACTGAACTGCCCTTGTATGCAAAGGTAACATAAACGCCATCCAGCATATTTTTCAGGAAATCAATTTTCAAATCTTGCATGGTACGGGTAAAAGAATGCTTTCGCCACTTTGCTTTTCGCATTTCAACAGGTAATTTTTCATTTACATTTGAAGTCGTTTGCACTGAAAGATGCGAATTTTCGTAGTGAACATAAAAATACGAAAAAGTTAAATTTGACCAAAGTGGCGTTGAAGTCACTTTTGCATACTAGGATAGTAAAAGTCATCTACAAGGTTTTCTCCCAAATTCTTTATTGCCGCCTATAACCGTTAGTAAGGGAATTCGTAGTGCAATATGGCCTATAATGCACAAATACGGGTTGCATTCATATCTTCAACCAATCTATTTGCAATAACATTCTTGAAAACTTTGCTGAAGATACTAAATTTGATTGGAATTAGTACTGCATCCAACTGGAAAAATTAATCAACAAAATTATGCTGCTAAATACTAAAGCTGATGGTTTCCAAATTATGGAATATTGGCGCCATTCAATTCGATACCCTAATGTACATCATAAAAAGCGAAAAACGTTCAAAAAAATTTTTATTACCGATCTTAGCTGGTAGCACTTTACATAAATGCACATAAAAACCGATTCTGACCTGTTAGAGACAAGCGTAAAACGCCATTTTGCATCAGTTTCTATGTAGGTGTTTTCATTGAGCCAACTATAGGTTCATGATTTATCAACTATAGGATCCTCACTAAAATATTAGTTACAAGATCCCATTCTCATAATTTACAAAAAGTCCCCATAACGTTTAAAACATTAGGTTCTCAATGTAATGAACAGATAATAAACTTCCAAAATTATTATTTGAATATTCTGAGGTGGCACCCTCATGATTTGGTCGTCATTTAGTCTTAAAGGAAAGACTCCAATCTGCTCCATATCGACGAGAATGAACGCTGATAAATATGTCGAATTGTTGGAAGGCGAATTAATACCCTTTATAGAGAATGTTATGGGGGATACCATGATATTTCAGCAGGATAATGCTCCTTGCCACTCTACTCGTTACACAAAAACTTTTTTAAACGACCGGATCATCCCTGTATTGGACTGGCCGGCTTGCAGTCCAGATCTTAACCCTATAGAGAACGTCTGGGGTATGCTATCGCGAAACGTGTTTAGGCATGGACGCAGGTTTGAAACTGTGAAGCAATTGAAACACGCAATTATCGACGAATGGAATAAATTGGATGAAGCCGCCCTGAATCCTTTTATTCGATCAATGCCACGAAGATTGCAGGAAGTAATTATGAACAAATGAGATATAACACACTACTAAAACTTTTATTTACCACGATTAATATCGAATATCTTCGAAGAGCTTGACTGTCCTTATTATTATTTCCATCACCAAAAAATAAAAAATTGAATATACGAGAAAAAACGTTTTTAATCCACCTAACAGTGTGATGAGACATTTCTTATAACTTTTATCACTCTCTTCGAATATTATATCGTTTGAGAACATTTAGAACTTGGTGCTTCGCGATGTTTTTGAATACACATACTACATGGGATAGTGGTAGGACTCAGAGAATCGCTCAAATCAGCATAGGACAACATCAGTGCCAGAAATTTCAAACTAAATCAATGGGAAAGCGAAATAATGGCCTATAAAATAGACATACAAACGAATTATTGTTAATGCTCTATTAATAAAATATCTAAATTGTGGTGGGAAAACTGAATTTTCCTGAACCAAAGAAATCGAATTTTTTTTTTGAATCGATTTGAAGTTTATACTTTACTCAAATTTCCAACGCGACTGAGAACTAAGAAATCAACGCTTTTTCTTGAAAAGGGCGATACTAGCAGTGATACCATTCAAAGAAAACCAACAATGAATATTTCCATTCTTGGTTTTATTTCCTATTTAAGAACTATTGTGTTTTTACATCCTAGATTGCATGATTCAGTCATCGAAACCCAAAACTTCATAAAGTATTTGAAATTATTAAATTAAAATTTGTTTTTACTATTGAAATTGACAAAATGATAGAATCGTCTTTTTGGCGATTGTTTACTTTTTCGGTCCCACCTATCAGAATTGAAGTATCGCCCTTACGTTTTTTTTTACAATAACTACCGTTCTACACCACAGATTTCGTCTGTGTTTTATCAATAGCGATCATTGTTACTATTTACAGCTGGTATCAGCTTGATAATCCTAAAAAATACCAAAATAACAGTTTCGCCTCTAAACTGCTAGCAAAAAAGTATCGCCCTGTTTGTTTGCATGGAGCGTGGAGGGCGAAACTTTAAATAAACAAACTAAAATACAGTTTCGCCCATACAACGCCCATTTTTGCTGTAGTTTAAGAAAGCAATATCGTAGAATCCAAATTTTTAGGTAAATTTGTTGCGTTTCAAAGCCCTCATTCGCATGTATGAAAAAAGCCTTATGTTTACATTTGTAAGTATCGCCCTATTCACAAAAAAAAGCGTTGAAATGAAATCGCAGCTTCTGATATCACACTATCTCTGAAGTGCATGCGTGCATAGTTAAAAATTTTACTTCGACATCGACTTTTTCTAAAGGTGACTTCCCAGTAGTATTCTTGATTTGAATTATTATCGCTAATCCTAATGCCAAAGAACAAATGAAAACCTCTCGAAAACTAACCGTTTGGGAAAATCATCATCATTACTGGAATTTTCATTTTCACGAAACTTTTCGATAACCTTCCGTCACTTGCGTTAATGCACTGGGTGCACAGTGCTCTGAAAATCTAGCGAAATCGTCTTAGGGCACCAGCGGGTCTGTAAAGAATACTAAAAATTAATTTCTATTCGTGATACTGAAACATCGCTTGAAACCAACGGCGGATCATGGAAAAAGATCCGGGAGGTCCAGGTCCTGCCAAAAATTTTCAACTTGTTAGGAAATTTTAAACTTGTTTTAATTTTAAAGTAGTAACCCCTCACTGCATACTCCCTCCGGGCCGGTATGATTGACTATTTTTAGAGTGATTGCATAAGCTTTCTATATGAGAAATGCATTTTAAAGTCATTTGGCATCAAAAATACTAATTTGATTTTGAAAATTTTTCATTTCAGTTTATATGGAAATTTGCTGTGTGATTGCACTCTTCAACTCGTAACTCCGGAACTGGAAGTCCAATCAATAAAAAATTCAATAGCAGCTGATGGGAAGGTTGTACTTTTCATTTGAGACTAACTTTGTGCAAATCGGTCCGGCCATCTCTGAGAAACAGAGGTCACATTTTTTCCACATACACACACAAACATTTTCCGATTTCGACGAACTCAGTCGATTGGCATATGACACTCGGCTCTCCGGGTCGGGATTAGATTGACGAATTTTAGAGTGAATGAGAAAGGCAAAAACATTTTTAGCAAATGTTGAAAGTAATGCATTTTTTTGGTGAGCAGTTCTATGTTTCATAGACATTAAATCAATTTTAACTTCGCTTCCTATTAAATAAAGACCCTTATTACAGTACATTTCTACAAAAACGAACTCAATTTGAAAAGAAATCTGAGGATTATGATTGATTTCAGAACTCTGAAATTTTCTATTGGAATGTTTTCAGGCAGGAATTTGATATTGATGCTATTAGACAACTGTGAAATCAAGACCAATAGATCAGTTACATATCAGGACCCCATTCCGACAATTTATCAAAAGTCCTCATGATGTTTAAAACAACAGGTTATCAATCTACGGATCAGATAATTGTTATTGTAAAATTGAATTAAATCAGTCTGCATCAATAAATTTTCAACTTCAATCCAATATATTTTTTGGGTTTATTGGGGGGGGGGGGGGTTATATGGTGTTAAACCCCAAAACCTTCTCTTGGCTACGCCGTTGCTTGAAGTTATTTATTTCGCTTTCCATTTTCTGATATGTTTCAGATCGATCCGATGGTCATAAGTTAGAAAAATTGCAGTCGGAAGGTTCGCACAAATGAACATTTTTGCACTGATAAGTTATCAAGTTCCTTCCAGACAACTTGGAAGTGTTCGGTGATTATTTCTAGCGGTTGTAGATAGAAAAATGAAATACAAAATTCGATTTATCGAAATTATGTTTGGCTTATTTCAATTGATTATTACTATATTGAACAATAAATAGGCGACAAAGAGTAAACCACAAACAACAAGCCATAACTTTTAAAGTATTCAAAATAGATATTTGAAGTCTTCAGTAAAGCTATTCGCAAAAGTAAAAGCTACAAAATTGCTGAAGGCATCATTTCGATATAATCACTTCCAAGAAAATTTGTGAAAATATCTCACTCTTAGGGGGATAAATCAGTAAAAGCACAATACCAAAAGAAAGGGTATATTACCTCCATTAAATTCTCCGAAGATACTATTGACCTAAAATAAGCCGTTTTGGTGTTAATAATAGATTACATGTTTTTGGTCATATTTCTGGCAATGGGAAATGATAAAAATCTTTCGTCCGCATTTAATGTTAAATATCTCTTTTGACAATAGTCCGATTTCAACAATCTATAGCTTGTTCGAAAGGTATTCGTTAAAGCTGTCTAAAAACATATAAATTATTAATCTACATTGTCAATTTCGGCAGATAATTTAAAAAAAACTGCAAAAAACGCCATTTTTACGCATTCAAACATTCATATCTTGGAAACTAAACATCAGAATCAAAAACAAATTAATAGCGTTCATACTGTTTTTTAGTTCTTTCATTTAAAATTGGTTTGGATAAGATCGGTTCAGCCATTGCTGAGAAACACGAATGAGAATTTGTCCGTTACATACACACACACACACACACAGACATTGTCCCAAATCGTCGAGCTGAGTCGATTGGTATATAAGACTCGGCCCTCCGGGTCTCGGAAAAAATCTTGAAAGTTTGAGCGAATTCTATACATTTCTTTTATAAGAAATGTAAAAACGTTAATAAAATTCTTAATACATGTTATCTAAGTTGTTAATGAACAATTCAAAATAATTTACCAAAAAAATATTCCCCAGATCTTAATTATGAGATGCAAGTGTCCTTCTAGTACAAATAAAACGGACTTCAGTTAATGCGTTACACTCTGTCCTCTGTAATCGCTTACCTATACACACATGCTCCCGTTCCTGCTGATGAACTACCAGTCAGCATCATCGTTTCAATTGCGGGAATGCGTGGACCTGAGCGGGTGGTTTGGGGGGCGCGTAATTTGCTTTCCCACGGGTACTTACTGCCGGGCAAGAATTAAGCGGCACGGGGGATTCTTTGTAATAAAATATAGACGCGTTGAAATGAAATGGTTTGATTGGACGGCTTGAAGGAGTGGGAGAGATTCGTTCGTATTGGCAAAGAACTGAACTCTGGGAGAATTCGTATTTTTGGGAAAGGACGTTTTCCTGTTTCGGCTAGATTACGACTTCCGGTTGAAACTTCTAGTCCAATTTGACCTGGACCGTGGAAAAAGTAGGAAGTGCGAGTGTTTGTCTTGTTTCGCGAAGTGTTGTCCAGCTAGGAGCTTATGTGCGGTAAATCGTGTGCGAATAGTTCAGAAAAAGTGTGCGTGTTTCAAGGAAAAGCGAGCCGTTCGACCGCCGTTTTACTCCAAAGTTTTCCGTCATCGGCGAATTTCCCGCCGATCCGATCACCGATCCGATTACTGTTCCGTACCCGATTCCCTACCATCGTGGTTCTATCGATGGTTAGGCCGACAGGCAGCACGTTGTAAAGCCGTTCGTCGCACACTTCCACGTTCTTCGTCAACGAGCCCGACACGTGCGTCGGAAGAGGCCCCACCGTCACTTCTGGGCCTGCTGACGTAAACTAATCAGCCGTCATGGCGTAGAATTGGCACCGGATTCGCTCACGCGCTGAGCATGCTACGGATCGCGTGAATAAGCAGAGCGTTACGGCAAGTAGTAAAGCACACAGCGAAACCACTGAATGAGTAACACAATTATCATGCGCAAGCTTTAGGCCAAAAAGCACACAGAAATTATAGTAGAGTTTCATATTGCTATAGTCAAACCGCACACGATAGGCAGGTAGAAAATGAATGATAGGGAAAATGGGAGTACAAAATGATGAAATAAACCTAGGTTAAAATTTAAAATGTTCCCGTAAAATAAAATGTTTGTCGTTAGTTTGGAGTTTACCTGTAAAATGTATTTTGGAGTAATGATTAACTCGGTCTAGAAGGAGTATCACTTCGGTCGTCCGGTAGTTTTTAGATCTTTTCTCGTGTTTACTCCAAGTCAGGGTTGCTTGGGAATCTCAACCCCCTCCACTTCCACTTCAAAAGGACTCCGCAACGGCGTTCGCGTGGTGAAAATGCGTCCGACAAAACCTATTCCTTCTTACTTGACTTTCACACGCACATCACCTAAAGGTGTTGAATATTCTCAACGAACACTAGTAACGTACCCAGGGCAAATTCCTACATGCCAGTATTGTGATCAGCCGCTACACCACGGAAAACCTTGCGCAGAAACTGAAATTCCACCTTCTAGGACCAAAACCGGTATACAATCATCGTATGCTAAGCCACAACCGGTTGTTAAACCAACGACTGCGGACCAGGCAGTAACAAACACCAGCTCAACAACGATCCAGCCCAGTATCACCAAACCAGCGAAGTAACAACGATTTCACCAAATACCTCTAAACCAACAACCAACACCGGCAATAAGGATTCAAATACCGATGACGAAGGATTTACAACAGCGACCCGTAAGTACAAGAAACAAACAAGAACATCGGACCGCGAACATCATGAATGCAGTACCGATGACGACATGGACGTAATCGAAAACACGAGAGAAGACGGACCGAATGACCCCCAAGGTGCTGCAGACAACGCACCTAATATTTCACCACCAAGGACGAGGATCTCAACACGTAGCTGTAAGAGACAACCCGACCCGACGAACAAGGCTGCAATGATATTTTTTGCCTTTCTCATATAAAGAAAGGCTATGCAATCACTGTAAAAATCGACTTTTTAACCGAGGCCCGGAGGGCCGAGTGTCATACACCATTCGATTCAGTTCGTCGAGATCGGCAAATGTCTGTGTGTGTGTATGTATGTGTGTGTATGTGTGTGTGTATGTGTGTGTGTGTCATTTAAACTCACACAATTTTCTCAGAGATGGCTGAACCGATTTTCGCAAACTTAGTTTCATCTGAAAGGTATAACGCTCCCATAAGCTGCTATTGAATTTTTAGTTGATCCGACTTCCGGTTCCGGAGTTACGGGTTGAAGAGTGCGGTCACACAGCAAATTCCCATATAAACTGGTACCACCATGATGTTCAAATGATGTAAAACATATTAAAATTGATGTAACATTACTCTAGTTTGCGGGTCTGGATCACTAATGATCAATCAAATCAGCTTTGACCACATTGGCCACCTATGACGGTTCATGACGCCCCCGGGGAACCCGCCAAGTTCCTAAGCTAATATCACACCCATTCCACAACGAATTCTCTACCGATTTTCACAAACTTGATTTCAAATGAAAGATACAGTAATGCCATTGATTGCTGCTGAATTTCATTCGGTTTCGACTCTTGCTTCCGAAGTTATAGGGGTGTTAGTAAGGATATACTGGAATTTCCCATATAAATCGGTACAATTGTAATACCTCAGAGGGTAAAAACTATTGAAATGGTCACCAAATTACTTCTAATCGCAGATCTAGATCACTGATTGCCAATCAAACATTTTTTGAATATATTGTCCACTATCGACGATTCCGGAGTTCCGGAATTCCGGGCATATTCCACAATTAAAGTCACATCGGTTCATCGGTGATGACTGAACCGATTTTCTCAAACCAAGTCTCAAATGGAAGGCAAAATATGCAGTTGAGTATTGCGTCACCGCACCTCCCTCCCTCCCCCGCCTTGCCCTTACACCTCCCTCCTTCATCACTCCCCTCCCCTTGGACTACCTTCACGCCCGCATTTCCTTCATCCACCCCGTATACCGAAATAAGATGAAGGATTTCTGACGCATCCTCCACTCCCACTCCACTAACCCCACATTCCCTCCACTTTCAAACCCATTCCACCAACATTTCAAAATATAATCCCATGAAGATAACATTGAACTCATGCTGATTAAGCTAATTAAATATTATTCTTTTGCCTTTCTCATATAGAAAGGTTATGCAATTGCTCCAAAAATCGACTTTATAACCGAGGCCCGGAGGGCCGAGTCTCATATAACATTCGACTCAGTTCGCCGAGATCGCAAAATATCTGTGTGTATGTATGTATGTATGTATGTATGTATGTATGTATGTATGTATGTATGTATGTATGTATGTATGTATGTATGTATGTATGTATGTATGTATGTATGTATGTATGTATGTATGTATGTATGTATGTATGTATGTATGTATGTATGTATGTATGTATGTATGTATGTATGTATGTATGTATGTGAGTGTATGTGCGGATTTGTTAACAAAATGTCCACATCGGTTTCTCGGAGATGGCTGATCCGATTTTTACAAACTAAGATTCAAATGAAAGGTATAATATTCCCATAGGTTGCTACTGAATTTCATTTTCAACCGACATCTTGTTCCGGATTACGAGTTGAAGAGTATGGTTACAAAACAAAATTTGTTGATTTGTCCACATCGGTTTTTCGAATTTTTTTTAACCGATTTTGACAAACTTGATTTTCAATGAAAGGTCCATCAGCTGCTGTTGAATTTTGTGTGGATCCGAGTTCTGGTTCCTGAATTACAGGGTGATATTTTCCAAAATGTAAACACAACTGTTGAATTTGTAGATCTAGGTCACCAACAGTCATTCAAAGTCTCTTTGGCCACACTGGCCACCATCGACGGACCCGGAAGCATCCAAATTCAGAATAACGGTTATATTGGTTTTTAAAAAATGGCTAGACCGAGTTGATCAACTTAGTCTCAAATGAAATGTGTTGCGTCCCCGGAAACTGTTAAATTCCATTAACATAAAATATTAAAAATATTAAAATTCCATCCAAATTCCAGGAAAATATTAAATTCCATCTCCATCCGACTTCCGGCTCCGGAGTTACGGGTTGTGGAGTACGATCACATAGAAAACTCCGATTCAAACCGATACCGCGATGGATGCAAAAAGGTGCTCTTATATATACTTACCAAGTGTAATAAGAATGAAAGATATTTCCATAATGTTATATTGTACGAACCAGCTATTAAATCATAGTTTGGAGAAATGAGAAAGGCACAATTGCACCTCTAGGTGGATTAAAACAGGTTTTTTTTTCTATTTTTGCATATTGTAAAAACGCGGAAGATCCACGGCTCAGCTGTGCTAAGGCATTCAGCCGTGTCAAATATATTTAAAATAAAAAAAAAATTTCGCTGCACAGTACTTTTTGTGATTTGCGTAGCAAAGCAGTCAATGTGTTTGAAAGTATTATGCGTTCTATAGTTGGCGGTATAATAAGAAATGGGGGATAACACATGAGTACGAGCGATGCTAACTATACACACGTATTGACAATGATGACAAAACACTGCAGACTACAATAAACTGGGAAAGTAGCGAGAATTCCGGAAGAGAGCCTAACTAAAGTTATGCTGAGCGGAGGCCTCGCCAAAGCTATCGATTTTGGAGCAGTCTCAATTGCTGTCTGTGTTCAATCGAAGAAGATACGCATGTGGCAGAAGTTGACAGGAATTTTTCACTGACTCTCCTGGTGTCCTGGGTAGTCGAGGCAAAAGCTTGATTTGTCCTGGTTTTTCTCCTGTAAGCCTAATAACAGGTGTTCAATAAAAATGAAAGCTTTTTCAGTCATGTAGTTGAAAAACAAAACAAAAATTCTTCAATGAATTCAGATTTTTTTATTATAATGTTTGTTCTTCAAAAAAAGCGTCAATGAATATTGGAGAAGGGACCCTGGTCAGCCGTACGACGCAACATAGTCGCGATGCTCTCACAAGAGCACTGGACATCCTTCTTCCGGATATAATTCCGGATCCTGGTGGTAAACTGCTTCGTATCCTAGAGTAACTTGCCCCTCTAGGGGACTAACTTGCCCCAAGAGGGGCAAGTTAATCGGGTTTCTTTCTTTCGGCACGTACGGTATCTTTTTCTGCTCAGCGTCTTCTTAGCGTAATGGGAAGACGTCTTGTCCGGCCAGAGACGTACATACCAACCGTATGAAAGCTCTTTTAAGAACGGCAGAAGTATTTTCACAAGACACTCCTCCTGGTACACTTGTTGATTGATGGCCAGACCGCTCGGCTTGAACCACGGTTTTGAAATCCCTATGTCCGATATGGCGATGTACAGCATAACATTTCTTAAATTTATGCTTAAACTTATATTTTACTTAGGGGTGTGTGGCCGACTTGTCGCTGGAATAGTAGCTGTCATTTCCTGGAATGTGGGTGTTCGAGAGCAGCACGAACGACGTCTCTGTGGTAGTTGTTCGTCATCCATCGGCACTGCGATTTCACGATCGCTATCTGCTCGTCCGTGTCATCGGGGGACCGAGTCTTCTTCCGACAGATTATATCCTCCATCTTGAAGGCTCGGTGAATCAAGGCCGGCATTACACAAACTTGTTTTGTCCTTGTTGTCGAACAGCTTTTTCAACGCTTCCTTCTTCTTCTTCGTCATTATCTTTGCCGGCGGCCACTGCCGGCCGTCCGCTCCACGCTCAGGGATGCCAGGATCTGGTTAACTGTACTCACGGACACGTTTTCGTCTCGAAAGTGGTCTACCGTAAACTTTTTTCCACGATGGCCAAGTGTTTCGTAAAACCGCACAACACGCTCGCGGAGTTCTTGCTGTTTCGACGCCATCTTCGATTGAACTGACAGCACCGAGCGAAAAGAAACATGTCTCCCATTTATAGGGAGTCCAGAGAACAATTCTCTTGGAGAGAAAAGAATTTACGCTCTTTTCTTTAATTACAGATAGGTACTGAAATCATTCTCATTTTTTATTGAACACCCGTTATATTTCTAATTATTGAATTTTCGCTTTATTCACTCTGCTCCAGAGTACGACAAACAAAACTTAGTACACTCGAATCTCTCAATTGTACCATCCGATACCTTTTTTAATCTCTCAATAGTACCTCGTTATTTCTTTTTCCAACTTACTTTTTTTACATGGAAATTGAAAAGAGAAAGAGGCGTTCGTATGTACGTACCATATGAATCAGTTGTAGTCTGTTTGCAACAACTGCACTGGGGCAAGTTAGTGATTTCGGGATCCGAAAAATTTCCTTTAGTACCAACCTCTTAGAAGACACATCGAAGTTTTGGCGATTCTGCTTCTTCTAGAGTTCTCTTGCAAGTGGCAGTTTTTCGTTTTACTGGAATTTCATAAAAAGGAAAATGGTAAAACAAAAATAGCTGTTGTGGAATAACCTTATTTGGCGCTTTCTCGAGCTGGTAATTATGAAACCCCCTTTAGGATCAATACCAGTTCCTAATCAGTCTAATTTTCCATCTCAATCGGATCGGAAGCTATAATCGCGCTGCTTGTTAACAGTGCACTGAATCAAACGAACGTTTCTACATACAGTCTGCTGTCTATATGTACAAATAAAAATAACAGTTGTCCCAAGCCAGTGTGGAAAATAACGAATCGTTACTTTCATTGATGCGGTATAGATCGTTTATTTAAAAATGATTGAAACTCAGTAGCAAAATTTGAACAATCTTCGATCCCATACAGTGGTCGTTTGTCCAATCCGCCCTTGTGTTGGCGAAGTGGAACAATTTATAAAGAAGCATACTCGTAATGCGGTACTGATAGCATTTAAAACTTTGGCCGTGGCGAAAAGTTTGGCTATGGGAAACAACATGCAACACGTCGTTGCACATGACAATGTTAGAATCAAGATACCCGTTAGATTGACGATGATAAGACTGGTGTGCGTCTGCAAGATCTATTCCCGCGTACAACCAAAAAATTCACTATTGATGTCGAAGTACGTAACGGTGAAAGTTTGAAACCTGTAGAAACTTTTTTCCAGTTATATCCAATGGTGTTCGTATCGTGAGAATGCGATTTACGTAACCTATTCCATCATATCTGAACATTCAATACGAAATAGAAGGTGTAAGCAAATCTCAAATCACGCTGTGCACATATGAAGGACAGATCCCTACGTGCCAAGCCATGTGCGAAAGCCTCTAATGAAACAACATCAGCAAACCCAACAACATTAACTAAATCACCATCAACCGGAGTTGCAACTCAGCCACCAACGAATGCTGGAACAACAGAATCTACACACAGCGTGTCCGATCATTGTGATGATACTTACCAATCAGCTGCCAGCACTCAGGACAATAAAGTAAATGACAAAAAATACGGATACACGATCGTGACCCGTTGGTCCCACAAACGATTCAAACCAGGTAATCGTGAAAACCCATACTACATCAAGAGGACAGCATGGACGAAAACGATAAACCGAGTGAAAGCGGACCAAATGATTTACCTGGCTTTGCGCATGGGCATGGCTACTTGGGACCGTTGATGTTTCTGCTTTGCTTCAATGACGTGTATTTAGTGCTGAAAACTCCATAGAACTTTTTTACTGCCGAAGCTCTGCCTGCCCGACCCAAAATCTTTGTAACTTCCGAAAATCTGTGGAGAAGGCACAGTCGATTGATAGGTAACGGTGGGAGGGAGTCCCCTTTTGACTGTCCTGGTTTTTTACTCGCCTCATATGGTCACCCTAAGTAAGCTGAAACTCGGAAATAGATTATTATTTTCCATATATCGAACCGTACGGCCTCAAACTTTCCCTTCAACTAGATTTTCAAGTCTAAAATATTGAAAATGACTGTTTTGCGAATACCAACATTACCAAGAACGAATATCGCTGATAAATCAAGTGTTGTGCGATCACATTGACATTTCAGTAAAGGCCCTGCTGTCAATTCATAATTCATTGTTATCGCCAAATATTGCTTCTGTAATCAAGCAAGTATTAGTAAAAAGAAGTAAGTGCAAAATTGTGTGTGGTGACTATAATTGTATCAAACCTGAAAAGTAGTCTCAGTTCTTGCGTTACATGACAAATTACGAAAGCTAACATTTTGAGTAATTAATCCGATTTTCCATTGCAAATATCTATTATCATCCTGTCTCAAGCTGCCGTCATTATTAATTCCACTAAATCCAAATTCAATTAAATACGAAGTGATGCTCGAATCGCTGCTAAAATTAGCCACTGCCACCACCGCCATTAGCCACGATGAAAGCGAGCTGCAAGTGATCCGGGAAGCCATAACGGGAGGCCAGTCGGCAAAATAATTAATTTTCCAAAGGTTGCCATTTTCCGTGCAAACTGCCGATATTGTTTGTAGTCGGCTTATACTGTAAATCAAAAATGTGATAAATAGAGCGGCTGTTGCTATGCCGAAAGCCACACCCAGGACAGGAGTCCAAAGCCCGGGGGGGGGGGGGGGGCAACCGAGTGGCAATGACTCCAAGGGCCGCTTTCGAGTTTCACTGTGTTGGAAAGCAGCAATAAATGGCCTCCCTCTTTCCACCTTTAGTGTATAATAACGGGAAAGCTTCTTATACAGCGTCAAAACTTTCAGCGATTTCGCAAAGCAGTTTAATTAAATTATTAATTAGCCGAGCTGGAACGGATCCGCTGAGCTAGCTTAAAACTGATGATGGCGATAGCCGGAGCGAATGGATTCTGAATCTGTCGCCGATGAATATTTAATTCGGCGACGATAGGTACCGGCTTGATTCCAGCGAATTCAATGTTTCAAAGAAAAGTGACCTTTATATAATTCCTAACAGCAAGTTATAACTTTGGATTGGCCATGTTAAAAATTAATTTATGGCCTTGCATATTTATATTCAGTGGTCGAAAAGTCGCACCCGAAAATATTCCTTCCGAATCCTGTCGAAATGTTTTATAGGGAGTTATGAATATCATTGAAATAAATTACTTGAATCTGAAATATGGAACACATTAATTATAACGGGAATGCAACAAAACCGAGCCATAAGCCATTTCATCGTCATAAATTCGATACAATTTGGGTGAAATACCCGCTAAAAGTTCACCTAGCGCAATCAATTTCCTCCTCCAGAGTCTGTAAATCCCTTCTGCAGCACGGAAACCGATGATAGCCAAACCAAAGTCCATTAAATTGTATTTCATTTCCTCCGCCCCGTCCACCGTTTTCCCCGGCTCGGCACAAAAACAAAAACAAACACAATTTTCCATTCCGCTTATTCATTGTACTCACCGTCACTCGGCGCGATGCAGGTGGTATTCGCGAGTGTGCAGTTGATCTGGAATCCCGATTCGCTGGTACCGGTCCCGAGCAGTGTATCATTCGGTGGACCACTTCCATTATAGTTGTAAAAATATTCACCAAAATCCTCCAGGAGCAGCATAAAATTGCTTCCACCGGGTGCCGGGTATACTTCCCGTGAACCTCCCTCCCCGATCCGAGAGTCATTCCGACCTGGGTCGTCCCCATAGTACAGCTGGTAGGCAGCATTCGCCGTCACCGCTGCAATCGACGAACCGTTGCCAGCTGCACTATTACCAGTGCTATTGCCACCACCGGCGCTGCTACCGTTGGGCGAAGGTCCAGAGAAGGACCGTCCCGGGCGGCTGTCATTGGCAGGCGGCAATCCTTCACTAAACAGCCGAAAGTAGTCCGGCGAATCCCACCCGGGAACGGCAGAATCGTTGACCGTCACCATGTCCTGAGCAGCAGAAGCCACCACCGCCAGCCACCACCACGAACAAAACACTTTTTCCCGTTTCACAAAACTCAGTCGTGCGTACCGTGGTAGGTATCCCTGCAAGCGGATCCTGCACCTACAGGAAACACGTCGCCGCTTCCAACATCAACACCACAACCACCATCACCACCGTGGCCGTCACCTTCAGTACCATGACGACCGGTTCCAGTCACTCGGTCGGTTTTCACTGACACTACTGTCGCCCAAAACTTGGTTACTGTGATAATGTTTCCTTTCTTTTCACCACGGATGCCGATGCACTCGGCGAATCGGTACGGCACGTGCAAATCCAATTTTCATATTCGGCCACCAAACGAATGCACTGGTGTGTGATGTTTGTGACGATAGTTGCGTGTGGGGCATTTCCTATTGCTGGCGGGGCGATTCGGTTGCTGTAATCGGTATGGAGAGGAAAAAAATAAGCAATTGAGTTTTGTAGGAAAATTTGTTTATATGGAATTTTATGTGATTAAACAGGCGTAGGTGCACGTCACATTTAAAAAAGCAATAAAAAATGATAAAGATATATGGAAATGACAATTGTTTTCGTCATAAATTAAATAAAAACAAGCGGAGGACATTTCTTCATTGTGTAGAACATATTTAATACTGCAACTCCTACCTAACCTCAACATAAATATACAGAGATAAAACCTCAGAATCAAATTACCTTATTTTTAATCACAGTCGGAACTCTCCCAGTAATTTTCGCGGTGTCACTATAATTTTCCAATTTTAATTAACTGCCGTAATTTTTTTCAGCTGGTTTTCACCCCTGCCACATAATATGATTTTCAATCTTTCAACCCGCTACAATTCGCATCGAAATAAAAAAGATTTTTTTCTCTCAATAAATAGTCCGAAAAATTAAAATTACCCCAGAAAACCCATTATCCGTTCCGATACACACTGCTGTGCACGGGAAGTTTCTGCGAGAACTGCGTGACAGGGCAATTACGGCTTAAGCCCTGATAAATTCTGCACTACTTTAGTCCCAAGCCGCAGCTGGAGCGTTCGGGAAAGGATCGGTACCGACCCAACCCTCCGACCACTATTTCTTCTTCGTCTTCTTCTACTACTGCCAGTATCACCCCGAACCGATAATTAATTATTGATTGTGCTGAATTTTCCATTTCGACACCACCCCCACCATCACCATCATCGCACCGCGACCCTTGCTAGCCGCTCACATTTCTTTCTCGCATCAACGACTCGCCGGGGGAAAATGCCGATGAACTTTCACACTTCTTTCCGGATAAGCACATATTCGAACACCATTTCCATTCCTGCCCGCGGCTGCTGGCTGGCTGACTGTTCGAAGAGTACACCGATTAATTAATGCGTATTTTAATCACTCTCACACCACCGGCACCACCACTATATCAAATAGGACATTGTAAAAGTTTCGCTAGAGCGTTGCTTCCAGCACTCGTTGCTGGGTGTCATTGTTAATCTCATTTTTTGGTATAAATTATTCCGGCTATTTCGACTATGATGTCTGGGTGATCCACTTATGGTGTGCGAAATCACTCGGCTGCATATATCAGCATTTTTTCCAGGATTCAATTAATTATAGCGGGAATGCAGCCCGCCGGTTCGAGGTTTCAGTCGCCGTACGCGCACCATTGCATCTGGGATATGGGATCAATTTCACGCCGAGGTGGCTGCAATAAAAAAAATAAAAACATAAAATCAGATAATGCATCACAAATGCAGGTAATTATGTGCATATTTCTCTTGGAAGAGGGGGAAAGAAGCTGTGGAAATTGGTGTGAAAAACAAAAAAATAATTGGAATAATTGGATATACAGAAAATCTTCATAGAGATGTGATTGCAATTAAACTGATAAGCGCACCATCAATGATTAACCGCAAATCTTGGTAATTTATTGTCTGCAGTAATGGGAACGACAAAAATCCGATTGACAAATAGGAGTCACCCGAAATATATGTAAGTTTTCAGTCATTTGGGAAAGGGTTAATCTAAGATTAGTCGAAGTTCACGAACATATAACGAATATTTAATAAAAAATGAGAATGATTTCAATACCTTTCTGTAATTAATGTAAAGAGCGCATTTTTTTCTCTCTAAGAGAATTGCTCTCTAGACTCACTAGAAATGGGTGGCATGTTTCGCTAGTTCAATCGAAGATGGCGTCGAAGCAGCAAGTTGTATGGTTTTACGAAACGCATGGCCATCGTGGAAAAAAGTTTTACGGTAAACCACTTTCGATACGAAACCGTGCCCGTGAGTACAGTTTACCGCATCCTGGCATCCCTGAGCGTGGAACGGAACGCCGATAGCGACCGTCCGGCGAAGATACTGACGAAGAAGAAGAAGTGAGCGTTGAAAAAGCTGTTCGACAACAAGAACAGAACGAGTTTGCGTGACGCCGGACGAAAATATCACTGCTCCCATACCTTGGTTCACGATGACCCGTGGATGACGAAAAACTAACGTGACACGACGTTCGTACTGGACGACGAAAGCTCCTTTCTGCTCTCGAAGACCACATTCCAGAAAATGACAGCTGCTATTCCAGCGACAAGTCGGCCACCCTCCCGGAAGTAAAATATAAGTTTAAGCATAAATTTGAAAAAAAACTATTCTGTATCTCCATATCGGACAGAGGAAGTCGTAGTTCAAGCCGAGCGGTCTGACCATCAATCAATAAGTGTACCAGGAGGAGTGTCTTGCGAAAATTCTTCTGCCGTTCTTAAAGAAGATATGTCCAAGTCCAAGTTTGCACTGTCAGAGAATAAAGCAAATGTGGACACATGCCGAGAAATGTTGGATTTGGCGGTTGATTTGGGAATGTAAAAAATGATATCCTCAAAATCACTTGTGGGTATCTTCAAACGCCAACACTTGCCAACTGGAACATTGCACAGTGGAAGAAATCCAACCAAAAAGGCAATTAATTGGAAGCCGCTAAAAAGTATCACAATATACACACCAAAAGTCGCGAATTTTTTTAGGTAACCAAATGCAATCAAATTTGTTCACTGCACGCAACTGTGGCCGGAGATATGGAGCTTTTAAGATCCGAAATATTACCGGTTTTCTTCAAATCTGAGGCCTAATTCGGAAGCCGCTGTAAAAGTACAAATAATTATACCCTTGAAGTTGTGGAAAACTCCACCGATTAAAATGCAATCAAATTTGTTCATCGCATGCACTTGTGACCGGAGATATGGGCTTTGAAAATCCGGAACATTACCGGTATTCATCAAATCTGAGGCCTAATTCAGAAGCCGCTGAAAACGTTCAAAGAAATATACCCTTAAAGTTGTGGAAAATTCTAGCGATCAAAATGCAATCAAATTTGTTCACCGCACGTACCTGTGACCGGAGATATGGAGCTTTGAAGATCCGGAACATTGCCGGTTTTCATCAAATATGTGGTCTAATTAAGAAGCCGCTGAAAAAGTTCAAAGAAATATACCCTCAAAGTTGCGGAAAACTCTAGCGATCAAGAAACTATCAAATTTATTCACCGCACGTACCTGTGACCGGTGATAAGGGGCTTTGAAGATCCGGATCATTACCGGTTTTCATCAAATCTGAGGTCTAATTCAGAAACCACAATGAAAGTACGAAGAATTATATCCTTAAAGTTGCGGAAAGCTCTAGCGATCAAAATGCAATCAAATTTGTTCAATTTGTAATTCTTTGAACTTTTTAGCGGCTTCTGAATTAGGCCTCAGATTTGATGAATACCGGTAAAGTTCCGGATTTTCAAAGCCCCATATCTCCGGTCACAAGTACGTGCGGTTAACTAATTTGATTGCATTTTGTACGCTAGAACTTTCCTCAACTTTGTGGGTATAATTCTTTAAAGTTTTTTAGCGGCTTCTGAATTAGGCCTGAAATTTGATGAATACCGGCAATGTTCCGGATCTTCAAAGCCCTATATCTCCAGCCACAAGTGCGTGCGGTAAATAAATTTAATTGCATCTTGATCGCTGGAGTTTTCCGCAACTTTAAGAGTATAATTCTTTGTACTTTTTCAGCGGCTTCTGAATTAGGCCTGAGATTTGATGAATACCGGTAGTGTTCCGGATTTTCCAAGCCTCATATCTCCGGTCGCAAATGCGTGCGGTGAACAGATTTGATTGCATTTTATTTCCTAAAAAATTACGCAACTTTTGGTGTATATTGTGTCATACTTTTTCAGCGGCTTTCAATTAATTGCCTTTTTTGTCGGATTTCCTTACTGTGCATTGGTTGGTCTACTTCAGCTCTACCTCAGGTCTACCTCAGGTCTCAAGAGAATTCTTCAACTGAGATCTGGAGTCACAATACTTGTCGCAGACCTAGACAACGTGCTTGATGTCGGGATAGACGTCGTCACAATCGCAGTCTACTCTCTGCAAGATCAATACGCTACAAATACGCATAGTGGTTGGACATGAGCCGCAATTCCGACCAACATCCAACCCCCTGAATCATGGCTTACGTCGATAGCTTTGGGATAATAGAATGTAACTAATGTCCAAACTCCTCAGTGCTTCGCAGTGTTTGCAAAACTTTTGAGCGTCCTGTGACGAGAAATTCTGAAAAATTCAAAAAAGGGGATGCGTTCTAAAGTATGGTAATCTGGTTACATTTTACCGGAATTCCGCGAATCTCTGCCTTTATGGATGTGTCGAAGAAAACAGTTGAATCCAAAGTATCTCAGAAACGGACACAACTTTCGACCATTCGACCCGCTCAAACAGCTACTCTTACACGGAACCTGATTCCTCCCCAACACTGCCTCACGACATTACCGCGGGTAGAGTTTTTTTCTATGTTCATTGCATGCACTCTAATTTAACTACTTAGTAGTTTGTTCCTTCAAAAGGGACAACGTAGCATTTTCTGTATGGAAATAGCTGTGGGTAGAGAATTTGCGCTCTGGGCGGAAAACTTCAGATTGTCTATTTTACTGAACCCCTCGACTCAACGCTACGACTCGACGCCTTGCGCCATTCAGGAGCGCTTTTGTTCTCTATCCAGTACCATTTAGCACCGGTACTCCTTTAGGCGATCGCGACTACTCGATATAGCCCACGACGATGGACCTAGTCTACTCTGATGAAGAATTCCCCGGTGAGAGAAGTTCTTCCGAAACCGATCCAGCCAGGCATGTGCCGAGGTTTCGTTCGGCGATTTCAGTGGAACAGGGCTCACTGGTGCCCCGACTGATGGTGCCTCGTCGCGGTCTACTCAGTCTAGTCTCCGTCGGTGTATATAGCTTACGCCGACGGAGAGTTCCTCGGCGAAAGAAGTTCTCCCAATACCGATTGTTCTTCGATTTTTGCTATATTTCTAACGGGCCAACCGGTAGGATACCGTGGTCGATCCGGCGATTCCAGATGGACCGTGATAACCCTAACCCGGCGTTCTGTCGCAGTCTACTGGATTAGTCTCCGTTGGAGGATCTAGCCTACTCTGGCGGAGACTTTCCCAATTGTAATTGCTCTCCCGAAACCGTGCTCCGGGCACAATGGTGAAGTTGCGTGCCCGAATCTATGAAGATACTTCCTGAATTAGCCGGGCCCGACAGGAGCGGTCAGCTGGTAATTCGCTTCTCCGTGCTTTCTATTGACCCACGTCAACTGGTTTCGGATGAGTCGGTAGGTTCACCTTCCTTTCTCCATATTGTCCCATTCCAGCTGCCACCTCGCCATCGAATCGATTTTCACCATCATCCTCACGTTTCGGATATTTCGTCGATTGTAGCACTGGATGTCCTCCGCCAGGGTGATGCAGATGCGGATCATCCCGGCGATAACGCATACTGATTTCAGCGATGTTCTGCACGCGCTCGCAACTCTTCCGGCCATCAGCCGGAACGTTCTGTTCAGTTTTTCTCGGTTCCACGTGGTTTTCAGTGCCGCACTTTAGACAGTATCGAAATACTAAATAGCAGACGTCTCGTGCTGCTTCTCGGACCGCCGACGCATGGCATGATTTTCGCAATTGCGTTCGTTGTCTTCGCCGCCTTTTAGCAGGCGTTGTCGACGTGGTTAATGAAGCTCAACCGGTCGTCGATTATCGAACCCAATTGCTTCCGTGCATGCTTCGATGCAATCATCCATGCCTCGATCTGCATCCGCTGCACCGCTTTGCAGTTGCTGACCAACAACACATCCGTCTTGTGGTGAACTATTTGCAGCTGGACCCCGTTCATCCAGCTCTCAATCGCGTCTATTGTCCCCGTCACCGATACCTCCACTTCTTCAAGTGTCTCACCCATCCCCGTTAGTAACAAGTAGTCCGCATAACCCACGATTTTCACTTTCCTGGGCAGCCTTAGTGCCAAGACACTTCGTACATCCCGTTCCAAAATATTGGACCAAGAATGGATCCCTGAGAAACGCCCGCTGCGACTCGCACTTCGCCCCTCTCGTGCAGCAGCACTCTGCTCTGGAAATAGCTCTTCAGGATCTGGCATAAATAAGTGGGTACCCTCATTTTGTACAGCGCTGCTGTGATGGCGGCCCAGCTGGCGCTGTTAAATGCTTAAATGCATTCTTCACCTCTATCGTGACCACAGCGCCGCACAGTGGCGGGCCTTCAAACAAAAGTCGGACAAAACCTCAAATGTTACCTAATTTGGCTGAAAATTACAATTTAAACTAAGTTTGAGGTGCTGAGCTCATTTTTGATGCCAAAAGTAGTAAAATATTAAATGCATTTTCCATACAGTGTCATTGAACCTTTCTTATAACTATGATCCCGTTTTCATGTTAGATTTTCCGTTACTGTTCACCAATGTAAGCAATATCACAAAAAATTAAAAACACTACTTTAAATCCATTGTATAACGTATTGGTTTACTGTAGATTGGCTAACTATTTTACACAAAACACCATGCGCCTCCATATCAGCAACAAAGCTTCAAAATCTCCTTAAACCTTTTTGCGCACCTAGGCGCAGAACGAGACCATGATATTCGAAAAGTACAGGTTATTTACCATAGAATGTATACTATGTGACCGTTCCGAAATTATTCCGAAATTTGTACAAAATACATTAGTGAAAAAAGTATTTTTGATCTGACCACCTCAAACATATTTAAATCAAAAAGTCATAGTTCCAAGCAAATTTACCAAATGTATTTTATTCCCTAACCAAGTTCTTTTGTTCCTCTACACAATGAAACTAGTTGTGCTAAAATCGGACTAAAATCAAAAGAGCAACATGCATTTGAAGTGAACAGAGCAATGGTGGTTTCGGTAATGAAAATCATTAAAAAGTCAGGACTTTGCTACGTTTAAACTCATGTTAAAAATCATGTTCTTATCCAATGATCATAAAATTTTGAATATATATCATTCAATACATGAGAAATTTAGGAAAAATATAAAATATCAATATTTCAAAAATAAATTTTCGAGGTTTTGGCCAGCCTCCAGCCACTGTGCGCCGTATCGATCTCTTCTTCGCTTCTGTTTAAATGTCTTCTCATGCTTCCACTGTCGATGCTCCTTTGCGGGATCCGAACCGCATTTTGGACAGTCCGCGCTCACCCTCAGTGCGTTTCATCAGCCTGTTAAGGACGATTCTTTCCGGGAGTTTTTCGAGCCTATACGAGACCAGATCGCCCGATGGCTTTCCTAACTTCGGCAACAATACCATTTCCACATTTCGAGAAAGTAACCATTATTTAAACATTTCTGCAGCACTATCTTGAACATGTCCGGATATGCCAGGATCGCAGCTTTCTGCAATACGTTTGGTATCCCATCCGGACCGGGGGCGTTCTTTGATTTCTGTGAGCTCGTCGTTAGTCGCTTGCCGATCGTCCGTGGTTGGTTCTTATGCTTCGCCGTACGGTGTCGATGGCCTGATAGTAGGATCGTGCTTCGGGAAAAGGCTCTCGATGATAATCTTCAGCTTAGCAGGGCACATTTCGGCTAGCGTCGTCCAGCCTTTCATTTTCGCCATAACGACTCGGCACGCGTCACCCCAGGGATTGGCGTCTATTTTGTCGGCACAGCTCCTTGTGGTACTCTATATTTCTAAGATTGATCTCCCATTTTAAGGCGGCCCAATCGCTGCCTTGCACGCCTCTCAATCTAGCTCCGATACTACTCTCTAAACCCGCCTTCTTGCTCTGAGATAAGCAGGCGTACTTAGCGTCCCGTTTCACCAGTAAGTTGGACGGCATCTGTTTCATGGCTCCAGTATTCACAGTATTGTGGTGTCACAAGCCGTCACAATCCTTCAAGTTAGATTAGCGGCACCTACGGTCCCGCTGTTCGGCCGAAGTGCCTCAACAAAGAGGTCTTTGTTAAAAGCTTCCGTCTTCCACTTTCGCTCGTCGGCCATTCTTCTCCATGCAGCAACAGGGCTCCGCTGGTCGATACGGTAGCGAATCGCCTGGTGCTCGCTATGGGTATACTTCTCGCTTACTCTCCATTTCATGTTCGCCGTCACTGAACTGAATGTGATATCGATGATAGACCCCTCTTACATTTCGGAGAACCTTCATTGCACAATCCAACGTCTAACTTCGCTACAGCTTTTTGCAGGATACACGCTCTTGTGTTGGTTACTTTACTGTTCCACAGCCCAGACATTGAAGTCACCAACAATGATCAGCGGCTTTCGGACGATCAACTGCTCGTCAGCAGTTGCTTCAGCATTAGGCTGAACTGCTCCACTGTCCACCTTGGAGGCGAGTAACAGCTGCACAAGAAGACGCTGTTGATTTTGGCGACCACGAAGCCTTCGTATGTGTGTTCTACAACTTCTTGGAAGGGGAATCTTCCCATAACTTGTATCGCATCCATTCCCGTTATATCTGCCACCCAATTACCGTTATCAGGGAGAACTTGATACGGCTCTTCAATCAACGCAACGTCACACATAGTTTCTGTCGTAGACTGCCACAACAGTTGCTGTGATGTGTCACAGCTTAAAACTTCAGCTACTGCACTTCACCCAGTGATTTGGCGATAATTTCCTGAATAGTCGATCTGCTAATCATGCGATCCTCCGTCCACTCGAAAAGCATATCATCTTTTTTGGTTCGCATGGTTCCTACCACGTTTCCCCCCAAATCCCTCAACTCGGGATCCTCTCTGACTTTCTTGAGGAGTGCTTCATAAGTCGTCGCGTCATTGGCTTTGGCAAGCACGGTCTCTTCCCTCTGGCGCCTTTTGACGAGCAGAAGATTTTTCTTTACTCTTTCGCTCCTCCTTTTATCCTCCATCCGCTTTTGCTTTTTCCTTTGCTTCTTCGTTCCGACCTACAACAGAACTTCAGCTCTCTTGAGGCTTTCGGTTGAGTGGCGTTCTTCCTTCCGGCAGTGAAGGTTTCTGTCTCTTAAGCTCACCTGGTCTTCCATCTCCTGGCGCAGATCTTGCCCTTTTTGGAGTCATGAAAACCGGTGTTTCTCCATTCCAGCCAACTTCTGTTTCCCCTGCTTCGGAGGAGCTAATAAAATGGAAGACTTTGCCAATGCACGCTCCGCTACCTCAGCCCTCAGTGTTGCCCTTTCCTACTCTTTCACTGCAGACACTAGCGTTTTTTGGACTATGAAAACCATCTTCTTATTGTCCTTGCAGATAGTGTTTTTCCACGTCCACAACCTTGTGGACATCTATGGCGTTTTACTCACCCTGCTTTGTTCTGGCTGTTGTTGTTGCTGCTCACCAAACCACCTCTGGCGGATGGATTCGCCGCGCCTACTCCGTATGTGTGATTTTCTGGTTTGTTCTCCATTTTATTGGGTTCCGGACCGCTATCTCCACTCTGTCTTAGGACCGATTTCTTCACCCTCGCTTAACGCATAAGCCAGGTTTGAACGTACTGCTGAACATTGTTTAAAAGTTAAGCGAGGGTGAAAAAATCGGCCCTCAGCGTTGAAAGAGGCGAGAGGTATCTAATACGTCCTCCGAACCTTCTCCAAGAGGGCATACGAGAGACCGGTGAAAACAGATGAGTTAGCAACTGGACAGGAGGTTGAAATTCCGCATACATTCCTAAACGAAGTGCTTGGCCTACTATTTGACCTTGACACCGCCAACATGGGGACGTCGTCCATCTTGAAAGCGCAGAACGAGCAAATCGGCCTAGAGCTTCGAAGGATCATCAAAATGGTTAACGGTAGCCCTGCAAACACACCGATCCTGTTAATTTCTTTCTCCAAGTCCCGCGTTAAAATCAATGACATGGGTCAAAGGTATGCAAACAAAAGGTGGTTTACCTCAATTGCGACGGGGAACACCAAGTCAACAAAGGGGTCCCATGCAACAAGGAGAGCAAATGCATTTACTGCGGTGACACGGATTTAGCCAGGGATCGACGAGTTCAGATGAAGGAAGCCCAAATCATTAAACTTAAAACCGCTAGAAGCCTAACGTTCCCCGAGGCCAGAGCACTGGCCAACCAATTCTCAAGCAAAAATACCTTCGGATACTGAAAAAGACCACCGCTAATCACCCCATGATAGAATATAGGGCTGCAGAGTTTCGTCGTGATCTACGGGCCTTCGAGAGTTCGTAGAGAAAAACTGAAGCGGATTGTGAACAAACGGCTTATGACCTACCAGGAACAAAACTCCCATCTTCATCACTGTCAATTTGCATTTAGCAAGGGCGAAGTGACTGAAGCCCACCTCGGAGCCTTTGGAGAAATTCTTCGGCAGGACTTGGTGGACGATCTGCATGCCGACATAGCAATTGGATCGGACATCGCCAAGGCCCACAATACAGTATACCGCGAGGGGGTTCTCCGGCAACTAGCCAGCTGGGGAGTCACCGGAAACGTTGGGAACTACATCAAAGACTACCTCAACAATCGTTCCTTCCGAGTGGGAGTCGGTAACCTACCACCCAGAACGCATGTGGAAGAAAACGATATCCCACAGGGATCCATCCTCGCCGTCACTCTATTCCTCGTTAGCATGAACTCCCTCTTTGAAACTCTGCCGGGGGAGTTTATATTTTCGTCTCGGCCGACGACATCATAATTGTCGTAATGGGAGGATCAACCGCTCAAGTGTGGCTCCAAGCCACAGTAAACCCCATCGATAACTGGGCTGAAGCAGTGGGGTTTAACGTAGCCACCGCTAAATGCTCAGTATCGCACTGTTGCAACTCCCATCACCTAGCCACTAATAGACCCGTCAAACTCAGAAATACACTCAGTTTCACGAGACTGTGAAAGCAAGAAACGCCTCGTTCGAACCAGCAGTGCCCGGTATCCGACTTGGAAGAGAAGAACTGCTCTGAATATCGGCAGTGTGCTCATCAATAGCAAATTATTCTACGGCAGTGATTCTCAACATGGGGTCCGCGGATCCCCAGGGAGCCGTGAAGTCGTTGCCTGGGGTTCGCGAAGAAAAATATATTTTACGAGAGCGTAGAATTTCAAGTCTTGTTTCCTAACAAACGGAAAATAACATATTGATAGCATACAAAATCGATGTTTATCAGTGGGGGTCCGTAGCAACCCAGGGTGATTTCTAAGGGGTCCGTGGTACTAAAAAGGTTGAGATCCGCTGTTCTACGGTATTGAAGTAACCAGCCACAACTTAGACGGGCTTATGAGGATCCTTGCTCCCATGTACAATGGAACGACTCGGTTGGCCTCTAACCTACCGCCTAGCACTCCCGCAGAAGCAGCCTGTGTCGAAGCTGGCATTCTCCCCTTTCGACGGGCAGCCACTGACATCATACTCAAGTGCGTTCTGGGGTTCCTCGAAAGACGTGGTATCACTTATGCCCTACCGAGAACGGCTGAAAATATATTCCAAGAATTCACCGGCCTCCAAGAATTGGGTTGCTTCCACAGAGCACTGGACTGCCTCTGGTACACGAGAAGTCCGAGCACCAACACCAACCTATCCAATTCGCCGCAAGCAGACACTCCCCCCAACAATTCTCAAACCATAAACAGCTCCGTTTTCTCGGCAGAAGTTGCTGCCATCAGTTTTGCGATTGCAAGTATACCAGAGGGAATAATATCCGCCCTGGAAACGGGAACTTCGCGCCATCCTTACATACAGGCTATAGCGGACACCTGCACGGAAAAAAATCCGCTCATAAATTCATTAACAAAAGATTTCGTGAACTGAACAATTTACGAAAATCGTGACCAAATACCTGAAATTGTGAATAATAAACCTCGTATTCATGAAACCATTTTTGTTTCTAAAAACTAGTTCACCACAAGTATATACATGGCGTTACATGCGAATGTTTGGTTGGGTTACTATTGTTGTTCCCTAGACATGTTTAGTTTTTGCTATCATTCTTGTTCATAATTTGGGAATACACAGCCGACAGTCATTCGATGTTCATGATTTCAGGAGTTTTTTCGCGATTTTTGTGATTTCTCATCACATTACCGTGCTATTTTATTCATGAGTTTGCTATCGGATATTTCTGTCAGATTGATGGGATTTACGTTCATGATTTCAGGATCATAGTCGCGCATTCGTAATTTCTATTCACGTTATCGTAATATTTTAGTCATGAGTAGAGTGATTCATATTCATGATCTCAGGATCTTAGTCACGATTTTTGATATTTTTATCACGAGTAATGTGATTTATGTTCATGATTTCAGGAACTTTGCCATGATTTTCGTGATTTCTATTTACGTTGTCGTGATATTTTAGTTACGAGTAGAGATTTATGTTTATTTATGTTCTTGATTTCAGGATCTTGGTTACGATTTTTGATATTTTTGTCAGGAATAGTGTGGTTTATGTTCATGATTTCAAGATCTTAGTCACGATTTTCGTAATTTCTGTTCACGTTATCCTGATATTTTATTATAGAGCTTACTTTTCAATTTTACAGGTGACAAGACATCACACTGAACCTTATCAAATGAATAACGTTGCTCTAGGACCTAATCGTTTTCTTATATCTACTGCTCGTACCTATTACTGGCCGCTAGCAGCTGAACATTTCATGAAAAAAAGCATGAAACAAAAATGATTCCACGAATATTACCTCAAATTTCATTACCATTCATTTCATTACCATGTTGCATGAAATTGAAAAAGATAAGGAATATATTTTAAATATTACAAGCACACAAAATATATCGTAAATCAGTTCACGAATCCATGAATAATATTTCAAAATTTTGTGAACTATTTGACGAGCATGACTTGTCAAACGTATACTAGAAATCATGAACCAATTCACGAATAAATGAATAATATTTTATGATTTCGTGAACTATTTCACGATCACGAATGGTGAGTAGTGACTGTTTTGTTAGGTATCATGAAACAGCTCACGAATACGTGAGCAATATTTGATGATTTGGTGAACTATTTCACGAGCATGAATGGTAAGTCGTGACTATTATACTAGGATTCATGAACCAGTTCACCTATACATGAAAAATATTTTATAATTTTGTGATTTATTTCACGGGCACGCATGGTCTGTCGTGACTATTATACTAGGAATCATGAACCAGTTCACGAATACATGAAAAATATTGCATGATTTTGTGAACTATTTCACGAGCACGAATACAAGATCGTGGCTAATATATTAGGAATCATGAATTAGTTCACAAGGATTGAAGGGATTAATGAATAAAATTCCGAGTTTCGTGAACTAGTTCACGAGAAAATATCCAGAATGTTTTGATTTTGTGGACTAATGTTCCTAAATCTATGAACAACATCACGAGTTAACCTTTGGTTTTATGAATAATATTTATAAAGCTGTGAACTAGTTCACGTACAGAAAATCGATTTGGTAGTGACATGGCGGAAACCGTGACTAAAGTTTTCAAAACAAAGACAAATATTTTGTCTACACGTTGTTGAAAACGCATATGATCGCTGCTACAGTGATGAGAAGTTTATATAGCCCATTCGAACAGCTACCCATCATGTGTCGCTATGGCCTATGGTGTAAGTAGGCGTTTTAACGAGTAGATGTTTGTCAATTCGGGTTCAGATGCTACCCGTTAGCTTTTTTAGTGAGGCTTAGTTCCAAACACATACATACAAACAGAATACGATGATTTTGTGAACTATTTCGCGATCATGAATGGTAAGTCGTAACTTTTGTACTAGGATTCATGAACCAGTTCACGTATACATGAAAAATATTTCATAATTTTGTGAACTATTTCACAATAGTCGGGACTAATATATTAGGAATCATGAATTAGTTCACGAGGGATTCATGAATAAAATTCCGATTTTCGTGAACTATTTTACGAGAAAATATCCAGAATGTTTTGATTTTGTGAACTAATGTTCCTAAATCTATGAAGAACATCACCTTTGGTTTTATGAATAATATTCATAAAGTTGTGAACTAATTCACGTACGAAAAATCTATTTGGTAGTGACATGGCGACAACCGTGACTGAAGTTCACAAAACAAAAACAAATATTTCCACTAATAAAAGCGTTATGCGAGCGTTACTGAAGGGAAATTGAACATAATTATAAAACACATGATTTTTGTTCATGGTCCTGTTTTCGTAACGTAAAAACGTGATTGTTCCAGAATTCATGGCACTTTATTCACAATTTTTGGAATATTTTTTTCCGTCTGCGATCCGTTGACTACGATATGGTCAAGGCGGGATCCACGGGAATGAGGAAGTCGACTCATTGGCAGATTATGGCAGACATGTCCGAAGATTGGTAACTAAATTGGTCCCATCGACGGATATCATGTTCAACTTCAAATCAGAAACCATGGCTCACTTTATTAACCACTGGTGGAGCCAACTCGGCCACCTCCACAAAATTAAGGGAGCACCGGAACGATGGACCGACCGGAGTAACAGGCTCGAACAGAGAGCCCTCTTTTCTACGAATTGGACACACCATAATAACTCACGCACATGCGATCACTCGAACTGACCCGTCGTCTGCCAGGTATGCAAAGCCAGACAAGATCTTCTGATCGATTGTCCAGAGTCTAAAAACCTCCGAAAGCTCCACCAACTACTATCATCAATCCAAGACGTTCTGACCAACGACCCAACAAGTGAGGAGATAATTATCTCATTCTTGAGCGATGACGAGCTGCTCGAAAAATTATAGGAACCCCTACGGACTGTTCGTCTCACCCGCTTCGGAGTAGGGTAGACGTGCCCTTATTCATCTCATTAGTCAGTATGTCACACTATTTAGTTGATAACTCGACTTAGAGTGACTGTATTGCGCTTAAATAGCTATCATCATCTTTGCTGCGTTCCTAAGAAGCAGTACAGTTAAATGTTTTTCCTGGAAAATGTAAAATGCTCCCGTTTGAACGAAGCGAAAAGTCGAGTACAACGTACCCTTATTCATCCTACCATTTGAGCTAATGCGTTGAATGGAGATAGCAGATACTGCTCTAACTAACGTGTTCAAATGGGTGAGATGAATAGAGGAGCTAAGATGAATTAAGGAGCAGTAACCCTACTCTAATACCCAAAGCAATCCATCGACCCACAACGCAACAACCTATCGCTCAGCCTTTAGAATATCGCTAATGAAATCTACAATGAAATGTAACATAAAATTTGCATACACTATTATCCTCTCGGGCTTATGGCCAAATAGGTTAAAAACCGTAATAAACAACCAACCAACCAAAAAGGTAGATGAGAGACGATTGCGGCGATTGCAACTTGACAGAATATCCCGTACTGGTGGTCTGCTTCGAGTCCGAAGAGAATCATTTAACTGAGACCTGGAGTCACAATACCCGGCACATTCCCAAACAACGTGCTCGATGTCGTGATAGCCTTCGCCACAGGCGCACTACTCTCTGCAAGTCCATTACGAGACAAGTAGAATTGTTCTACTGATACTAAGAATTATGATCGAATTCACGTAACATTCCTCAATCCAATGTATATTTCGACATAAACCCATCCAAATATTTGAAATCAACATAGAGACGCTATTGATACTTGTAAGAAATATAATAAATTGTTTACAAAACGGCAGAGAATATTTCGGTCCAAATGTGTTCTTTGAGTTTGTAACTAATAAGACACGAACAATGACGGTTAAATCAGGCAATGCTAGTATTCCAACTCTGCCCGAATCACCTTCAACTTCCGAAACAGCGAAGAAAAAAGCTAAGAAATAATCAAAAGGTAACACAGAGTTGACGTAGAACTACAAATTAAATTAATTACCGGTAGCACAGCCTACGCGGCATGTCTGTAGGCTGGGTTCTGATAGTGCTATCTCCATATTTACCAAAGTCATAGGTAGTTCCGATTCAACACAAAAGACTGAATATTTGGGTCTTGTATATTTCAAAAAGGATGATAATGATGATGATTGTCGAGTACCAAAAATGAGTTCTCTGAAGGGATAAATACGTTAGTTTCAACACACAGTCAGTCTGCTGTCTAGTTTCCGAATAATTTCTCTCCTGTTGGATGGTTATTCAAATGTAAATAAACAGTGCACAACGGAACACCAACACAACTTCCGCATCTCTTAAAAAGCAAAACCTCCGTATTCCAAAAATACAGCAACCTCATTAAATCGACATTGAGCTTAACCAAACCGTGAATTATCGCTGAATCATTACGATGAATTGTCATGAAACGCAAGTGTCCAAGTTCGTGCTATTGCATTCCGCTTGTCACGAAGTGTCACGGCACATAAAAAAAAGAAACTGCTGCAGCAAACGAAACACAATAAATGTTGGGAACGTGCCCAACGATCTGCTTGAGACTACGAACAAAACGTATTTACTTCGCTGACGTGTCGGCGAAAAACCACTGGTTGACGTACTTTACATCCAATCCAATTGTTTTGCGTCAAATTGATCCGCGCTTTAATACACTACTGCTCGGTATACAACCATGCAAGCGAATCAATCAACTTTATCCTTCGCTCAGAAGAATCACGCTGCGGCCCGTCATTGCTTATTCATATGCACTTAATCATCTTTCTCCGTCGATCAGCTGCTGGAATGTGCTTGAACCGTGCCCCCGTAAAAGCGACCCTACCGTCACCGGCGAAAGAAAAATAATAATGCTAGAAAAATGAGAGAAAAACTCTCGCCTGGAAATCTCGCTGATGCCACGGCCCATAATCGACCTCATCATCGAGGAACGCGCGGTGGCGGGGGGGTTGGAAAAATTATGTCCGCATAACGAACACACGACCGAGATAGACCACGGCAGAGAACAACTTCGTTTTTTTTTTTGCCCGTCGTGAGCACCTCATATCTGATCATGAATACAAAGACGAAGCTCTAAATTATATTTCATTTTTCTTGCCGCCTGATGTGTTTCCTTCCTTCTATGGTTAGGGCGTTCACACCTGTGTGAAAGGAGGCGCACGTTAGGCCTTGTGCATAGACACACACACATTTTCAACGGTGAACTCAACCGCTTTCACCACCAATAGGGGTGGTTTGGAACGGAACTACGATTTATATGGGTTGCACATTTGTTTTCTTGTTTTTCGACTGAAGCTAATGAAGTTGTATATTTTACAATACAATTCTACGTTGGGTACCTACATTAATCTAATCAAAAGTAACAAATCATAGCCATAGCAATCAAAACGTTAGATTTATCAACGCAGAAGCACGGTGGACACCTGCAAACTTGACGAAATCATAAACGAATGTGAAAGGGAGAAAATTTCACCACTGCACTGACTACATCCAACCAAATGACCTCTCCGAAGGTGGAAATGCTATAACGAGTGTAAACGGCGAGACTTCCTCATTTGGGTACACTTTTATTTTTTTTTTCCTATGCCAAACACGTCCCCCATCCTATTCCGGAAAGAAACCGTTATTATGCCTGATTCTGCCATGGAACATTCAGGAAACGTGGGACGTTCAATAGGCAACCACTATTGCCGGAAAGGTAGGAAGAAAATTGTTACTCAATGCCACCACCCACCCGTCTTCTCCATCTTTTACAATTTGTGCTCTTTGTACTACGATACAGGTGACAGGCTCGATGAAATTTGCTCTTTTCAGTGTATCCCGAGCAACGCAATTTAGTCCTGTTTTGAGCTTTTATGCACAAAGTTATTCGTCTTGTTTTCAGCATTTTTCTTCGTCGTCGCACAATAAGCGACACGTGAGCTCTTCGTATTCAGCACTGTACTTTTCTATGGAGTGTAATCAGGAGAAAAGCGATAGGGTAAAGTGCCTATTTTCACCATACTAAGCAGGGTGCCTCACTGATTCATTAATTCCTCGGCCTACAATCAATGGAATGCGTAAAAATGGACATCAACAACTTTGCTTCGTTGTTAAGAACCAATATAATAACACAAATACGCTGAAAACAGTGTAATTCTCGTGTTTGAGCGCAACGAAAACTCGAATCGAGTGCCCCTATTGTTGCGCTACCATTTGAATTAATGCGTGGAACAAAGATGGCAGACACTACTCTAACCAACGGCTTCAAATGGGTAAGGTGATAATAGAAACATAGCGAAAATGGGCTCATCACCCTACATAGTTATTGCAAAATTGAGGCTGCTATGAAGGAGTACGTGTATTACATTTAACTAAACGAAGCACAATCAATTCATACCAGTCGGTTCTGGGGTGGCATTACGAATCTCGATTCGATCAAAATTCTATCGACTCGACCTTGTTTCGCATTATGTATTTCGAACCGAGCTCGAAAGTAAATTTTCGTTCGAGTTAGCTCGAAGAAGTACTAGATTATCGAGAAGTGTTGGCATTATGGAACCATAACAATCGAACTCGAAAGCGACTCGAGTCAAACGTATTTGCTCGATAGTTTTATTGCTGTCGACTGTCGTTCGAGATTATGATTTATGTTTTTATTTCGGAATACTTAGAGGATATAAAATTACCAAAAGGTGTAAAAAGCTCCCACGTACTTTGAGTTACTTTATGTTATATCTATTTTCACCATCAGAAACATATTTTTTTTGGAAAAAGTAATACTAAATATTGATAATAAATTATCTTACACCAAGTAATAATAAAAAAGTGTTAAAACAAATCAATGGAACAAAGTGAAGACACCTTGACTTGTCTAATCGCTATTTAATAGATGTAAAAAATCACAATCATTCTTGATTTCAAAGTGGTGATTTAAACAGTTTTATATTCTATTTGTTGCATTTGTTCCCAAATATACCTCAATTGTTTTCAATATCACAATATAGCCTTGAATTCAATGCCATAATATACGTTTTATACACCAACAGAATTAGGTGTTATATCGTTATTTGTATTAAATGCATGAAAATACAGAATATTATCTTATATAGCAAAGAAATTTGAATCAAATTGAATTACTAACAAATTTGAATGCATCAACCGATTGAAAATTATGCCATCTACAATTTCTGGAAACACTTCATTTTGCTTGTGTTCTCCCTATCTTTAGTTATGTGCTATAACAGAATAATTAACTAACAAGTACACGGACAACCCCGCAAACACGAAAACGCATTTTTGTCTTGACTACAATCGTGATTCGCTGGTTGGGCCACACCTCTGTCCAACTAACGAATTTTATTCGTTAGTTGGACCGACTGACAGATGCCAAAAACTCTCCAAAGGAGGCGTTAGTAGTCTAAGTGCATCAATTCACATCTCTAATAATTGTCAGATTAATTGTCAAAGTAAATTTTACATAAGATTTTGACATTCAGATGCTTTTTAGTTGGACAATGGTCCAACGAGCGGAGGTCCAACTAAAAAGCGGTCCAGTTAAAAAATGTCAACCAGCGAATCACTGTAACTGTATTTCAACTAAAAATGGCTATTTCAACGAACTAGCTTTTAAATTTTTGCGTCATCAATTGCTGAACAAAATGTTGCTTTTGGAAGCTATCAGCTTCCTGAAAAAACCCTGAAACCCAAAATTTCAATGCAAAATTAGGCATTTTTATTGAAAAGGGCAGTGCTCGCTATGATTATTTTCCAAAAGATTTGAGAAAAACGGTTTCGAAGTTGTGTTGTTTTAAACAATTATTTAGATATTAAATGTTATTTAATCTAAGAATAATTGTGAATAACTCATTCTGCAGATAATACATTCCATCATGCGACTGAGGTCCGAATAAGACACACTACCAGCTAGGCATTTTGATGTTTCGGTGCATCAACTTAAACAGCGAGATATATTAAAATTTTGTGGTAAGAAGTTCAAGAATACAGTTATATCAAACTAAAATAATGCCCAAGCATTGAAAAAGGTGGTGAGGGAGAGTGACGTGAACAAATTATGAACATGCTTGGGTCAATTTATTTACCACTATCACTATTTATATTCTGTGAATTTGACACTCATGAAAAAAAAAACAAAACAAACTGCAATTTTGTTTACACTGAAAAAAATTCTTTGGTAGAATTAAAATTATACGATGAACAAAATCATTACACGTTTTCTGCAACGAAGCATTTTCGTGCATTGTAAATAGTTCGTTTCGACTAATGGCATCTTGATGAACGAAAAGTTAAGTAGTTTTACATATTTAATGTACGGGTTATTCCATATCAAATTTACAACCACAATTTTAATTCCTACCAAAAAATTTTCTTGCTTTCATAGCACAAAATAATTTACATCTTTTTTTTTGTTTTGGCTGAATACGATAGATTTTTTCCAAGTTATGAGTTTTTGAATTTTATGAATTGAACCATTTTTCAACCACTGATAACTCGGAAACTCTTAGTTGTACGAAAAATTTATAAATAATAAAAAGTGCGTTTTCGATAGAACTCACCAATAAAAATCTGATATAGTTTTTTTGTTATTTATGTTATGAATTCTGTAAATGATGGAAACATACCGAAAAAATAAGCTCGGACTAATAAGTTTTTTATTCAATGAAAATATTTATAATTATATTGAGAACTTTATTACTTTACGAGATATTTCAATTAAAGCTGGCCCATAACATGGCGTTTAATGTAAAATTGCCCTTTTTAATGTTGTATTTGTAAATATTTTGAGATCCACTGCAAAATTTGTACACAATATTTCTAACATGATTTTTATTATTTGAAGAAAAAATAAGCAAAAAATTTGATACAACTTTTAAAAAAAAGTCTCAATTTTTCCGGCAAGCTCATGCGAAAACGCAACTTTTTATATTTAATATTTTTTCCATGCATCAAATACTTCACGAGCTATCAGCGATTGAAAAATGTTCAATTTTTCTAATTTCAAAAGTTGAAAGCTCATACCTTGAAGTAAATATTATATTCAGCCATAACAAAAATACCTGTCCAATATTTTTAGCTCAAGAATGCAAGAAAGAAATTTGGAATGAACTAAAATTTTATTTGGAAATCTGACGTTGATTGGCCCGTGCATAAAAGTTATCATCGATGTCTAAACTATTTTTTTGTCAATGAAAGGGTAAATTTAATTTTCTTACATAAAAGGAAAAAAAATCGTATTTCCGTATTACATCGGATCTTTTTGGATCTATGTTTGACAACATCTATTTATTTTCAAAGAGCTCACCCCTATTGTGTACTAGAAAAAAAATGTTATATTTGCGAAACTTATCAAAATATATTTCGATAACAAGCAACTAAAAACTAAAACTAAAACAATTCCTATATTGTACCAAAGTTGGTTTTATGAAACTTATTCGTATCAGAATTAAAAATATTTTTTCTCAGTGTATACTCTTATTTGACAGTTTGCGCTCGAACAGGCAGTCGAAATCTAGTACCGCAATCTAACAAGCTCGAACAATTGGTCGAATGCGATACGTAATGCCGCAATTTAGTCGAAACGACTACAAAACGTTTCGAATCGAGTCACTCGAATCGAGATACGGAATGTTACCCCTGGAAACAAAGCTAAAAGTGGGAAAGCTAAAGTAACTCCCGTACGTGAATTCAATGTTTGGTTGATTTATTGGATGTCGAAGTACACATAACCAATCTAGGTAATGCTAATCGGAAAAATGATTGCTTTTAGCTTCGAAAACAATAATAAGCGATCTAAAATAAATTCGTAAATAGAACGAAAAAGGATTACAGAATGTACGAATTCATTCGACGTGTTCTGCAACGAAGCATTTTCGTGCATTGTAACTAGTATGATACATTATATGTACGAAAATTATGGTCAAGTCTTCTGTCTGAAACGTTACAAGTTTACGCATATTTCATACGATAAGTTTGCACAAACGATAAAATCAGATTCTATCACAATTTCACATTATTAAGGTCATTAAACTCCACATTTTTTCTACAGAAAGTTATTTTTTATCATGAACGGTTTTCACGTTATTGTCATTTTAATACGTCTGTCACGTTACACAATTTTCGCAGTAAGTTTGGAGGTTGCCCGACTAAATTGCCAAAGTCTGTTCCGTTGGTCCCCAAAATTGCGTGAACACAATTTTAAGTTGGAGCTTGGAAAACAAAGAAGAGTTTAAAATATAGTTTTCCTGAAGAAAAAGTTTTTTTTTCGATTTTATGGAGTATTCCCAATGATCTGTCACGTTACAACCAGAATCTGTCAGGTTACAGTTTTGTATTTTTGTAGAAGCAGAATATCGACAAAATCGTACACAAATCATCCTTGATCTGGGAACTGAGTGTTTACGGGAAATTTCATGTTTGTTTTGAAAAACATATTAGTTTTAATAAACAAACGTGAATAACTTATCAAAAGGTCGTAATTTCACGAAGTTACCCTTTATATCGAAAGAAAATCTAAAATATTTTGAAAACATTTGTATTTTCGAGCAAAAAAAATAACATTTTGAAATACATTCTATCACTGAATTATTTAAAGAAAAAAAAACTAAATTAAAATTAAAAGAAATTTTGAAATATTTTTTTACTATGTTAGTCACATTTTCTTTTTTACATTTTAACGACATTCAATTAGCTACTAGGGGGAAAACTAGAAGTGGCAGGGTCATTAGAACAGGCTTAAAATCGCACGGGCTTAATCTTTGTCTTCTGCTAATGAGGGTCTAGTTCACTAGAATGTGTCCTGGTATCGATAGACAATAACATACCAGAACACATGCTAGTGAACTCGGGTGATTCGTAGTTATACTGCCTAAGCTCGACCCTCATTAGCAGAAGACAAAGATTAAGCCCGTACGATATTAAGCCTGTTCTAATGACCCTGCCACTTCTAATTTTCCGATCTGCTTACTTCACGCCCATGCTCTCACTTGAGTACTATGGCTCTAATTTTCATAACTTTCCCTACCCAGTAATCTCTAGCTAATTGAATGTCGTCAAAATGTAAAAAAAATTGAAATATGTTTCAAATTTTTGTTACAAAATCTTTTATTGTTATTTTCTCCACAATGCAATTATATTTTAAACTTTTTTATTTGCAATTCAATTTTAAACGTGTCATGTTTTCTGCGTTTGGTGTTTGTGAATAACTTATTAAAAGGACGTGTTTTCACTACCAGATATTGTTGTTGAAAGAAAATCAAAATATTTCGGAAAATTTTTCTTAAGAGCATTTTGCTGCAAAATAACATTGAGTATTAATATTGTATAATAAAATTATATTTATGACTGGCAAATGGTAAGAAATTTAGAAGAATCTTTAATGTCTTTGTTAAAAATGCTTTCTTACTAATCACTTCTTAATAATGAAATTATTATTTCTTATATGTTTTGTCTTGCGTTAACAAAATAAAGACCTTTTTTGCAATTGTACTTTTTCAACATTTTTTTTGCTTTTTTTGAAAACTTTCAGTTTAAGATATTCTTTACACAGCAGAATTAACCCTTTCATGCCCAACTTTTTTCTAGTGCATGTAGGATTTCAAAACTATTTTTCTATGAAAACGGTGGGGTCAAGAAACACAAAAAGCCTATTTTCATAAAGATAGGTACTTCCATGGCAGTGCTAGAAGCTGCTCAATTTTTACCTTCTAATGCTCAATACAATTCTCTTAGAATAATTACAATAGTCCAATTACGTGGAAGACGTAACCAAGACAGTCTAAATTGATAAGATTTATCAGTTTTCAATAATATTGCACCATAACGAAGATATATGAAAAAATCATTTTCCGTCGTCAATGTAAACTGTCCCTGGCAGCACTGCTCCATCGGAATCCAGTCAGACTAATTGCAATAACTTCAGTTCTAGAGCTGATCCTTGTAACTATTAATACTCAAATTAAAGGCAATAATCACATTAATGAGCCTTACTTGTTTTTGCGAACGAATCTTGCCTCAATCAAAAGTTATAGTTGTTTAAAAACGCTGTTGTCCACAAACAACATGAGCATGAATGGGTTAATTCCCTAGAACTAGCTATCATATAGTTTTGCTTCACAAACGGCGATTTTCGAACAATATATTTTGAAAGTAGTGCGTTCAAGATCTCATACGCCCTTTTTAAATATTACTCTTGAATAAAAATTGTTTGCGGTTTGCCAGTACACTCTAATCCGTGCCATCGAGCCATCCTCTAGATAACCCGCAGATACCACTATCCAAGAACCCAATACGCCGGAGATACGTATCAAACGTGTAGTGATAGTACAATTTAGAGTGACAAGAAAAAAATGACTCCTATCGGCCCACCTCTGAGTCGATTCATAGTCTCACCAGGAGTGCTTGCTCCAATTTTGAGGCACATCGGACAAGTCTAGCTACCGGACCAACGTGCCTGGAGTTTGTATAGGATTTTTGTACAATTTACATGGAGAAAATTAACTACCTCACATTTTCGCCGCTAGGTGGCACTGAATGCATCGTATTAGCACTGTAAGTGAAAATAAGAAAGATTGTTTGATGGTTTACAACTTTGTCGAAGACTGCTAGTCAATCCGGCTTTGTTAAAAGAAGTTATTAAACTTTTAGCGTAGTGATGTCTGGGTCAGTTTTGCAAGGGGCCTAACACAACATGGTTATGAATCAATACCCGATTCTCCCGAACTATACACAACTATACAAAAAAAATCTGAATTTTATCGTTGACGTAATTGCAAACATGACACAATTCAACGAACCGTAATTTACGAAATGATGGAACATTACCGTGCTTCGTTTAATTTTACATGAAACATATGCTTTACATGCGCAATGACATAAAATTACACTTCCTACCATTCAGAACAAACGCTGTATGTGGAGTAAAATTACATGATTTGCGAAATTAAACGTCATATAAAATTAAAATACAACTTAAAACTAAGTCATTTTTGATGCTAGTATATGTCAGGGTCAGGAGACGTAAATTTACACTATTTTTTCTAGGTGTGTATGTTCAGAAGAAATTTAGTACATGATAAAAGTAATGTTTTGGTTAGAAAATTTTAGTTCCACGTGTCACCGCATAGAGGGCACCAACACTAACTTTTCAACGGTGAGAGATAGAAATTAGGTACCTTTTCAGTAATTTTTCCGAACATCTTGATATTCTATCTCTCTTCTATGAAAAGTTAGTGTTGGCGCCCTCTATGCGGTCACAGGTGGTACTAAAATTTTCTAACCGAAACATAACTCGTATCATGTACTACAATTGTTCTGAACATACAATTCAGTTAAATCTAACCATTATTTCACAAAAATGGATAGTTCATGGGAATCGAGGGCTGATACACAATCATGCACTGCTAGGCCCTATGCAAAACTGACTCAGACATCACTTCATTAAAAGTTTAATAACTTGTTTAAAAAAAACCGTAATAACTAGCAGTCTTCGACAAAGTTGTAGACAATGAAATTATCTTTCTTATTTTCACTTACAGTGATAATACGATGCATACAGTGCCACCTAGCGGCGAAAATACGAACTAGTGAGTTTTCTGCATGTAAATTGTCGAAAAATCCCATACAAACTTCAGGCACGTTGGTCCGGTAGTTATACTTGTCCGATTTGCTTCAAATTTGGTGCAAGTACTCCTGGTGGGACTAGGAATCGACTCAGGGGTGGGCCGATTGAGTTTTCAAAAATTCATCATTTTTCTGGGCGGTCTATTGTACATGAGCTGAGACATCACACAAACACATTTGCCATAATAGAATGTAGCCACCGTCTCAGTTCTTCATTGCTCAATGCTGCCAACTTTCTAGCGTCCTAACAAACTTGAAGATCGGCTGCATAGGTTTTCATTCGTGTATGTTGTGTCCTGCACTCCATCCATCCTAGACTCTCCAGCTGGAGAAGAGGAGAGTAATCGGACGGTGTCCAAAAAAAACACCTATATCGTCTTGATATTCCAGTCCCGGGGGTGCCCATTTCTTCCATCAATGGCGAGGGCTGCAGTGGTACCAGAACACCGCCGACGCCCCAGAGCTAGCCAGAACCTCTTTTAGAAACGCTCCTGCCAAATCTTAGCGATTTACAGTAATTGTAGCCACCAACCAATAGAACCTAGGAAGTAGCCTGAACCGAAAAAAAATCAAGGAAAACGATCATAAAATGTCACAAAAAGATGTGCATCGCCAAATCTACCGCGAAATGGCCATAGCCATCATTCCGGTTGCGAACCATGAACAGTTGAAAGCACTGATCGATAGCTAGAATAAAGCGAGACTCAAGTTCTAGAAGTTTACCTACATTCAAGGTTATCTTGTGCAGGCAGGGGCACAGCTAAGTGGCTACAGGGCACCATAAATGCGATCAAGCCCTGGGAGGGCGCTACGTTGGAGGATGTTGAAGCCACTCAGTCGTTCTAAAACAGGCGCATTACATTGGGTATTTTCCCGACACCATCGACAGGTCGCTTGATACAGAACCAAAATGACAAACAATTCGATTGAAACCATAGCACTTTTGGATCCCCAGAAGCACTCCTCCACCCGAATTCCGAGTTATTTTGTTAAAAGTTGGAAAGAATAGAATTTTCCGGAGAGTGATCATGGTCAGGGGCATAGCTCTCTTTGGCATTTTTGCAGAAAATACTTCGACTTTTCAGCGAGCTATTTATACGGTAACTACGACATTGATCTCAACGTTGTGTGTGGGTACGTAGACACGGTACTCATTCGTAAGGATGGTGTATACAGTAATACCTTTCGTTTGCTCAATATTAGAATCCACAAGCATGTGCATATCTGGGCGGCCTTTTGTAATTTCGGTCTTGAGCGAATGTCATTCTGTCAGATCTTTCAAAAATCACTGATGACTAATCAAAGTCTCGTCAGATAATTTGGTTGCTATCGAAAAGTCTGGAGATACCGGTTGAAATAACTGGTTTTTGGGAGATAACTAAAGTATAATATCATCTAAATCTAAATCTTTTTTTAGGATATCCCGAATGGTATTGGTCTTGACTCTCACCGAGCTGATTCTTGGAACTTGCATCAGCACTCCTTCGTACAGATTGGCATTCACTTGAGCTTGTGGAAGATATTAAGTGCACTGATGAATATTTTACTGTCGTGTTTATTGCCTACTTGACTGACTATGCTCCCCTGCGTAGACCATTTCATAGGCTATCGTGAGGTGATGCACATCTACGACATCTTCAACGACTCAGAGCTTGTATTGCCGTACAAGCATTCGTTTCACGAAATATCGTTTGGCGCGAGTAATAATTATCGATCCTAACACCTTTTGTTGTACAAACGCTACTCCATTCGAGCACAAGCAAACCTGCGCAATAATCACCGACGGTTTTGGAAATTCGTGAGCCCAAAGCGGAAGTAAAACGCATTACCTAATGATATGGTTTTGAAGGAGTAGACTGCTGGTCCGGCTTCGAAGAAGTGTGACCTATTCGCCATACAATTCATTTAATGAAACTATTTCATCTGTCGATCAAACTGCGCACGACAGTCCATTAAATGTCTGAACTGCTGAAGCTAATAGAAATGTCTTTTGATCTAATTCGTTCGCTCGAAGGGTATCTGATGGGATTTTCGATTGATTGACACCGGTGTAGTGGAGTGCACTGGAACTGCACCATTTTTGCACTTTCTAGCAGAAGTGCAGAAAACTGGGTATGTTCCATTGACACTTCTGCTAGAAAATGCAAAACCAGTGCACTCCAATACACCGGTGCACATCAATCGAAAATCCCATGAGAGATCGCCAACTTGTAGTAAAAATTGGAAGCATGGTCTCTGCCCCCGTTTCGAACAACTCCGATGTTCCTCAAGGAAGTAATTTAGGCCCACTCTTATTCACACTCTTTATCAATGATCTAGCTAGACTATTACCACCGGGGTGTCGTATATTGTAGGCTGATAACGCTAAATTATACATGGTCGTCAAATGCATCAGAGATCACTTAACTTTACAATAGCTCTTGGACACTTTCAATGATTTATGTTCTTAAAATTCGCTTACAATTAATATTCACAAGTGAAGTGTAATATCGTATCATTGGAAGCACAAGCCAATTTCATATGAATACTGCATTGAAGATTAGCGTCTTGAGCGAATACTACGAGGGATACCTTGGAGCCACTTTGGGTTCTGCACTTACTTTCCGACCTCATTTCGACTTTGTTATTATCACGGCAAACCACCAGATGGGATTCAAGTTTCCAATTTCAAATGAATTTAACTCTGCCTCCGCTCACTGTACTGCGCATTGGTATGGTTATTTATTAAGATGGTTTCCATGGCAGGACCCTATTAATCTTCGCCCGTTTTAAAACATTCCAGCGTTAGGAGACCACGTTTCCACGCCCCATGCAACTGTTTACAGCTCCTTTATGTGCAATCCCAGTCAAAAAGGGCAAGTTGCTTGCTAACGGGGGGCTATTTGCCAACTCGGATGCGCTAATTGCCCTTCAATTTGCTAGCAAATTGCTGGCTATTAGGGGGCTATTTCAAATGCAACATTTGGGCGATTTGCGCCGTCATTTTTTTGCCGCCCTAGCCACCCTTAAATCGTCCCAAAATCGCCCACTGAAAGCGCCATTTAATCGCCCTTAATTGCCTAACAAGAAATTTACAAATAATACTTATTTTCGGATTCATTATCTACTCACATAAACTTATCAGTCTACTAGGTAATCCAAAGTATAGGAAGAATCAATGGTGAAATTGGTATTGCACAGCAATAATAACACTAGTTTACAGCATTTTTGAACTAAATAAACTGGTGGTCATTTTCAATGTAAAATCGTGTGCTGAATCCGAAAATGAGGTCCGAAAAATTTACAGTAGAACAGTTTTCGAGTTACAGTGAAAAAATGAATTTTACTTTTAAAATAAAAAGTACGTTCAGTAAAATCCAAATATCTTCGGTTTTAGTGTATCGATATGAAATATTATAATGTTAAATTAAAGGTAATTGAATTCACTTTCGATCATTAGAACATTTTGTTACAGTGCGACTACTGGTTCTGGCGTTATTTACGAATTTGTTGAACTTTTTCTTAATTTTTAGTCATTTTTTGAATAAAAATTAGCGTTTGGTCAATATTTTGGGTAAGATAAAGCGATCCCAAAAATTATATTTTTATGAGAAATTAAAGTCTGTTAATAACCAATAAAAATAAGCACATATTGGGTTAAATCGGATGAAAATTGTGAAAGTCATTCAATTTTTTGTAGAATGGAGATTTTTGAGTATCTCTGGTTCAACTTATTGAACCGTCTCGATTCCAGTTTTTTTCTAGGGTTTGTTTCATAATATATGAGAGATTCTCTGTCAGAATTCTGTTAAACAAGTAAATTGAGGAATTTTGAGAGAATTTAATGTGGAGGAATATTCGAACTCGTTTATCCAAATGATTCAAGACTTCTGATAACAATAATTACAGGCTCAGTGGAGTAATGTTATTAAAAATTTGGCATTAAAAAATACGCATAATATTTAAATGTGTCATACAGAATCGTATATGCTCAAAATATGTTGTAAGCTGCACGCTCCACAACGCCTTGATACACACATCGGAAGCTTACGACGGTGCAAAATGTTAAATTCGGACGCTAGCTTCACGAATGATGACTTATCCACCGAATTCGTCACGTTTTGTTATACTAACAATTTATTTTACGTTATTCAAACGTCTTGAAGTTTATAATTTAAAATTATATTGGATTCACATTGGCTTCCACGATGTATCGATTTTACTGTACTGGTTCACAAAACTTCAATATACTACAGTATATTATGTAGAACATCTAAGCGCAATTACAAAATATTCTACGTTCGTCAAATTATTTTGAAGATCCGATTTTGAAATTTTAAACCTAAAATAAGTCTTGTTCGATGTCCTACATAAATCTAAAACACGAATTAAAACAAATTAAAAGTTTTACATATTATTAATTTTATAATACTTGACGTATGTACCATCACATATTTCTACGGATTCGTATAGTTTGTATTAACATTGTACAAAACCCAGTTGAGCAGCTAGCGTTTCAAAAAACGAATTCTACGACATGTGAGGAATTAGTTTACAACAGAATTTGTATCATAAGAGTGTTATTTTACGTAATACACTTGTAAATATTACAAGCAGTATTGCATACCAATCATTCGATGACATATAATTTCATTTAGTCTGAAATTATTGTTATTAGAAGTCTTGAATCATTTGGATAAACGAGTTCGAATATTACCCCACATTAAAATCTTTCAAAATTCTTCCATTTACTGGTTTAACAGAATTCTGACAGAGAGTCCCTCATATATTATGAAACAAGCCCTAGAAAAAATTGGAATCGAGGCGGTTCCATAAGTTGACCCAGAGAAACTCAAAAATCTCCATTATACTAAAAATAGAATAACTTTCGAAATTTCCATCCGATTAAAACTAATAAGTGCTTATTTCCATTGGTTATTAGTATTTATTTATTTATTTATTTAGTCTTTAATTTCCCGTAAAAATATATATTTTTAGGATTGCTTTATCTTACCCAAAATATTGACCAAACGCTAATTTTTTTTTTTTCAAAAAATGACAAAAAATTAAGAAAAAGTTCAATAAATTCGTAAATAACGCCAGAACTAGTAGTCGCACTGAAACAAAATGTTCTAACGATCCAAAGTGAATTCAATTACCTTTAATTCAACATTATAATATTTCATATCGATGCACTACAACCGAAGGAATTTGAATTTCACTGAACGCACTTTTTATTTTACAGGTGAAATTCATTTTTAAACTGTAACACGAAAACTGTTCTACTGTAAATTTTTTAGACCTCATTTTCGAATTCAGCACGAAATTTTACATCAGAAATGGTGCTCGAATATTGAACTTCAGATTTTTATTTTTATTTTGTAAACTAGTGTAATTAATAATTTATTTTATTATTCCTTTATTATGTCCATCGAACTTTAAAGTCTACGTGGACATACAGGATGGGGAAAAGTCCACCTGAGTTGGATATCTTTCGTGCCAAAAATCACTATAAGAACTACAATTCATTTCTTCACATTAAAAGAAAATATTAAAACACAGCAGATAGTCTAATTTTATTGGCAAAACTTCACCAAATCACGGTGCTTCACCAACTTCGAAGAGCTATTTCACGGCGGTAAATGCGCGAATGTATGTGGCACTCGGCTCGTTGTATCCAAATGCGATTCTATGGAAGTTTTATCTATCTGAAGTAGGATTCCATTTCGCAATTGACCAGCTTCGTGATAATCAACGTCTGTTGAATATTTGGGCAACTTTGTAATTTTTAAGTCCCAATAATTGACACCTAACTGGACATGGTGGCATATTAACTGGGATGGCACTTGGCCAAGTTGGTCGGGTTCCTTTCTTTCGGCACCTACGGTATCTTTTTCTGCTCAAGATACTCCAGCGTCTTCTTGGCGTAATGGGAAGACGCCTTGTCCTGCCAGAAAATATGCTTCCCATCCGAATGATGCTCCTTTAAGAATGGCAGAAGAATTTTCTCAAGACACTCCTCGTGGTACACTTGTTGATTGATGGCCAGACCGCTCGGCTTTGAAATCCGTCTGTCCGATATGGCGATGTACAGTATTCTTTATTTTCAAATCTATGCTTAAACTTATATTTTACTTCGAGGGGTGTGGCCGACCAGTCGCTGGGATAGTAACTGTCATTTCCTGGAATGTGGGTCTTCGAGAGCGGAAAGTAACTTTCGTCGTCCAGCACGGATGGCGTCCCGCTGTAGTTCTTCGTCATCCATTGGCACTCGGAGGACCGAGTCTTCTTCCGACAGATGATGTCCTCCATGTTGAGAGTTCGGTGAATCAAGGTATGGAAGTAGTGATGTTTTCGGCCGGCGTCACGTAAACTCGTCCCGTCATTGTTGTCGAATAGCCTTTTCAACGCTTCCTTCTTCTTCTTCGTCATTATCTTCGACGCTAACGGCCCTCCGCCCCACGCCCAGGGATGACAGGATCCGATAAACTGTACTCACGGGCGCGTTTTCGTCTCTAAAGTGGTCTACCGTAATTTTTTTTCCACGATGACCATGCGTTTCGTAAAACCGCATAACACGCTCGCGGCGTGCTTGCTGTTTCGACGCCATCTTCGATTGAACTGTCAGCACCCGAGCGAAAAGAAACATGCAACCCATTTCTAGGGAATCCAGAGAGCAATTCTCTTGGAGAGAAAAAAAAACATTACGCTCTTTACTTTAATTACAGAAAGGTATTGAAATCATTCTCATTTTATAGGAACGTGTCCAATGTAAAATAGACAGAGAGAATGAGCGAAACAGTGACAATACACCTTCTATTGGACACACTGAGAAAAGATATGTCCTCAAGCAGGAATCGAACTTGCGACCTGCAGTTTTAATTTTATATTTTAAAAGTTGCATATTTGGCAACACTACCGTAAAAACTAGTATTTTTCTAGATTCTTGGACCATTTTCCTTCAAAAAGCATCTCGCTGATGGATTCTAGTGACAAACGACACCAGGACCAGAGATATGAACAGAAGAAAATCGAACTGAAAACTCTTTTTTGATATTTTACTTATTGTCCGTTTCGTCTGTAGATAGACATATGTGCAAATTTTTGAAGAAACTAAATAAATATCCTCACATCAAACTGCACGGGGGACAGCAAATAAACAAACCGAACAGCTTATGCACAATCCTAGAGAGTGCGCTCAGTGTTGTTTTTGTTAGTCACCGCAACAACCAATCAATGGCAGATGCGGTGTGAGCATATTTTCGTGTAACAAAATTATTTTGCTGTGATTCTATCTAGGTGTAAAATTCGCAATATTGTCACTTAGAAATTCCCGATTGTAGTGGCTGCATGTCAAATTTGGTCAGAGGTTGACTGGATCTTTTTTTTTTTATTTTTTTTATTTCGATTATAGAGGTTTTAACCTTAAGGTCATTCGCCTCTTAACTGGATCTTTGTGACACTTAATTGAAGGTAGTAAACTTTTCTCCAAGCACTCTTGCTTATATTGCTTCGAATTCATCGCTTTAGGTCCAAAGCTGCAAATTCCTTGCCAGATCATAGAATGCCATAAAAGTAATAAACTGTCCGGATTCTAAGCGGACCAGGCTTTATAATATAAAAATATGCAGTCATTGCAGAAATAAAGCTATTCTGCTGACTCTGACTTGTTTTCGTTTCTCTGCAGTCATTAGTACCATTAGTCATTAGCAATCCCAAGCATTGGTTGTGTAGCATTCAACATTGAGTTGAATTATCCAGCAAAAAGTCCTGGAAAATGCACTCACAAAAAAAATCACACCCGTTACGCTGTAATCTATTACATTGCTTGTTAGCACAAAAAGAATAATTTTCGTGAATGTTATGAACCACACTCATTATGCAGACTGAATGCGAAGACATGCAAAAACTCAAATCTCCCATGTCAAAACAGCAGTAGTTCCGGTTACCAGGATTACTGGCCGGGTGGATTCACAGAAATAATATGCCACTTGGAGTTATTATCTACCAAGTTTCTCTCAAATTTAATAAAAAAATCTTTTCATGTGGACGTTCCTGATGCTTGGCTGCTCGCTGCCATTGCTGACAAGCTGAATTGAAACACGTGGTTGAATGCCAACGTATGTGCTTTCCTATTTGGACTTGGAAAAGTAGTTCATTCATTCACAGCGACGAGTACCGGTCCGGTTTGTTTGATACACACTCTTATGCTATCATTAGTACACAGGCGAATTATATTTTTTTTCAGTCGAGAATGCCGCGGCATATGCTCGATTCAAAGAACTCAAAGAGTCAGCTGTCTTCAATAACAGTGCACTCTCCTCTAGCATTTTCAAATCCCATAAATTGCACCAACCATACTTTTTACGTTTTCGAACCCTATAAATTGCACCGATGTTGGATGCGAACTTTTAAACTTATTTCGATTACAGTAATAAATCGTGGGAACGAAATGAATAATGAAAATTCGTCCGCGATGTTCGTTCCGGCAAGGAAACTTCGTGATTTATATATTTTCACCTATCTATGTCACGTGTAAGCCCTCTTCCTGTATGCGGCCGACGCTGCGCTAATGGGAACGTGAGCCAGGTCAACCGACTGTTTACAATGATGACGTTTGTATGCTATAATTGTCTCTGAGGAGAAAAGTTTGGTTTGGATCCAAGTTGGCGTGATGTCCTGCATGAAAAGATATTCTGCTTAATTTGATAAAAACTAGTGAAATAAAAACATAATTTGGCTCGGCAAGCCAATGCATTATGCTTTATTTCGCCCTAAGAAGAAATTTGGGTAATTGGTTTTACCCAATTTTCTCGTTAGTGGAGAAAATTTGGCTTCCAGGTTTCATTAGGGCGAATAATAGCACAGTGGCTTGCTGAGACAAACCATATTTCGATTTCAGTAGTTCTCATCTGCTTTAAACAGGTCTTTTCATGCCCGACATCACGCTTAACTAGGTGTTTGTTCAACAACACAAATCGTGCCTCCGGCTTTGGAGCTAGCGTCAATCCGTCCTTTCGCTAAGTTAGTGTCGAATTCTGATGAGACGAAGCCGCAACGCAAGCTCCAAAACTAATTTTATGTAATGATGACGTTAATTTTCGACTGGTGTTTGTGCACGGTGTTATGCGGGTGCATCCGTCTAAGGAGGTTTCCTGCGTAAGGCCCATGATGAAGTCAGCAGGACCGGGCGCTAGACTCATTTCGTATGCAAATTGATTCGTTCGAGGCAGGCAGAGAGAGGGAGAGAGAAAAAAATCGCCATATCCTCATAAGCCTGCCTGCTTGGCAGGCGTAATCTGTACCTAGCCGTGCATTTCTCCAGAACCATCACCATTGCCCCACGTTGCGGGTGCGGTGGTATGTGCAGAGTGGCGTGAAATAGTTTCGCGGTGACTGTGAGGAAAAGTGCCCGAGTGTTCGTTGATCCTACCATGCAGTGCCGGGAGGCTAAACGAACCCGTGCCTGTGGATGCCACCGCACAAGAAAGCCAACAAACCCATCGACGAGCCTACGAGGAGCGCATTTAAATTGCTTTCAGCGTGAGGACGAGAATGCTTCAATATAGTGCCGAGTCAGACCGACCAACCGACCGACAGTAAGGATGCCAACGCCAGCGACGACGACGATGATGATGACGACCAACAAAACGGAGGCCCTTCATCTTCGTCGGTGTCGTTGAATTAATTTCCGGGAAATGGTCTTTAAAATTCACACGATGTGATGTAAGGTGGGGTTTTCATTCTGATGTTTATGTAAAGGTTCATAAATGAAATCCGAGAGCTCGGGGACGTTGTCATTTGAGTCAAACGTAAACTAATTTGCGTGCGTGTGTTGTTTCATTCAGTAGAGCATGACATGCTTATTTTGAAGGAATTAGAAAAAGAAAAAGCGATTGGGGTTGCTTAAATCAATGCGGTGAATAAAGGCAGCAGTTGCTACAATGATGCTGTGGACTCAAAAGTAGGATATTTCTGGCGAGAGGTCAAAATCACTAGGCCGAAGGTCATTCGGCCGAATGAACATATAAATATCCCAAGTGACAACTTAAGTTTTATAGCACGCTACAAGTGCAATCTAAGTTTTATGAGTGGCTTTCATAAAACCATAATGGTTACTAGGGATATATTAATGGTGAACAAACTATGTGTTACATTTAAATTTGCGAAAGTATGCAAAACATCTAGTTTTAAAATTTAAAAAATCGCAAAATTAACACTGTATTTAAAACTAAGGAAAGGACAAGGAGGTGTGGGGAAGTAGAATTGGAAGGGTGGGAAAAATAACAGCACAAAATCAAAAATAAACAACAGGGAAGTTAAACTTACAAGTAGTTCAACTCGCCTGCGAGTAAGCCTAAAGCTTTTTACCACATTGGATAAGAAACTTTAGTATGTCTCTGAGTTTCAGTCGTCCAAACATGGTTTCGTCTATATAAGGACGGCTGAAGACTCGAAATCGCAATTGCGCTACCGCTGGACAGTTGCATATCAGATGATATGAGGTTCCGTAGACGGATTCACAAAGATCACATGAAAAAGACTCAGCGCGCTGAATAGTTGCCATGTGATAATTGAGTTTGCAGTGGCCGGTTAAAGCCCTGGTCAGCATGCCGCAGTGGAGCATCGAAAAATGTAGGAGATTTTTCGAAATCACTGGGCACGGTTGTTCTAGAAACGCCTTTGTTTGGCGAAACGTTTGTACCCTAGTAACAATTGTGGTTTTATGAGAGTTTTATAGCCACTGATAAAACTTAGATTGCACTTGTAGCGTGCTATAAAACTTGAATTGATACTTGGGTAGATTTCTCCAATAATTGCGGTGCTCTGACGAAGCCCAGGACCGTATTTTTTCCAACTTGTCGAAATTGGCAGCGCGGGCTCAGGACCAACGAAGTCAATCGCTGAACCTCCCCTGGCCAATTCGTCAGCCCACTCATTTCCAGTAATACCGCAATGTCCGGGCACCCAGACAAGGTAGATAATGTAGACAATGCTTAGTTCTTCAATTTGAGTTCGGTAGCTTGGACCGAGATTTGTCTGAGCTAAGGGCCTTGATTTCAGCCTGACTATCGGAGTTTGTAACTCTGCCGGACAAACTCAGTTGAAGGGCCGATTGTACCCCGCACATAATCGCAAAGATTTCTGCTTGGAATACAGTACAGTATCTACCTAGTGAGTGAGATTGTTCCAATCTCATTTCACGACAGTAGACACCAGTACCAGCACGTCCCTCCATCAGAGAACCGTCAGTGTAACAGACCACTTGCGTTTGTTGTTGTCTTTCCATATAGCCAGACAACCACTCCTCTCGAGAGGGAATCTTCACATGGAATGTTCTGTAAGGAAAACTACATGTGAGTGTGATATCGCTGGGAGCAAGAATATCTTCACCCCATGTAACAATTTGACTGGTAGCAAGATCAACATGATTACTGTTCCAAAGCCCAGTAACCTGCAGTCTGTATGCACATGATAGTGCTTCTTGTTTGAGGTGTATGTGTAATGGTTTGATATTTAGAAGTGCCTCAAGAGCAGCAGTCGGAGTTTTGGTGAAAGCACCAGTCAACGCCATGAGCGCCATTCTTTGCAGATGGTTTAGCTTTGACTGGACTGTTATCACATTTCCCTTTTGCCACCACACAAGGCATCCATATGACAGTATTGGGCGTACAATTGTCGTGTAAATCCAATAGATGTATTTAGGTTTGAGTCCCCAGGTCTTTCCAAAAGTTCGTCTGCACTACCCGAAGTCCATACACGCTTTCTTGACTCTGAACTCAATGTGAGGAGACCAATTCAGTTTGGAATCCAATATGACTCCAACGTATTTGACTTGATCTACACACAGTAGCTCAGAATCAAAGATCTGCAAGGGACGAACCCCGGTTGTTATTCGTTTCTTCGTGAAAAGAACCATTCAAGTTTTGCTTGGGTTAACTGATAATTAACTTGTCGACACCACTATTCGTCAGCTCTTAATGCCTGTTGCATTAAGTTAAACATTGTTCCGGTACAAAATCCTGTAATTAGTATTTGGTAATCGTCAGCAAACCCGTAGGTTTGAAATCCATGCTCATTGAGTTTCTTCAACAAGCCGTCGGCTACCAAGTTCCACAACAAAGATGACAGAACGCCGCCCTGAGGACAACCGAAAAAACTCAACTTCCGTATCTCAGTCTGTCGCAGTGACGAGCAAAGTATGTGGTTACTAAGCATTGCGTTTATCCAACCCTAGATACATGCCGGTATCCCATGACCACGCGTCGCTTCCAGAATAGACTGAAAGGACACATTGTCAAAAGCACCCTCAATATCTAGGAATACACCCAAGCTAGATTGCTTGAGCGAGAAGGCTTTCTCAATGTTGTAAACAACATCGTGAAGCAGAGTGATCGTGGATTTCCCACACTGATATGCATGTTGCATTTTGTGCAGTGGATATTCAACTAAACTAACATTCCTGATGTGATGATCGATTATTCGTTCCAAAGCTTTCAGAAGAAAAGAACTTAAGCTGATAGGCCTAAAACTCTTGGCTTCTTCATAGCTTGGGGGCGCCTTTGGGAATAAATCTAACAGTTATTTCTCGCCATGCTTTCGGGATATACCAGGTAGCAAGAATGGAAAGCAAAATCTTTTTCAAGGCATGTTTAAGAATATCAAATCCCTTTTGCAGTAGCACGGGAAGCATTCCATCTTTTCCGGGTTATTTGTATGGAACGAAGCTGCCAACTGTCCACTTAACCGATCCAGTGGTAACCAATGTGCGTGCTAACGCCCAGAAGCACCAGAATGACATCTGTGAAAATTGTTCAGCTCCGGATCGACACAACCTGGAAAGTGTGTGTAGAAAAGACTGGCCAGCTCGCTCTGCAGATCTAAGACATTTCTTATATGCACTACGAGCTGACGTGAAAGCCCTGGAATCATCACGCTGACGCCGTTTCCAAGCTCTTCTCATATCTTTCTTCATTCTTTCAAGCTCAGCCCTCCACCACGGGGTCGTTTTAACAGTACGAAGTGGATAAGCTTCTTCATAGGATGCTAATATGAATGAGTTTGTCGTATCCACGACGTCATCTAAGTCGTCTAGTAGACTAATCGTTGGAAAATATCCATGAAATTTAGTCGCCAAGTTTTTCAGAAAGAGGTCCCTGTTTGAAAATTTAGGATTACGATATGTTACCACAATAAAGGTGACATCAAAATGACCGAAAAATATATATTTATGATCAGATAGAGACGGTTCAGTTCCATTTGGAACCTGCCAATTTCCCAGCTCATGCAAAATTCTATCAGAGCAAAGTGTTATGTCTAACACCTCCTCCCTCCCAGTCCTCGCAAAAGTTGGTCGGTTTCCCACATTCAGAATATGGAGATTTGTACTACTTATGTACTCCATCAGTCCAGAACATCTCCGATTGATGTCTGAGCTGCCCCAAATGATGCGATGAGCATTCGCATCACTGCCAATAATGAGTGGAAGCCCATTTGTGCCACAATATGATACAACGCTTTTGAAATCATCAGAAGGAGATGACTCGTTATGCGGTAGATATGCTGAATAATATATTTATTTTTTGTCTACGTTACCGACAGTCAGTGTAACTGTAACAACACAGATATTGCGAGTTGTGAGCTCCGATATGAGACACGCGTCAATAGCCTTATTTGCAAGAATGCAAGCACGAGGTATTTCACGTGGGTTAGTCATGCCTGTCTTGTTGTAAGCAATGAAGGCAGTGTTAAGTAACTTTCCAAAACAGAAGTTTCTTTTATGGAAATACGGTTCTTGAACCAATGCTATGGAAGCTTTACCTTCCTGCATGAGTCGAGATAAATTCATGGTCGCTGTACGTTTATGCTGGTGATTGATTTGTGCTATTCTAACCATTGTTGATTAGAGAACTGTACACTTAATTTCTTAATTTGGATTCCTTGACGGCAACTCGAAAAGAGCGGAAATAACGCATGCAGTATGCAATGGAGCAACGGAGTTTCCTAAAACTGCAGTAGCGACTGACCAGTCGAGCTGAGTACGATGGTTCGGCTACTGCTACCGATATCACGGTGGTGGTGGTGAAACCTGTAGCCATTGCGATCTTATCCACCAAAAATCGAGTTGATGATACGATATCGGTTGGATCGACACCTCGAGATACAAGGTCTGCTGGGTTGGATTCTCCGGGAATATCAAGTGCAAGTGGTAGTGGATTCGAGTGTGTACACTCGGCTTGCAACGAACGCGACGAGTACGATTACAGCCAGAGAACTGTCCTCGAATTGACACTTCGCACGATGTCTTAAGGGACTTTATTACTGCTGGATGGTTTCGGTCTTGAACTGCGACACAAATCTGGGAATGCGGTTGGATTCGGATTGTTCGTCTTGGAGATCATGCAGTGGTAGTAGAGCGAGATCTTCTTGCGAGACTTCCGCAAGTACTTCAGAGGAATTGGATACCCACTTCTTTAGTGGAAGGCCAGCTGAGGCAAACATGGCGGAAACTTCTTGGCGAACACGGATTTCGGATTGGATATCGTCAGCTCCGGATAAAAAGTCATCGACATAGAAATCCTGCTTCACAGTATCTACGGTGGCGGGGTGCAGGTTGCCAGGAATGGATCGGATGCAAATTACGTACGGTTTACATTACGAGCGGATCGTCGCGGTTGGGACGCCAGAGAATGCATTGAAGCGGTCCGTGCTTGGGATACGGTTGGATCTGCCGGTACATCTTCCTAATGTCGTCAACGATGGCGATCGGGTGTGTGTGTGGCTCCTCATTACGACCGGCTTCAGATCTTTCTGGACGAGAGGTTCAACGAGCTGCTTATCGTTGACGAAAAATCCTGACGACGTTTTACACGACGCGTCGAGAATAGCTCGGACCTTCGTGGCTATGCTGGTTTTTTTTGAACACAGGATGGTCCGGGAGGTAACAATGTAGATTAACATCTCCTACTGGATCGATGAGCTTCTTGATGTGCGTTATTTGTGCGTATTCGTCCATGAACTTGCAGTATGCATCCTTGGTGGGTGGATTATGCTCATGGTGGGTGGATTATGCTCAAGTCGTTCGGTGATGGCTCAGGATTCGCCGAGAATGACTAGCGGATCACGGGTGAGTGGCAAACGAACGAGATAACGACCGGACAAACCGCGAGTGGGGGTAGTACAAACTGTTTTTCTTCTACGGAATACACAGAACACGGTTTAGCAGCTTCTAGCTTCCAGAACTTCTACAACGCTTGTTCTAAGCTTTGATCGACAGATGGCATACGCGGGTAGCGGTGGGATGATCGATGGACGTCTTCCCGGAAACAGTTCATCCAAACACTATTAGTCAGCCCATCCCCCTCCCATTAGCAATGGAAATCCCTCTCCCAGGGAACGATTGCTGCCAGGATGCAGCTCGTGGTACGCTTCACCTCCGACAACCATGTCAATGTCGGATGGGATGTGGAATCTGGGGTCTACCAACAATAACTTCGGAAGACTCCACACGGAAATGCCGATCAGAACGGTCGGAAGGATGGTCTCTTGAGGACCAGGAACTCAAGTTTAGTATAGTACGGTGTCGAGTTCTACTTGATCATAGCAGTCAATTGGCACTTGATCTGCTTGGTGGATTCAACTATGCTGGCAACTTCAATATCTATCTCGGTGCGACGAAGGTTCAATGAATCTGTAAGCTTCTTGGAGATGAAGTTGCACTTTAGGCGTGAGCGTTCGGGAATCTTCTTACCATTGTGATCTACCACGAGGAGGGAAACAGTTGCCAGTAAAACTGTACCGTGCTCAGCCTGAACCAACAGGCTTATTTGGCTGTTCGGCTTCACCGAAGTGGAAGGGTCAGCAAGTGGGGACGTCGAAGGAACTTTCCGCGATAACTGGTTTCGATGGCATCTTCGACAGTACTGACTGGTTCAGCAGGGAGTGGTGCTTTTCATGGCAGTAACGGCAAGCGAACTTGGAAGTACAGTTCCTGACTTGGTGTCCAGTTCAGAAGCAATTCCAGCATAAGCGCTTTTGGAAAACCTGTTCACGCCACTGGCGGGCGAATATCATGGAAAATGAAGGGTATTGGAAGAGGAAATGCTTCTCTGGACAAGTGAGGCACGAAGGAGGGCTGCCCCTAGTAATAATTGAGGTTTTATGAAGCGCTTAAAGGCCTTCTCAAAACCTAGAATGCACTTGTAATGTGCTATAAGCCTAGAAATTCTGTTTGGATTTAACAGTAGTTGCCTTGTACATAACCTTGAACTGTAACCGGTTGTTGGAACAGAATTTGCAGGTCCATTGCGATAGACGTCAGCATTCGGGCATGTTGGTGGAGAAACTCGATCAGCATATCGTAGGGAACTTCAATGGTTTCCGGGCTACTCCCTCCAGCACTGCAGAAAGTAATGCAGCTTCACAACTGTTGGGATATCTGCATTTCTGCGAATTATCGACGTATACGTGTCGCGGAATGCGAGCCAACGCGAGAAATCGCCGTTAAACTTGGGAAGATCGATCTTGTGTTAGCGTAGATGGAGCGAGGACGAAACATGAGCAGGTACAGCCATTGAGCTGTCTAGTATGGATGGGTTGGGGTCAGCAGCATGAAAGGCATGACATCAGAAATCTTTTGGCCGTATACGACTCGAAATCCATTCTCTCTTCCAGGTGGGTATCCAATATCACCGACTTATCGTACAGCTCCATCTGTCCTTGTATCTCTATGAACTTCTTGTAGATCCGGTCCAGAGAATCGAAGCGAAATTGAATTTTCAGGTATCCCGATTGCGGTCCAAATCCTCCGCAAACTTCTCCAATGTATTCTGCACCACAAGGATCCCTTTCCGCTGTATCACCACAGAGAACTTATTTGTCTGTTCTGCTAGAATTTTTTTTTCTGAAAAACCTGTGTAAACATTTAGATGAAAACACGTTCAAAATCACTATCGTTTACAGGTATGCATACAGGAATCAACGTTGTATCCAAGTTTGCACGCAACGCCCGTATAGCGTTCGCTGTCCGATCGTAGCGCCGGCTAGTGACAAGTTGGTGTTATTTCAAAACGACAGTTTTATTGCTTACTCGCATTGATAACTTTACTTGTATGTCAGTTCTTCTCAGTTCTCAGTTCACGATACGGAATCGAAAATGGCACAATTCGAACGAAAAAATGCTTTCCGTTGCGAAATGCCGATATGCGCGTTATCGTGGTTTTTGAGCATTTAAGATCATAGGATTGAATTTAGTTTAGTTTAACGCTTCAGACTTTGTTTATGAATAATTAAAATTTAAGTTAAGTTTAATTTAAGCTTAGTTTTAGGTAGTTTATTTATTTTAAGTTTACGCATCAACATGGCCCTTTTGGGTTCATTAGCCAATTTAATTCATTATTGTATCTAATATTTGATGCTAGTATATGTGTATGGGTCAGGAGACGTAAATTTACAAGATTTGTTCTAGGTGTGTAGCCTTCAAGAATAAAAACCAAAAATTAGTTTTAAATATTTTAAATAGCTTTGTCCACGTCATGAACTAATCGTAAATTGTTATGATCATCATCAGAAAAAAAAATCCTCTCTGACCTTTTGAAACCACCACTTGCTAGCAAAAGCAATATCTGACACAAGACAAACACCATGGAGACAGTAATCCTTTGAGTGGCAGCTATCAAAAGCACTATTCTATTTGCCATCGAATAAAGATAAATTTGCCCATCAGACCGAGCGTTTGTCGCCCGAACAAAAAACAAAATCCCGCTCACTCGGCAGATATTTATACTGCTATACCTCTCTCTCTTTCTCGCTCCAACCCATTCCCCGGTTGCTCCGGACGGGGATCTATTCAACACACTTTTCCCGAACTTGTCAACAACCTCACACATCATCGTCGTCATCACCGTCATCATTCTCCCAGTATTCCATAGTCCCTGGAGTGTTTCGTCGGGCACACATCACGTCAAACTCTTCCGAACCACTTGGTCTGATCACTTTCCACCCGATGCGGGTGGATGCGGGCTTCCCACCTGCTCACCCGCCGGAACTCGTCGATGAAATGGCTCGCTTGGAAATTTCGACATCTAGTGGATACTCCAAGCGCACCGATGGGAACCGGAAAAGTCGGTCCCTCCAGCGAAAGTATTTACCCGAGGCTGCTTGTCGGCGGTATATATGTACTACATGTACGGTATTAGATCTGTCCCGCTGGAAGCACCCACTGCACTGCACTGGTGTCCTATTTATAGCTGTATGGGTATTATTTTTGCCCTCCCCCGTTACCCGATCCAACCCTCTTGGGAAGCTAGGAAAATATATTAGAGTGAAATCATAACATCATTACCGCTGCTAAAAAAACTTTTTCGGCTCACACGCGTCGTCAACTATTCACGGGCAGCACGAGTCCAAACCCAACTCCTACTCGAGCACCAGCTCGCATCAGAAACAATAAAAGCTTAGGCTGAGCCTCTGGCAAAACGGGTGAGTTAGAACTTTGGCGGAGTTTCGGCCTGTTATGCCAATCGACGGCGGCGTTCGTGGTACATGATTCCACAAGGCAGAACAAACTTTCACCCATCACAGTGATTATTTGGGATCCCGCCACTTGACAGTCTATTTAATATTTACCGGAACTTTTTTTCTGTTGTTCAAGCCTAAGAGGCCTTCTGCTGCTGACTGGCTTTGAGTAATTGCGGTACCGCGAGGGAGCGGACGAAACAATCTGAAGCACCCTTTGGAAACTTTCGGGCGAAGCTAGAAATCCACTCGCACGGATTCTAGGTATAGAAATGAAGGGGCCCTTAGAGCGAGAGCTAATGGTTCAAAGTTATTTTTCTGGACAACCACCACTGCCCAATTGTGTGGTGAGTTCTGTCAATAAATTCGCAATACCGTTTTTCGGCACTTAATTGTTTTGGACCTTGGTTTGGAGCTGGACCAACGCAGTTTTTTGGTTAGGTAAGGGGGTCATTGTTTTGGAGGAAATGTTAGACTATAAGTTAGAGAATGTATTGTGGTATACCGCCTTAAAATCACTAAAACGACACAGGACCTATGAGTGCGCTCGTAATTTATTATGTACAGGGCGTAGCGGCGGCAGTTTAAAACCAACATTTCAGAAACGATTTCAATTAAGAAAAGAAAACTGAATTTACACTTGAGCTCTGCGAATGATGGAATAAATATTAGCTCGTTATCTGTTTTTGCTTCAAGTATTCACCGTCAATAGAGTGTAGGTGGTACAATTTATACTTGAATAAGGCGTTTTGTTTCCTATAAAGATTAAATCCGTTTATTCTTTTGAATTGGGATTTCATATAATAGCCGTCGGTTGGATTAATGTGTTTCTTTTGGGACTGTTTATCTTTTAAATTAATCACTTATCGTGCTTCGCTGCCTACCTGCCATGGTTCTGATTGTTAGGTGTGGATTCGCTGCTGTATGTATCAAGTTGTAAGCCGTAAGCCAAATTTACACCTAACCGATCCGTTTCAGTGCTGGTTCAGTTCCGTGCACGAACGCCAATATTCAAATCCGAGCATTCACATTTATCCGGAACGGTGCCGTGTATGAAATAATATTGGTGTTCGTGCACGGAACTGAATCGGCACTGAAACGGACCGGTTAGGTGTAAATAGTGCTTTACTCTAGAACTACGCACAGTTCCGCCCTTCTAAAAGATTCAATTATCAACGTGGCTATCGCCGTCTGGTTTATCGGTGTACATTCCATAAGTATTTCCACAGGCGTCTTCAGTCGGATGGTAAATGGGATTTTTATTGGCTGGGGGTTTGCTGAGATTCTCGGCTGATGGTAGTTGATGTTTTGCAGAGTTTCGATTATCAAATTTCGATGTGTACAGATGAACCTGCCCAGAGGCCGTGAGGTATTTGGCCAAGAATTGAGCCACAGGGGTCCTGCTCCCATGTCGTAGGAGGCGACTGAAAGTATGTCTAAGTTAAGGTGTAGTTCCGTGCCGAGGACTTGATGACTGGAGGGTCTAAAATATGCCAGTCGCACACGGAGCATTTTGGGTTTTGCCCTTACTGTGTTATGCGAATCTCTGACACAGTGGACCATTATTTTCTTCGCAAATCGTGGGAATCAAATGATCGTGTCACATTTAAACCTGATATGGCTCGCTATATGCGTTAACATCCTAACTCGCTGTTTGCAATTTATGTTAAATTTAAAGTCTCTCTGGACATCCAATCTACGCGATACTGATCTGGCGTTGTGTCGCTTAACCCAACGGGAGAACCCAAGGAGTTTTCCAAAGTAACCCGGCGTGATCCCCTTCCGGCATTTTTGAAATGGTGGAAACCGAGGTTTTACAAAAAAGGTGTTATTCGAGTCGGTGGAAGACTCAAACCTATTTTTACCATTTTTTTTGTTAACCATTTTTGTTAACGACCTATTGAGTCAATTTGTCAACAGTTTTTACGGCATTTAATTAGCAAGGGACTGGAAGGTGAAGTATATTTTTCAATATTTAGAGCCATAGTACTCACGGGAGAGCAAGGTGTTGAAGGGAGAAAGTTTAGAAAAGCGTGGAAGGATCATATATGCAAGCTTAGAGCTCACCGGCGACTTAACTTTTTGTTTGCTACCGTAGGAGTCAGGGTCTTTTGGCATTAGAAATGCGAATCACCTGAGTCTACGGCATGTCCGGACAAGCGTAAAGTAACTTGTTACTTCATGCTGTCGGAACCGACAAAAAGTTAAGTCACGGTAAACTTCCACACTAAGCATTTGCGACATTGAAACTCATTGAATGAGCCAGTTTTGTTTGTTCCCTCACCAATTGCCTGCCTGACGCTTGTCCGGACATGCCGTAGACTCAGGTTATTCGCATTTCTAATGCCAAAAGACCCTGACTCAAACCTAGTTTCGAAAGAAGTGAAGCACCCGATAATGCTACTTGCGAGCCATCCGCTGCCCGTGTCTTTGTCCTAGCACTACCACAACAACCTACTGCACGCTGATCCACAACCGATGCTAACTACAATGCGCCAGAAGTACCGGTTGATTGGACGACGTGACCTCGTTCGCCGCACGTACTATCAGTGCCTCACGTGTTTTCATAACAAGCCCCATGTGATCCAGCAAACCGCTGGTCCGCTATCCTGTCGTCCTCGCGAGTCTCCTCAACAAGGCCGTTTTCCGTATGCGGTGTAAACTATAGTGGACCTGTCTACATTAAATCGCGGATACGCTACCGTGCACCAACGAAGGCGCACATTGCGATCTTCGTGTGTTTCTCCATCCGCGCCGTCCCCATCAAACTGGTCTCTGGCCTATCCACGCCAGCTTTTTGGTCTACCTTTCGTCGCTTCGTCACTTACACAAGAAGAATAAGGGGGATCTATAGCGACCACGGTACCGGATTCAAGGGATCGTACAACGAGTTCAACCGAACCTACCAGACGCTAAAGTCAGATCAGGATGGACGAAAGCAGATCCTGGACTGGTGCTTCGAGAATGAGATCATAAGATCAGCGTATCCAAAAGATTTGAGCAGCTGCAGGCACGAGGCACGAAGCAGCACCCTACAGTCACCATTAGACCCGGATGAGTTGTGGTGATAAGGACAAATGTCTACCACCAACCCAATGGCCACTCGGAAAACCATACATATGTACCCGAACAAGGATGGAATCGTTCACGTCGTCACCCTGAAAACCAATACTTCCGCTTCAGTTGTCAGTCTCAAACTGGCATTGATTTTGACACAGGAAACGTAGTCGGCACCGTCTAATCCAAGTTCAGACGTTGAATAGAAAAAGAAGTCAATTTGAAGTATCCGTGCTACTTTACGGTGGCCGGAATGTTGATGCGAGCACTTAAGATAAATTAATTTAAATTAATTTGAACCTAAATGAATCAAATCTGAAGCGTTTAATTATAAACTAAATTCAATCCAATGAACTTAAATGCTAAAAAATGCACCACAAAAAACCACGAACCAAAATGATAAAGCTCCCTACAAATAAACTATTCTGATTCATAATACTGGAGCATTCCAAATTAATTAAATTTAAGTGAAAAATGAAATTATTTTGATTTTATTTAATATTGTTTAGTCTAAAGATTGGTTCCAAAGCAGAATAATGTCTAAGTAGACTTTTGAAATAAACAACTTCTTCCCCTAGATAAACCTACACTTTTACTAGACCTACCCATCCCGAGTCTACGTATAATTGTGTATAAGTCAAAATTTCAAGAGCGATCACTTTTTTCTACAACGGTTCACTTTTCGACATCGTTTTTTAATAAATTTGTGACCGGATATTTTCTGTGTTACACACATTCATGAAAAAACATCGCGATTTTATGAGCTGCACAATTTACGAAAACCGTGACCAAGTTCTTGAAATTATGAATAATTATCCTCGTATTCATGAATTCATGAATTTTCCAAAAACTCGCTCACCCCGAACGTACCCAAGGCGATACATTCGAAAGTTTGGTTGGGTTATTGTTATTGTTTCCTGAACAAATTTAGTCTTTGTTATGATTCTTATTCATAATTTGGGAATGCACAGGTGACAGTCAAACGATTTTCATGATTGCAGGAGTTTATATGCGATTTTGATTTGTCATCTTGTTATTGCGCTACTTTTATTATGAGTTTATTATCGGATTTTTCTGTCAGACTAGCGGGATTTACGTTCATATTTTAAATGCTTTATTCGCGATTTTCGTAATTTCTGTTTACGTTATCGTGATTCTTTAGTCTTGAGTAGAGTGCATCATGTTCATGATTTCAGGATCTTATTCACGGTTTATGATGCTTTGATCACAAGTAATGTATTTTATGTTCATAACTTTTAAAACTATGTCATGACTTTCATAATTTCAATTCACGTTATCATGATATTATATTCTAGAGCTTACTTATGAATTTGACACATGGAATAATGTTACTCATGTTCATGATATCAGCAGTTTTATCATGGCATCCGTAATTCCTCTTCGGCTTATCGTGACTTGTTACTATCGGTTTTTTACTCTGGTTAGCATGACAATATGTACTGGATCATAAAAGTTTGACTGATTCACGATATCTTTCTGTCCGGACTTTACACTGAACGTTTTTAAATAAATAACGATGTTCGAGGTCCTAACAATTTTTCTATAGTTAAATTTCACGCTAAATCGTATTCAGAGTTGACAGCACCCTCTCAGATTTTAATGAAACTTTCTGTACATGAAGACTTTATCACAAATAGCCACTTTGCATACTTTGTTTTTCCAGACTGTCTTTTGAAAAGGGTCAAACTTTTTTGACCAATTTTTTTCCAATGGCTATAGTCTAAAAATGACAAATCCTACAAAAAAATGTTGTAGGAGTGATTTTCAAAAAATTAGTCAAATTTTTGAATAAAAATATTAAAAAAAAATCTTAATCGACTCTTACACTGAAAAAAAATTGATTTAAAAAAATTAAAGTCGATTTACAAAAAAATCCATCTTTGATTGGAATGATATTTTGTTCCAAGCTAGGTAATTATGTTCCCTACCTAGCTTCAAAAATTCAAGTTGGGCACTTTCAAGGAAAAAAGTTATTTGAAAAAAACTTGTCCTTGTCCAAGATGATTTTTTTCAGTGTATTTTTATTCAGGGTCCATAGCCCAGAAACCAGAATCCAGAATCCCGATGAGAGAACCTAGACTCCAGATTCCATAGCCCAGAGTCCCAAGGAGAAAGACCAGAATCCAGAATCGCGAGTCCCTAACCCAAAATACTGAGGCGAGTCTAGAGTCCTTAATCCAGAGTTCAGTGTTGATAATGCAGATTCCAGTGTCCATAGCGCAGCGATTAGAACCCAGAGTTCCGAAGACAGAGCTCAGAGTCCAGAACCCAGAGGTCCGAGTGCAGAGTTCAGAATCCAGAGCGCAGAGTGAAAAGCCCAGTGTTCAGAGTTCAGATGCAAGAGCCCAGAGTCCAAAACCTTGAGTCCATAGCCCAACGACCAGAGCTCAGGGTCCCGAGGAGAGAGCCCAGAGTCCGGAGTCCAGAATCCAGAGTCCCGAGTGCAGAGTGCATAGTCCAGAGTTTAGAGTCGAGAGTCCATAGTTCAGAGTCCAAAGTCCAGAATCAAGACCCAGAGCCCATAGCTCAGAGACCACAGTCTACAGTCCAGAATTCATAGCACAGAATCCAGAGTTAAGAATGCAGAGTCCAGAGATCAGAGTGCAGAGAACAGAGCCGAGAATCCTTGGTCCAGAGTCCAGAGCCCAGAGTTCTCAAGCCAAATTACTGTGGCCAGAGCTCAGAGCTATGAGAGCAGAATCCAGAACCCGTAGTACTTAACCCAAAATACTGAGGCAAGAGTTCAGACTCCAGAGCACAGAACCCAGAACCCAGAGGCCAGAATTCAGAGTCCATAACACAGAATCTCGAGGTGAGAGTCCAGAACCTAGCATGAAGAGTGCAGCATCCAGAGTTTAAAGTCCAGAATCTAGTGCTCAGAGTCCAGAGACGAGAAGCCTGAGACCAGAGTCCTCAACCCAAAATACTGAGCCCAGTGTCCCGAGTTCAGAGCACAGAGTCCAGAGCCCAGAGACCAGAATCCATAAAATGAAATGCTAAAACAAATAACCTTCGTGCCTCAGAAAGCCCATATTCGTCACCCATTTGAATGGTACCGAAACCACTAGACGCTTCTGGTCAGAAAAAATGGAGTTTGGTTATCGACTATCATAAATTAAATCAAAAAGGGATAGATGATCAATACCCAATCCCAAATATAATTGACATATCAGACAAACTAGGTCGCAGTCAGTACTTCTTAACTTTAGACCTGGCCTCAGGATTTCATCAAACTGAAATTCATAAAAAGACACTCCTAAAACTACCTTTAGTGTTGACGGTGGGCATTGCGAATTTGTCCGAGTCCAGACTCCCGAGGCGAGAGCCCACAGTCCAGAATCCAGAGACCCGAGTGCAGAGCCTAAAGTTCAGAGTCCAGAGTTCAGATTCCAGAGTAAAGGATCAAGATCCCAGATACCGGAGCCCATGGTCCAGAATACATAGTATAGAAATTCGAGACCCCGCGCCAAGAGTTCATCATCCAGCGATAAGAGTGAAGAGTCCAGAATCAAGAGTCCAGAGTACAGATTCCAGACTTCGGAGTCTAGAGTAGGGCATTGCAAAAAACATTTTTTTTTAATTCTCGAAGGCCCCCCTCTCATATTGTGACAAATGTCAAAGCAAGCTCAGATGCCAAATTTCACATCATTTGGACAATTTTAGACCCCCGCCCACATCGCTTGAAATTTTTTGAAATTGGTACTATGGGAAAATATGGAGGAAAAATACATTAAATGCTATAACTTTTGAAAAGGCAATCACAAAATTACAATTTATACCCCTTTTGGAAGGAAATAATCTTAGTATTTGAATGAAGATATTTTTGTTTATAGAAAAATACAGGAAAGTTGGGTACTGGGTCATTTTGGCCCCAAAATCCCCTATTTTTAATGCTTTTTCTGCTCCGTGATGCAAATCATTTATATTTTGTAGTTTTTGTAATGTGAAAAAATCTCAAAAATCGATCGGAACCTTTTTGACCTTTGTCCGAATACGAGAAGTTGGGGTTATATAGCCTCTTGTCATTCATATTAAACTTAATCATATTCTCGTGAATATATCTCTATTATTCTTCACTCAATTTTCATAAACTATACCTTGATGAACGTGGAAAATCCTTAGGATTATAACAAAAATAGATTCGTTACCGGTAAAATTCAGGAACATCAAATTATCTGACATATAGTGTCGATTTCACATTTTTATCATTAAATCGCACATGTTAACTCCATTTAACAACAAAATTCTTATTTAATTTACTACTTTTAGTGTGAAATATGCTTAGGGATCACATGAGAAAAGTTTCATTCCTGGAAAAATAGGGGAAGTTTAGGTATTAAGACAAATAATGAAAAAAATGAGATTTGTAGAGTAAATATCAAAAAGTTTGATGCTTCTGAATTTTACCTTTAACGTTTTTATTTTTGTTTTATTCCTCAGAATTTTACACGTTCAACAAGTTACATTTTATGAAAATTGATTGAAGAATTATAGAGATATATGCATGAGAAAATGATAAAATTTAATATGAATGACAAAAAGCCCTATAACCCAACTTCTCGTATGCGGACTAAGATCAAAAGGGTTCCGATCGATTCCTGAGATTTTTTCACATTAGAAAAACTACAAAATATGTATGATTTGCATCACGGAGCAGAAAAACCATTAAAAATAGGGGATTTTGGGGCCAAAATGACCAAGTACCCCACTTTTCGATATTTTCCTAGAAACAAAAATATCTTCATTCAAATACTAAGAATATTTCCTTCCAAAAGAGGTATAAATTGTAATTTTGTGATTGCTACTTCAAAAGTTATAGCATTTAATGTATTTTTCCTCCATATTTTCCCATAGTACCAATTTCAAAAAAATTCAAAAAATTCAAGTGGGCGGGGGTCTAAAATTATCCAAATGATGTGAAATTTGGCATCTGACCTTACTTTGACATTTGTCACAATATGAGAGGGGGGGGCCTTTGAAAACTCAAAAAAAAAAATTTTTTCTCAATGCCCTACTCTAGAGTCTAGAGTTCGGATTCCAGAGTCCAGAATCAATACCCGAGAGACCATAGTTCAGAGTCCAGGGTCCATAGAACCGAATATCGAGGCAAGAACCCCTTAACTCTTCAAAAAATAATTAGAGACTTGGCGTCATTAGCAAAGTTATCACTATTTTTATAATTTAAGTCACAAAAAATCATCAGATGCTCATTAAACCTCGTCCTGACATACTAAAGACGTACAGAAAACGTCATTTTTCATCATTTTCCTTCTATTTTTCGAAAAACAATGTGTGGTCAAAGCACATTTGAACTGATTTACTTTTTGGAACAGCATTATTTTTGATAAGTTGCTAAAAATGTCAAAGGTTATCTAACAAAAACTTAAATTACTCATACCCCATTAGCCGTAGCTATACACTTTCTGCAGCAAAATTACGCCCCGGCTACACTATATAAAGTGTTTTCTGTACTTTTAAAATTTTGTAGATACCCAGTTTTGAAGAAAAAATTCTGAAAAATACCAAAAATTTCACTTTTTACTAAGTTTTAATGGCTCTGCCGCTCTTATAATTCAAAATTTGTACAAACTAACTAACCAAACTTCTCCGTTTTGATCTCCAGAAAAATAAAAAATGCTGAAAAAAATCTAAGACAGTTCAGGACCACTTAAACAGGCATAAATTTGAAATTTCATTCAAAATCAGCCCATTTTTCAAAAAATCAAAATTCGTCACCAGTAGTAAGCGTTTTAGCAAACTCACTCTGAAAAAGAAAGTGGTCCTAATCCCCTAACCTTTCATTAAAGAAGTGAGCCCGATGACTTTTTTAACATGATGTCATTTTGGGACACCCTAATATCTACTGCTCGTACCTACTACTGGTCGCTAGCAGCTCGACATTTCATAAAAAGGTACATGGAACAAAAAATCCTTGAATAATTCTCCAAATTTTGTGAAATGGGTCACATGAAAAATTCATTACCATGTTGCAAGAAATTGAAAACGATTAGGGGAATATTATAACTATCACAGGCCCCCAAAATAGATTATAGATCATGTACTAGAAATCATGAATAAGTTTACAAAATCATGAATAATATTTAATGATTTTGTGAAATATTTGATGAGCACGAATGGTCAGGTATGACTATTCCACAAGGAATGATGAACCAGTTCACGAATACAGGAATTAATATTTTATGATTTCGTTAACTATTGCACAAGCACGGATATTGGATTGTGACTATAATAATATGATTCATGAATTAGTTGAAAAGGAATGAATGGATTCACGAATAAAATTCCGAGTTTCGTGAAATAGTTCACGAGAAAATATCCAGAATATTTTGATTTTGCGAACTAACTAAAGTTTTGATTTTGTGAACTAATAAATCTATGAATAGCATCATGAGTCAATCTTATGTTTTATGAATAATGTTCATAAAGCCGTGAACCAGTTCACGTACATAAAATTGATTTAGTAAGGACATGGCGGAAACCGTGACTGAAGTTCACAAAACAAAATCAAATATATTCACTAATAAAAGCGTTATGCGGGCGTCACAGAAGGCAATTAATTTTTGTTCGTGGTCCTGTTTTCGTAACGTAAAAATGTGGTTGTTCCAGAATTCCTGGTACTTTATTCATGATCTTGGGAACAATTTTTTATCCGTGTACGTTTCCCCCACGCTGTCACTTCATACCAATCAAGCTCATCTTCATTTCAATAATTTCAACCCGTCCCGTCAAAAACTACCAGTCTAGTTCGGAGAAACAGTCCAATACGAAGCAATGCACACACACACTCGTACAGCTACGCCAATTGGACACGTGCTTCATATTCCAAGAGCCGCCTTGCACTTGGGAGCATTCCAAATATTTGCCTACTGACTGCTTGGTGTGGAATTTTATGCGAATTTTCAAATTCGACTCGCGCAATGTTCGTCTGCGTTCCATAATAGGACGATGATGGAAAAGAAAACGGATCAGAGCATGATATTCCACATTCGATTGGTATCCGAACCGTTCAAGGCAGCCGCCTGAAGGGAAGGCAAATAGAAAAAAAAGCACTGCCAGAACTTTCGAGTGGAAGGTCAAATGCCGATATTGGATTCCAGTTTGGCATGTCTTCCATCGGGAGATTTTGTCCCGGTGCCATTTTCGCTAGAGCGGCTTCCGGCGCTATTTGACAGGTGATGTGCTAATAAATGGTACGCTTCCGATGAAATTAGAGTGGAAGATGAGAGGAGTTGAACAAAAACAAAAATAAAAAAGAAAAGCAACCGCATTCCACGGCAGATATCAGCTTCAGAATCGGTGGCGAATCAGTGTTTTAAGTGGAATGCCCAATATGAACAGACTGGCAGAGGTGGGTATCGGACGATGAATACAACCAGCTTCAACGAAATGAAATTTAAGCCCAAGAAAAGATTTAATTAATTTTGGGTCTACCTTAGTCGGAGCGTGTCGGGTCAACAGCGATGATCTTTCTGCCATTTTGGGAAGCAAGCCAACGAACGTGCTGCAAAAGGCTATCTGTTTTGGCTTATAATAGAATTTTCGGTTCCATCGGTAGTCTTCCTCCTGCTGGATTGACCAGCGTGTATTGAGGCTCCCGAAGTGGTACACCGAAAATCGATTCAGATTGAGTGTCCGGTTAAAGGGTAGATTGTGCAGAACGAGAGAGTAAATTGGGACTAATCGGAAACTGGTTGCCGTGGAAATCCGAATCACTGATGGACGGGTTTTTGTTTTAGTTTGGAAAATATTGGAAATCGCAACGAAAAAAAAACTTGCATCGGGATCTCAAATCATCAGAAGGAAATAAAATACATTTTCTCTCTTTTTAGAATTTTTTATCGAAATATCTAAATAGGATTGGAATATCTATTACCTATTTTGGACTATGACTAAAATGTAACATGAAATTATGCTATATTTCTCCTCAGTCGAGAGCAATTTAGGTAAAAACTACTTTTTCTCCATTTTTTGAGCTAGCGTCAATCCTAAAAATAGAATATTTTAATAAAATGATCCGATTTTAGCACCCCAAAATATTATACTTGTTGTCAAAATCGCACCTAAGCTTCGTTACAATACAATACGAAAGCATTACAGGATTAGGGACTTACTTTAAATATTTTCGACAGCGAGCAAAAATTTTCTCAATTCCACGAACCATTCATTTTTCGCCATAACCTGCTACCAATAAATTTCCAACGAAAAGCTTCTAAAAATACCTCGTTCTATTGTTGAAATCAATATTTCATACTTCCCAGTGAGGTGAAGCGCTCTGAGCAAAATAAAAAAAATAAGAACCGCAAGAGGCTATTTACTCACCACTCGTCGCATGGAACATCAGCCAGTAGTTCCACCTGCCACCTGGTGTATGCTATTATTATTATTATTTGCCCCTCCAGGTCAGTGGACCGAGCGCCGCCCGCCGGATACGGTAGGTGGACCTCGGTGATATTTAAACTTGCTCAGCTGGAAAAACAGACGGATTCGAGTTGCTGCATCCAGCATCCCGCAAAGTGGAAATCAAAAGGGCGAGCGAATAGAATTGGCGGAGACTTTGCAAAATTAGGTTAAACCTGTTCAGGTCCATTAAATTTACCGTATCTGATTCTGGGCTGTGGTAGTACCCCTACCTCGTCATATACACCAGCACCAGCGCCACATGCTGGGGGGACGATCGGCGATGGAGTTTATTTTTTTTTTTCTAATTTTAGATAAACATAGCAAAAGCTCGGATGTCTCGAAATAAAAATTGTTGAAGCGTTAAATTTAATACCAATCGCAGGCCAACATCGCCACACAGAATAGATTGCGGAACCGGTTAGGGGTTGCGGCTTCCTCATGCTCGGTATCAGACCGGACCAAATAAAACTACTGCTGCTTGTTTTTGCTTGGTTCATTCTGTCCTGTTGGAAGAGGAATAGAAGAATAAGGACGGATACATATGTTACCGTTCCAGTTTTGATACAAAATTAACACGTAGTGTTGAAAAACAGAATCCTGCAGGGGTACATGGCCGCTGTGTATTGTTGCGTATGCTTCTACATTTGTTTTGGCAGCTGATTGAGTGCTGTGGGACAGGTTCTTCAAAGTGTTTGTAGTACAGATGTCTCGAAAGGTGTGTCGTACATTTTTTTATTGGTTTGATAAACTTTATGAAAATTCGGTGCAATAGATTTTTAGGGACTTTCTGTAAACTTTACAGAAGTGATAAGCAGCACAGAGTAGTGCTGCGAGTTCCTGGAAATTATTTCGAACTTTAAGTAAGTTTCAAAATTTCAGGGAGATCCTTAGAACTTCAGATAATTTGGACATAACTCAGATATGTTCTACAAAATTCTAGGAAAATAACATATTTCATGGTTTTAGTCAAAGTCTAGTGTATCTCTTTGAACTTGTCGGAAGGCCACTGTAAGCTTCAGGAGAGCTAAGCTCAAGCTCAAGAAAGTCACGTAGAACTTAGGCAAAACCTAAATTTCTATAAACTCGAATTATTTATTTTTTCTACATAGTCATTACCCATCATGTCAAACCGGACCGAGATGAAATTGTACATCACCCGTTAGAAAATCATTCAATATCAATGTTAACCTTCTAGCAGACAAGCTAGTACACAGTGCGCGCTACTCAGAAAATCAAGCGAAAGCGTCTTTGAACGCCAGCGCCTACTCGTTCAGTGAGCCATTCACGCGATTTCAAGAGGTCCAGACATATAACTTTCTACAGTGTAAAACTTATAAACGTGTGCTTACGGACAAACGCTACCATCGTTTTGTAGGTGAAAACCAGTCCAATCAGAATAATTTATAACATAATTACAATTTTTACCCATAGTGCAGATGTACGGATACAAACACCGATTAAAATAAAATCAAAATCAGCCATAACTCTGTACAAAGTATTCACAGCTATTTTGTCTCCTCGGACAAGATGCGTGTTTTATAATGATAGAGAAATACCTCCGAAGTAAAAATAAGAAGTTAAGTAGTTCCCTGCCATTCTGCTCAGTAAGGGGAATGGGCGCGTTGTGTCGATATTGGTCGAGGCACAATTCGATTGTGAGTCATGACGCGCAAAGTGCCTGGGCCGATGGCAATAACTGTCAAGGACCAATCGAAGATTTGAAATGGAAACATGTACGTTATTAAAATCAGTTTAGTTTACGTAGTCATAATTTGCCAACTGCTTCGGGTCCACTATAGCCTGGAATTCATTGATACTTTACTCCCGAGGCATTATCTCATCCTCACAGATAGCATCGGTACAATTAAGGAACTAAGCTCATTAATGCTTGATAATCACGCTCCGTTCTTTTTAAAGAAGATAGGAGAATACTTGACTAAATGAACAAATAAATCTTATCAATTCACCTTAGTGTGGATTCCCGCTCATTGCTCCATACCGGGTAATGAGAGAGCGGATAAGTTAGCAAAATTAGGGGCACTGGACGGTGACATCTATCAAAGACCTATTACCTTCAATGAATGTTATAGCGCTTCTCGGCAGAGGACGCTTACTTGTTGGCAAACATCATGGGACAATTATCCCTAAAGTATCAACGAAGGCATGGTTCAAAGGGTTGGATGTAAGTCGAAACTTCATTCGTGTGATGTCTAGACTCATGTACAACCATTATACGTTGAATGCGCATCACAGAAGATAATCATTGTGCTTGCGGGTAGGGTTACGAAGACATTGAACATGTTGTTTGGTCTTGCACTGAATATCGTGAAGCCAGATCCCAATTAATAGACTCCTTACGAGCCAGAAGAAAACTGCCCTATGTTCCTGCTCGTAATATCCTCACTTTACAAGATCTACACGGGCCATATTTATCATTTCCTGAAAACAAAATTCAAATATAATTATCCCCACTAAGTTCCTACCTTTTTGTCTTTCTCATATAGAAAGGTTATGCAATCGCTCTAAAAATCGTCAACCTAATCCCGGTCCGGTGGGCCGAATGTCATATGCCATTCGACTCAGTTCGTCGAGATCGAAAAATGTATGTGTATGTATGTGAGTGTATGTGTGTATGTGGAAAAAAATGTCACCTCTGTTTCTCAGAGATGGCTGGACCGATTTGCACAGTCTCAAATGAAAGGTACAACCTTCCCATCGGCTGCTATTGAACTTTTTGTTGATTGGACTTCTGGTTCCGGAGTTACGGGTTGAAGAGTGCGACCACACAGCAAATTCCCATATAAACTGAAATGAAAAATTCTCAAATCGAATTTGTATTTTGGATGCAAATGGCTTTAAAATGCATAAAAATTGAGATTTGATGAAATCTCGAAAATAAAAATTTTGACGAAAATTTACTTTTTTGACTTTGGCACATTGTTGCCTTTCTCATATAGAAAGATTATGCAATCGCTCTAAAAATCGTCAATCTAATCCCTAATTTTTTGGCTTGTAAAGGCTTAGGTAAGAGTATGCAGTAAGGGGTTGCTACTTTAAAATTATAACTAGTTTAAATTTCTTAACGGATCTTCCTCCTTGATCCGCCGTTGGTTTCAAGTGATGTTTCAGCGTCGACATATAGTATCTCAAAATCGTAGCAGTCGATTACTTGTATGTACTATGTGAAAATCGTACTGAATATGTAATATTCATTTCCACCGTTGTATTGAACAGACCCAGCCATGGAATCGTAGTTTGGACAAGTGAGAAAGAAGTGAGAAAGAAATTGCACCACTAGGTGGATTAAAACAGATTTTTGCCTTTCTCATATAGAAATGCAATCACTCTAAAAATCGTCAACCTAATCCCGGCTTGTATTGGCTTAGGTAGGAGTATGCAGTAAGGGGTTGCTACTTTAAAATTATAACTAGTTTAAATTTCTTAACGGATCTTCCTTCTTGATCCGCCGTTGGTTTCAAGTGATGTTTCAGTATCGACACATAGTATCTCAAAATCGTGGCAGTCGATCCATTGCATGTACTATGTGCAAATCGTACTGAATATATAAGGGACCATTCATAAATTACGTAACGCAAAAATTGCCCGAAATTGATTCCCCCCTCCCCCCATGTAACAAATTGTCACAAATTTCTTCATCCCCCCTCCCCTGTTACGTAACAAATTCCTAGAAAAATTTTTTTTTCTTCGGTGAAAACATGTTACGTAACGATCTAGCTAACTCCTCCTCCCCCTATGTCACAATATGTCACAACTTGTTGTACCCCCTCCCCCCTAAAAGCGTTACGTAATTTATGAATGGTCCCTAATATACATTTCCACCATTGTACTGAACATAACCAGCTATGGAATCGTAGTTGGGACAAATAAGAAAGGCACAATTGCACCAATAGGTGGATTAAATTTTTTTTTATTTAGTCATTAGGGTGCCGCTTTCCACATTAGACTGGTCTAAGATATATGATTTTAAAAAATCATAACTTCTGAACTACTGAACCGACATAATAGCTGAAATAAAAGATTTTTAAAAGTAGATTCAAGAAAAAATATGAAATTGTCAAATGTTTATGAAATTGCATGAAAAAAAGACGTGAAATTGTATCAAAAGATTACGTATTAATAGCATTAAAAAAAAAATTTAATGTAAAAATCATACATACACTCCACATGCATGAAGACGCATGGTAGTTCACCAAACATATCCATCGAGTCACAGCAGCAGTGACTAACGAAATCTATGAGTTGCTTACAAGCTGCGTTCAACATTCGTTTCGTCCACTAACCACGAAGGAACATTTTCAAACATTGTTCTCCCCTTGTGCGTTGCGTTGCGTTGCGAAGCACGGTGCTATTCGTAGATTGCATACTAACGATTATCATGTTGCCTATAGGTAGCTCAACTCATCTTGCTTGTGAGATAAATGATCGGGAATGAACTTTATCTCTTATGAGTTCAGTAAACCAATAGCATGAGAATCGTTATTGCCGGCCACGACCATCTTCACCGATACTTAGGATAGGGTAGGAAATGTTGATGTAATACCTACTTAAGGAAGGCCCCCGACTCAGTGACGCTTCCATAGATATTACGGAGTTGGATTGAAGGACAGGTACAGGTCTAGGATTCGCCACAAGCAGGCAATGCGACCACAAAATGAATATGTTTTATGCGGTGGGATGGTTCATCTCCGAGTACACGTATACTCAGAGCAAAAAGATATTTAGTTATGATTTTTCTTGTATTTTTCTCTTTTGGCCATCAAGAGTGATTTAGTTTTTCCCTAAACTACAGCAATTTGAACTCCAAACAGCCGGCCGTAGGAGTATTGCTAAAAGCGCGAGCTAGTCTGCTATAAATATTCGTTTGAGAATTGGGTAGTAGGAACACAAGTCAAGAGTATTTTTAATGTGCACTTTCAAATAAATCCACAACTTAGTCTATCCTCATATCGAGTCATAGCCACCGCGGGCTGAACCTACCTCCAACCTCTAAAGCAAAGTTTCGTCGGACCACCGATCGCGATCTACTTTCAAATATCCAGTGTATGCACATATATACACACATGTGTGCATGCCTGTAAACATACATATGAAAAGACGCATGTATACATGCATACATACGCACTCATGCACACATTCACACACATATATTTGCACACACACATATTTGCACATATACATATATACCCATACGCGTTTAACAGCGCCAGATGAGAAGCCATCGCTACAGCGCTGTACAGAATATGGGTCCTCGATCTATGACCGATCCTGAAGAGCTATTAATTGTATAACGGAACGTGAGCTTTCACCTTGTTTCTATACACGACATTCAAAGAACTGTAGAATACAACGAAAAGCGATTATTTTTTCTGACTCATGAGTTTTTTTTATGGTAGGAACCATGTAGTTAAAGTCTTCGTAATATAGCTAATATAACAATAATCGCACGCGTCGTTATGCTAACCGGAGTGCATCCTGCGAGGTATAAAATAAGTATAACAGATGTGTCTGAACCGAGCGACCCTGTATGTCGGACACACAACCGACGACACACGCGTGTTTTATTTCTCAGCCTACCACTAGAAATAGAAACAAAACTAGAGACAAGAAGAACGACAAGAAACCAATTTGCCAATTAAATGTGAGCATAAAGAGACCGGCCGTGTCGTGCCACTTCGCTACTGACCAGTGTTTGGTACTTTTAAAATGATGCTTTAAAAACTTGTATGCATGTATAAAAAAAACTATAGAAGTCCTCCGAACTATTTTCCAACAAACAACTCCGAACCATCTTCCAACTCCGAACTAACAAAGCATGATTTGTTGAGAAATATTTAAGAGAAGCTTGCTACGTGGAGAACATAGTAATATTGGCTGAATTTTTTTAGAAGATGATGATTATGCATAGTGTAGTTGTTACTCGCATTGCCCCTATGATGTAATCCAATATCAACAAAAACGTTAATAATACGCATCGAAATTATGCCCATAATAATTATCTCAATCAGAACAAATTGAACTCCAGTGTATATTCCATCGAGGTTGTGCGCGTGACGGTGCCTTGACGCATTAGATTTTGTTGAAACCTGTCCTACCCGCACTGAACTAATTAAATCATATCTCGACAAACTACGTAAAAGCCATCCGCCAAAACTCCCCCCGAAGGGGAACCCCGGAGAAACCATTGCCGATCTTGTTTCCAGACCGGAGCCGCTCTAGGTCTGTTCTAATATTTACAAAATCCATATAAAAATGACAGCTCCGAGCGAACCCAGAGCGACTCCGATCCAAAAACGAAACAAGCATATTACTGCTTGAATACAGTTCCCATCAGTTTATGAAAGAGAAAACTTTTCTCTTTTGTTTACTTTTAATATCTGCGATTAGCGAGCAGCGGCTCGTCCGGAATCCCCATTCAAAGTGAGTTCCGAGAGTCGGCCCGCAATCATATGTTTGTCGAGATATATTTGGCATTATATAAAAATCCTATTGGAAATTTCTCACCCGAATACATGAACGATGCCATAGCACGACACACAATGCCATTCCCATGACAACACATATGCCTTGTAGTTGTAGTGGTATTTACACCAAACGGAATTTAGTAGTGCACACACATTATCATGTTATTTTCTTCACTATTCTTCCACAATCAACACTTTTGCTACACATGAAGGAATTCGATTTTCAATATCGTGAAACTTTTCTAGTGGTAATTTCTCCGATCGACGATGTCACTAAACACTAGCGCAGACTCAACGCTAATCCACCAAGGAAAAAGATTAACTCCCATACTAGTCGTATGCAACTCAGTTCCGCCGTAATCACACACCACTGCACCTGACCCATTGTCATCGTGCACCTTCAAACATTGTTCTCCCCTTGTGATGAAAATATTTGTACCGAGCATCAACATTCTCCTCCTCCACAAAAATTCATGTGTCTTTAAAACAGGCCATATTTTGACATAATTTATTTTGTTGTCAAAATTCCAGAAGAAGCTTTTGACTGTTTGTTATTGTTATACCGTTGATAGTTTTATTTTTCACAAATCATGTGTTTTCTTTAGGTACAATTTAACACATATTTCTTCCATTGAAAATGAATACCGTTTAACAATAATATAGTCTTCATTCCTGAGATGATTTTTCCAAAAACATATAATATGTGTCGATCATATCTAAAATTTGTAGTGTTGCTAGCGACCCAAGTTAAAAAAGTTAATTTTTGAGCATTTTTTAAAGTTAATTAATTTTCTTACAGTAAAAAAAATCGGACCTTTTAGAATCTAATACAGATAATATGATTACGTTAATTTTAAGCCTAATATCACTAACATCGTATGGAAAATGTTTATGCTATGACGCATTGAGCGAAATTCAAATTTCGTAATTCTAGCAGACCCTGCCCTGGTGTGGCGGTTCAGAGGGTGTAGCACTGGTCTCCTAAGACAGTCGTCAAATATTCGAGCCCCTATTGGGAAGGAGTCTCAGTGGGATCGTAGCCCTAGCCACGTAATGTTCTCTAAACTAAGAATCGCCTGCGAAGTCTGTTGAAGCAGAATGCAAAAATCTCTCTAAAGGTTTGTACTGACGAGGCTTTGTAATAGCAAGACGTTGACGAAATGTGTATCTCCACAGTTCAATAAATACTTGCAATACAATTGAACTAAAAAAAATCTTCTTTCTATTATCTATTAACCATTGTGTGTTCGACGCGGTACCCGGGTACCTTTTTAAGTTTCAATTAATTAAATTCCTATGTTTTATCCATAACTGAAAATTGAAGCTTTGTGACCTCTTAGAACTTCACTAAGTCAAGCTTTTGGGTTAATAATATTGTTGATATAGTAAGGGTGGGAGTGAGGAGGAGCTCCTGATTTTTTTTACTACGTAACAGGCCGACGTGGGTACCCGGGTACCCACAAAACTAAAATGTCCGTAACTAAGGTAATATCAAACCGATTTCGATACTTTTGGCCGTTTTGGATTCAGGATCTCATCCACTTTTGGACTACTTGGTAAAAATGAATCAGGTTACTTCATTCGGTTCCCTAGAATCCGGATTTCCGGATGCAGGTTCCAGTGCTGGGGTACTATTTGCGAATTTCAATGGAATACTAGCAATATGGGTATCAAAATTCTTGTAATTGCATCAGTAGGTTGTATCTCGTGGTTTTGGAACCATTTGGTGATCTGACCCCGGAACGGACATTCCGGAGCAGTTTCCCGTGGGGCCGTGAGTGGCCATTCCATTCCAATTCCATTTTTCAAATTGCCATAGGGTCCCGTAACAATAAAGAACAGACTTCCGAGACAATCTGAAAAGTTTTGATACTCATATTGCTAGTACATTATTAAAATTTACAAATCATATACTAGTACTGGAACATTACTCCGGAAAATCGGGATTACCACCCAGATCCATTATTCCGGTTCAATTGTACAGAATCAAAAAGTGGATGAGTTCCTGAATCCAAAATATCTAAAAGTGTCCAAATCGGTTAAAGGAAGCCATACTTATGAGCATTTCAATTTGTGGGTACCCGAGTACCCTCGTTGGCCTGTTAAAGGTGTTTTTTTGTTGGACACATAACTGTTAATATACCTTAGTGCTGTTCACACAATCACGAATTTAGTTTAAAATCCGAAATAATGTTTATAAGCAGTAAAAGCATTTTCGGTCAACCGATTTCTGTAACGCTTGTTAAAAATTTAATAAAAAAAAAGATCACAGACAAAACAAAACTTTTCCAACGAATATTTTAACATTTAAAAAAAAAAGCACTAAGTTGCACAGTGAAAAAATTCTGAAACAATTCAAATGTCTCAGTTAAAAAGCGCTATACTACCCATGATCGCATAGTTGTCCCATTTTCTATGGGATTTTCTATCTTTATGGGACTGACATGCGATCATGGGCAGTATACAGGGTGGTAACGAGTACTGGTACACTCATTTGAGAGCCCCTTGTTGCAACACCATGAGAAATCTGTATGTATTTTTTGTAAAAGTTAAATTCCATTAGGGTCCAGCAGTCAATGAAATGCGATATCAGGGTTTTTGGGACGGGAACATGGTGGGTGTCTACTGCTGGATGCAAGCTCGAGAAGACAACACAAACGATAACTATCATGTGTAGAAGATTATTTCAGCCGAAAGTTAACAATGTTCACTCATTGATTCTAAAAGAATTTTCTTTCATCCTTGATTTGTTATAAAAAATTAACTAGAAATATGCATTGTTTGAAAAAGGTCGAAGATCAGACTTTTTATCTAATATTTTTCGGTAAGGAACGATCCTACCAAATATTACATAATTCTGAGAGATCGTATAACTTTTTTCCGTGGAATTGCTGTATCGTTATACGATCTCCCAGAATTTCATAATATTTGGTAGAATCCTTCCTTGTTGAAAAATAATAGGCACGTAATTTTTTTATTTCGTCATTAGGGTGCCTCTTCCCGAGCAAACGAAAAGCTCATAATACCCCTATGGTCATAGTCCAATTTCACCACCAATGAATGGTGTTCTGATAGTGTTTTAAACGCGGTCAACCCATGAAAACACCATCACCATAGTCCGATGAATCCCATATAAAAATCATACTTTGGTGTATTTATGGGTTATTAATACCATATGTGCAGATGGTTGTGAAATTTGGCACGGACCATTTTCATGGTCTTTTCGAGGGGTTGTATGATGTCCCGATCAGAATGAAATAACAAGATTGTAACAGAATGCAATTTTGGTATGGACAGTCATCGATTTTTTTCGGTGAAAATTAATTAAGTAATAATTTTCACCGAAAAAAAATCGATGACCGTCCATACCAAATTCGCTAGCGGTGATGAAAACAAAGCAACAAAGAATACAATTTTCGTAATATGTTGTGTTATAAATTTGGTCTCGTTAGTAGTTAAAATAACAGAAAATTATAACAAGTAACAACGAAAGATATAGCTTTGAAATATTTTTGTTATGTGTTTCTGATCGGGGTCTGAACCCATGAGAATTTTCTTGGGTTATTGGTCCAAAAAAAACGAGAATTCTCAAAAGTTTAATTTTTCAAAAAATCATAACTTCTGAACCACTGAATCGTTTTTTATTGTTAATTGCTCAAAAAAAAAGATTTCAAATGTAATTTCTAGAAGAATTGTCAAAGCTGAATGATTTTGTATGAATATATTTTTTCTTGATTTTCACTGTGATGGTCCGTAGAAACTCTTTACTTCTATATTTTTAGTTGAAAGATCATTTAATTATGCATAACATTCCAAAAAATGGGCTGGCGGTGAAAGATTTTTACAAAAATAGTTTTTAAAAAAGAAAAAATCATTGTGTCTCCATATATACACCCAACATGCATGAAGACGATGAAGACGCATGGTAGTTCACCATACATCGCCATCGAGTCACAGTAGCTGTGACTAACGAAATCAATGAGTTACTCACAAGTTATATAACAAAAACTTAAATAACTCATATCCCATTGGCTAATTGTTCAACAAAATTTTCTCACCATATTCAACTCGACGATTTGAGATGTGATGTGTACTCTTAAAATTTTCGACATACCCAATTTTGAAGAAAAACTTATCCAAAACACCACAAATTGCACTTTTTACTAAGATTTGATGACTTTCCAAAAACTATACAAACTAACTATCCAAACATCATCATTTGGATCTTCAGAAAAATAAAAAAAAAATGCTGAAAAAATCTAAAACAGGTCAGGAGCAGTTAAACAATTTTGAAAATTTTGGCATTCTGATCATGAGTACAGTCATCCATAATTTCAGAGGAAAATGTCGTCGTGCGGCATCTCTCCCCTACTATTGGGATAGATGCCGCACATGATGGCGGAGGATCCATAGCATAAAAGTATTTTTTTGTTCGCATCATGACCATTTGCGTTAGGTATAGGTTCTTAATAAGGTATATCCACAAACTAACGGACCTAACACAGTGACATACAGGATTATGAGTCTTTATCTATATATTCAAACGGGCGATATGTATCTAAGCATTAGTCACTTCGGTTTATTCTTTAAAGTTTCAGGCACTAATTTTCGTGAACGCATTGATTTGTAGCAATGTTAATATTGGGATAAAAACGAAAATTTAATGATTTTTTTAAATGAATCTTTCAAGAACAAACCTAAGTTATATAAATTCATTGTTGTGAGAAACAGTCAAAAACTGCTTTTAAGGAAACCCTACTAAGTCATAGATAAATATCGCTCGTGCAAACATATAAATAAATAGTACCCTTAATTAAGTTACTCAAACTTAACCATTACACAAGGTTGCGAAAGAAAAATATTTATAAAATGTTAAATAAAAAAAATTTATAGAAAAATGAAAGTGCTAGTCGATTTATAGTTATAATCAAACTTCATGAAACTCAGCTGGACACCTAATCAGAAAAAAAACATCAACGAGAGCTAAAAAATACTTTTGTTCACCATTTTGCAGTTTGTGACCACGGTGCACAGTGGCGGGTCTTCAAACAAAAGGGGAACAAAACCTCAAATGTTACCTAATTTGGCTGAAAATCACAATTTAAGCTAATTTTGAGGTCCTGAGCTCATTTTTGATGTCAAAAGTAGTAAAATATTAAATGCATTTTTCCATACAGTGTCATTGAACATTTCTTATAACTATATTTATATTTTCATGATAGATTTTCCGTTACTGTACACCAATGTCAGCAATACCATAAAAAATAAGAGCACTACTTTAAATCTATTGTATAACGTGTTGGTTTACTGTAGATTGTTTAACTATTTTACACAAAATACCATGCGCCTCCAAATCAGCAACAAAGCTTCAAAATCTCCTTAAACCTTTTTGCGCACCTAGGCGCAGAACGAGACCAAGATTTTCGAAAAGTAGAGGTTATTTCCTATAGAATGTGAACTATGTGACCGTTCCGAAATGATTCCGAAATTTGTACAGAATACATTAGTGAAAAAAGTATTTTTGATTGAAACATATTTAAACCAAAAAGTCATAGTTCCAAACAAAGCTATCAAATGTATTTTATTCACTAACCAAGTTCTTTCGTTCCTCAACACAATGAAACTAGTTGTGCTAAAATCGGAACAAAATTAAAAGAGCAACATGCATTTGAAATGAACAGAGTAATTGTGGTTTCGGAAATGAAAATCATTAAAAAGTCCGAACTTTGCTACGTTTAAAATCATATTAAAAATCGTGTTCTTATCCAATGGTCATAAAATTTTGAATATACACCATTCAATATATGAGAAATTTAGGAAAAATATTAAATATCAATATTTCAAAAATAAATTTTTGAGGTTTTGGCCAGCCTCCAGCCACTGTGCGGTGCGGCGTCTCACCCGCACATGCGGCATCTCTCCCGTAATGACCTTTTTTTTAAAATGCTTGTGAAAATTTGATGAATTTTTTTCAGAAACTTGTTGCAATTGATAAAAATGATTTAATCGAATATTGAATGGTTTACTTTGATGTAGGATCGATTTTTAGAAATGTGTGGCATATCTTCCCAAATTACCGTAGTACATATTAGAATGGGCGCAACATTAGTTGGATTTGCGGGTCTGGATCACCAACGATCATTCCAAGTAGCTTTGACCACATTGGACACCTATGACGGTTCTTGATGCCCTCGGGTATTTTCCGAGCTCCCAAGTTGATGGCACATCTTTTTCTCAGCAAATTTTTGACCGATATTTACAAACTTGACTCCAAATAAAAGTTTCTGAAGTTCCATAAACTGCCTTTGAAATTAATTCATATCTGATATTTGGTTCCATAGTTACAGGTTGTTTACTGCGGCCACATAAGATTGTGCCATATAAACCGATACTGTCGTAAAACTTCAAACGTTAAAAATCCATTGAAAAGGACATCAAATTAGTTATATTTGCAAATATAGATCACTGACGGCCAATCAAAGATTCTGTGAAGTTATTGTTCTCTATTATTCTGGAAGTCCCTGGCTTCGGTGAGACAAAAAACATGATACATCCAACGATTAAGCCCTACGTTGTGGGTGAGCGGTACGTCCTTTCCGGGATTGGTCAGGATTCCAGAATCCAATTTTAGGAACGTTGGTTCAGGGTTATTTTCATTACAGGACACTCTTCGGGTGGTATCCACGCAATCAGGTACACTAATAAAATAAGTTCGCAAATATAATGAAATTGATCGTACAATGCACGAATTCATTCGTCGATTTATGCAACGAAGTATTTTCGTACATTGTAAATAGTAGGTTTCGTTCATTTCATGAACAAGAATGGCCGCTTGATGAACGAAAACTTTCGTAAATTTTACATATTTAGTATACACTGCACGAATGTTATCGTTGATAACGACATTATTTTTCGTGAATGGAACGAAATATTTTGTTAATTTCAATAAATGTTTGTGTATATTACGAACGATTTCGTTGGTCGCACGAATTCATTTCGTTCATCTTAGAAAAGTTTTCGTATTTAGTGACATATTATATTTTTCAATCGATCTTTTAGGATCGGTGTTTGACAACAGCGATTTTTTTAACTAAAAGGATCGATCTGGCAAAATCGATATTATTCCAACCTGCTCACCTCTATAGAGGACTAGAAAGATTGTGGTGTGAAGTAATGGCCGTTTGATGAACGAAAGTTTTCGTAAATATTACATATTTAGTGTACACTGCACGAATGTTATCGTTGATAACGACATTATTTTTCGTGAATGAATCGAAATGCTTCGTTTTAGAAAGGTTTTCGTATTTGGAAAAGTTTTCGTATTTGTTACCCTCATATTTTTCCATGCGATCTTTTGGAATCGATGTTTGACAACACCGATTTTTTTTCACAATTAAAAAATCGATCTGGCCAAATCGATTTTATTATGGTATGAAGAAATGGCCGCTTGATGAACGAAATGTTTCGTAAATTTAACTTATTTAGTGTACATTGTACTATTATTGTAGATGATAACGACATCATTTTGGTGAATGAAACGAAATGATTCGTTTATTGTAATAAAAGTTTGCGTATATTACGGACGATTTCGTCGGTTGCACGAATTCATTTCGTTTATCTTAGAAAAGTTTTCGCATTTTTTACCATATTTTTTTCAATCGATGTTTTAGGATCACAACAATGATCGATGACTTATTTTACTTTTTCAACTAAAAGGATCGATCTGGCAAAATCGATTTTATTTCAACCTTCTCACCTCCATTGAGGACTATAAAGATTGTGGTGTGAAGTAACGGCCGCTTGATGGACGAAATTTTTCGGGAATTTTGCATATTTAGTGTACATTGCACGAATGTTATTGTTGAAAACGCCATTAATTTCGGGAATGAAACAAAATGTTTCGTTTATTTTAATAAACGGTTGTGCATATTACGAACGATTTCATTGGTCGCACGAATTATTTTGGTCCATCTTAGAAAAGTTTTCGTATTTAATAGCATATTATTTTGACATTGCAGAGAAAAACTCAAACTTCTTCATAAAAAAACGAACGAGCAACCAAATGCGATGGCTCAACTGGATTCGTGCTGCTCCGGATTATGGATTAACTGGAAACGAAAGAGGTTCAGGAAATCTTCCTGAAACCGGAGGACACGGATACGGTTACTAAATAGTCAGACCGAGCCCGTCGTGATGATCAACAATTATTGACGCGATATTCTACCTATATCGAAGCTCTTTTGACGTTGACGGTTTGACGACTGGTGCTCGTAAATATTATTAAGACTTTCGTATATTGTAGCGAACAATTCGTTTGCCTAATGAAACCGTTTCGTAATTAACCAACGAAAGTTGTTTCGTGGATTTCACGAAAAACTCGTATTAAAAAATAAAAGTGTTTCAATAGAACTACGAATTATTCATCATATGTACGAAAAATTCGTATATTTTATGAAAATTGTCTGCACGAATCTAATTTGCAGCGATTTATGAATATATTATATCAGTGTAAGCGGTGTACATTTTTCTCCAGGACACATCAGTTAAGTTATACGATTCAGTATATTTACTAAAAATTTATTTAAACTTCTAACTACGTTAAAAACCAGGCTCTTTTGGCGATGCACGGGCTCGGTTAAGATCACACAGCGAACCGTGCCAAATTAACTGATTCGAAGCTTAATGGTGCAACTTGATTGATAATTTGTGAGTAATTGAATTAAAAATTGCTAATAAAAAAGCTTTAAAATAATTTATATCGGATATACCGAAATCCTTATAACCATATTTTGTGATTTAGCGTGGGATTTAACAAGATCCCAGCAAAATGCTTCGTCGAAAAAAATATATATTTATAAACCCACTACGTGCCTCAAAATTGCGCCACGTGCTCACCGAAGCTGACATTAATCATATAAACCAACTTTGCTGGCTGTCGCCGTCACGTTATCCGTGGAAAATCAAATCTCTGCCTTTTTTTTAGCCAAATCCCACATTTCTGCCGGGAAAAATTACAACTGCCAAGACGGGAGCCGGACACTCTGTTTCCCGAAATAATGGCACCCATAAATTAGCCCCATATCTACACCAGGGTCCACCTTCTTCCTTGGCCCGCGACGTCCAACACACGCACGCTCACTCGCACGCACGAGGTTTCGACTTTAATTTCCCGCCTTAAATTCTTTCAATTTTTCACCGTCAGCCCAGCATCCACGGTCGGGCATCGATTTTTTTTATACCGAGACGCGTGATACACACCTGAGACGTAATCCAACCCGCCCGGACAGGATAAATGCTTTTTCACGCCTCACCCTCCCCCCCCTGAAACCCCGACAGGCTATTCGCTTCGCGGGGACGCATCGTCACAGAGCGGTTGCGAAAAATATAGAAACATCCGACTGCCTGTCTGGCTGCCTTTGGTTACTGGTTAGCGTTAGACCAATCGGTGTTGTACTATGGCTCCGACAGGACAACGTAGTAGAGCAGGCTGATTTTCCCTCAGTCTAGTCATCATCATGAGCTGTTTTGGTGGGAAACAAAAGCATCACTCTCTACGTCTATTTGCTCGTCTGTGTACACCACAGGTTTCAGCCCACCTCCCCTATATGTAGGTGTGTATGTTTGTGTGTAGAACGGTAGGGATCAGTTCAAGGTGCGCGAACAGAACAGTGAATAATGGGACGGTGGAGAGTACATCGAGGGTTGGGCACTGTGCAAAAGTGCGATTCTAGGTAGGTAGAGATGTGTTTGTGTTTGCGAACCATAGACAAGCTGAAAGAAAAACAGAGAAATGGCATTAAGCTCAGGTTGAGCTGCCTTTCACGCGCGTCGGTTCCCAGTTGAAAGTAGGTACTATCTGGCAATAACTGGTGGTTCTCTGGGGAGGAAGGCAGACGCGTGATACGATGTGTACACATCACATTATGCTGTTTATGAGTATTTATGTCGGTACAGGCAGCATGTTCGCCGGGAGGGGAAGGAAAGTGAATGGAAAGAAAAGCTCCAGGTTTGAGATGATGATATGCAGATGAAATAATGCGGGGGAGCACGCTCGAACAAAAGGCTCGTATTTTCATATGAAAACTTCATAATCATGTGGCCTTTGTGAAACACGGCGAAAGGTGAATCCGTCGAAAGCTTTTAAATCCATAGAAAATGTTCGCGTACGGATCGTTGGAGGTACATTTTGACCGAGTTTTGTAGGATGTTTTGTTAGGTGTCACATAGCTCAGCAAGAATTATTGGATAACACTTTTAAGAGAGTTGTTTTTATTTTGGGGAGGGTGGTTTCCAATGCGAAAAAGTTTTAAAAACGTTTCATCAGCGTAGTGTGAGGAATAAGAACTCTCTGGAACCGGAGATGAGTAAACGTGAGGAGTTTACGTCGCAAAAAAGAAGTTTTCGGGTTAAAATGCATTTTTTGTTATTCACAGTAAAAGGTCCGATATTTGGATCGATTTGAGAACCTTCGTTTACAATAATCAACCTATATTGAATAAATTTCAGTAGTATGAAAATACAAATTCAATGTTTGGAAACCGGCCCAGCGTATTTCCTTTGGTTCAAAGGTTAAACTTGTTACAGCCTACCGCAACCACTTTTTAAAAATAATATTGTCAAAAAATGGCGCTTTTTAGACACACAAATATTGAAGAATATGTAAAACAGCCATTATGAATAGTTTTGATTGCAATGGATGAAGTACCTACCTCAAAACGCTATTTTGAACCACTGCGCGTCGGTGCAAAGAAAATTACGAAAAAGGTGCGTTCCTGTTATTTTTGTCTCGAAAAAAGAAGGGTGGGTAATGTCAGATATGCAGGCAGAGTAAAGTAGAACATCATTTAGGCTGTTATTTCGAATGCAGGTTTCTTTACTTTTTTGTATTTATTAAAGACACTTTACATCAATTTTATGATTCAGTCGTGTCTGGAAAAAGAAAATCTTCATTTCAATACAATATTGTACTTACAATTCATGTTTAGATTTTTGTAAATAACTGCGTATTTTTGAGAAAATTTAGTATTTTTGTTTCTACATTACCATCATTCCTTAAGGCTGCTCCAGTGGCGTAGCCAGAAATTTGGTTTGGAGGGGGTTTTGATGAAAATAGCAATTTTTTTAAAAAAATTCCAAAAGTTTAATATGAGTTTGATGTGATTCCAGTCTACAAACAAGAAGAATCAACATGTCACAGTTTTCAAACCTCTATAGATTATTTTCTTGTATAATATGTATAATATGAAGTCAAAAATTGCGATCTTTTAAAGTGGGATAAATGATCTAAAAAATTTTCAACGTTCAAGATCACCTAATATAATAATCCTTGACTTTGAAGGTTTGACAACTTCAGGAAGTTATCAACATAAAACAGCGCCTGCTTTGATATAGAAATTTTTCAAAAATATTAAGAGACATGGTGCCTTCAGCAAAGTTTTTGATAATGTCATTTCAAACAATTTTGTTGAAAATATGCAGGCTACATGAATTCAACATATAGGAATTTAAATGGACTGGGCCTGCTATATTTCTTCTTAGTGAAGAAAAATTTAGGTGAAAACTGTTTTTTTCTGCGCTACGGATAAAATTGTTTGAAACAATCATTGCGAGTTGAGAACACAAAACCTATAACTAAATTATGGATGGATGGAACTGAAACTTGCGTTTCGACTTCATCTCATCAGAATCCGACACTAACTTGGTGAACGGACTAAGCTAGCGCCGAATTGATGCTAGCTCCTGAAAATGGAATCACTCTTTGTGTTTTTGAGTCCTTTTAATATCTGGGAATTATTTGTTTTAAATCCAGTTCCCTTATTTTTTTTGTAAGCTTCAAAGGCACCTTGAACGCAATGTGAATTTATTATTTAATTACCGCAGAAGAGATTTATCAAATACAGTAATTTCAGAATAGCTTGTTATAAAGGTTTTCTACTACTATATTTCGATACTCTGAATATGTGGGATATTTATGTCTTTGACAAAGTTGTTTGAAATAGCACTTTCGAAAACTTTGCTGGAGACATTAAGTCTCGACCCAAATTTGGTTGAAGACTAATTCTTGTCTATAATTACTTCTAGGAGGATTAACCGTCAAAATTATTCTTTCAGCTGATGAACAGTTTTACGTTTTGAAATTATTCAATGTTACTTAACATCGAAATTTGGCAGTTTCGTATGAATGTGATCGTAACCGTTAAAAATTTATCGAGCATTAATTTTACTTTTCTTCATTAGTCAACCTCACAACTTGCAGTACTAGTACGTAGCACACAAAATTTTAGTACGCCATTCATTGCATCCTGCTAAGAGGTTATTCATATAGTTGATAATACAACAAAAATCCAATGCTCATAAAACCGATCCTGATCTGCTAGAGACAAAATTACATCAGCTTTCAACTAGTTTCTGAAATGTTATTCTTGTTGTTAACCATATTGAATTGTTGTCTAAACTCTACACAATCTAAAAAAATACATTTTCAGCAAATGTTGAAATGTATGTAAGTTTTCGGTAAACAAGCTTATGTTGTATATACAATCAACCTATTCAAGTTTAGATTCCCATTCGAAAAATTGTTTCTAATCCATATTTTGAAGCATCTTTCCAAAAATGAGCTCATAATAATTCAGACAGTTATTTTATTTTACATTGAAGTAATTTGACAACTATGGGATTTTGGCTAAGAGATAAGTTACAAGATCCCCTTCCCATAATTTTCCAAAAGTTCTCATGACGCTTTAAACACAGTTCTCAATGTAGTGATCAGAGAATATTTTTCCAAAAATATTTTGTGGAATATTAAATTAAATTCGTCAGCATCAATTTTTTTTCAATCCAATTAATTTTGGTTTGGTGGGGGGGGGTTAACCCCCAAACCCCCTCCCCCCCCCCCCTGGCTACGCCACTGGGCTGCTCCTAAACTCGTCGTTTCAACATCACATTTTCTACTTTCATCCTCGTACTTTCTGCATTCGAGCACTATGTGGCGCATATCTGCAGTAACACCACAACTTTCACATATAGGAAGCGAAGATTTTGTTAGAAGAAACTCGTGCGTCAGTCTAGGGTGACCTATACGCAGTCGAGTTAAAACTCGCTGGTCAGCCATATTATTTCGATCTTTCCATCTTTCTACGTCGTTTTTCACTTCCCTCTGTTTCACATCTCTAAGCGATGCCCATACATTTTCCCAATGGAGTTTAATCCTCGATTTCGTGTTTCTTGTTGCATCTGCTGTCGGAATGGAGATATCCTTCAGTAGCAAGCCTATCCGCTTCTTCATTTCCGTGTATACCTGCATGACCGGTTTGTATCGCACTCGATCTCTTGAATCCACGGGTGCTTAGATGATCCAGCTTCAATTGCCAACAAACAGCCAGGGCCGCCGAGAGGGGGGGGGGGGACCGGGGGTCCGCATTTTTAACATAGACTAAAATTTAGACAAATACTTTTTCGACAAAAATTAATTTTTAAGCAAATAACTTAAAATTCAATATCTTGTATATGAGATAACTAGAATAGCGAAAATTCTAAACTACTGCATATTTGATATCAACTATGTTTATACAAACCTAATTCTCACTTCGAAACAAGATCAGACTCGAGTGGGCATAGCGGAATTTGTACATCGAATGCCCTGTACGCAGCTCACCTGGGTTCGAATCTCAACCCCGCACACAGGAATAGAGATTTTTTATAGGAAAATTCCTAGCCTGAATGAAGAAGTGAACGACCTTAAGATTAAAATGTCTATAATCGAAACAAAAATATTTGAGAGCTCAATTGGTCAAATGAGTCATCAAAAACTCTTGATATTCTAAAATAATTCGAGATTATCCAAAAATTAAAATTAAAATTTAATTTAACAAAAATATGATCAGACTTGTAAGGGTTAAACAATTAAATGGTTTGATTAGAAGTCATGAAGTTGTCTTCAAATTTCTCTAATATGAAATCGTTTTTTTATTTAAAATTCTAAAAAAATTCCTATCTTCGAAAGTGCTGGATTAGTATCGAAAGAACCTTGCTTAGGGTTGCCACGTTCAGGTAAATCTGAATTCGCCTGGAAGAATCCATTGGATTATTTTGCAATTTTGCCCTTTTCTTTACCAGGAATCGCCCAGCACCCAGTCCTCATAAACATCATCCTCGAGTTGCAGGCCCTAATTGTTAAGGAGGGCCTCTCTTGGTTTTGACAAATATTATTTTAAAAGTGCCATTTGGGTTTACTTTACCCCATTGAACCTTCGCTTCAATAAAGTAATGTTCCTCACAAAGATTCTCGAAAGAAACTGAAGTGTAATTTCACACCCCGTGTTTGTTTACTGAGGAGCAGAGCAAAGCTCGCTCAGGTTATTCTTCACAGCGAGAGTGATTGGTGCTTTTGGATTCTTTGTGAATATCCGAGAAAGCGAATCACTACATCCACCTAAATCAACAAAACTGTTAACAAATTCAAAAACATACAACATAAATGTGAACGGCACAGAAAGGTGGAGTGCTTTACCAAAACATTACACTCTACGGTTTCATTTTGGAGGAGCGAGCGTGAGATTTTGAACGTCGCTTCCTGAATGTAACGATTTTATTTTTATTTTTCAACTACTTTCTAGAAATCAGTTACAACATTCTTGTAAAATATTTTAAGGTGTGCTAACACACCAACACAAATAAAAGAATAATTCATGTTTTTATAGGATTATGAATGTTTTCGAAACCAGCATAGCGTAAAATCCAACCAAAACCCTTATTTGAAATATGATCAATGTTTCTCATTTTTTCCATTTTTTATGCCTATGTGGATTTTTTTTATTTTGTTAAAATTTCATTGATCTATTTTTTCAAGTTGTGGATTGTATTTGTATTTCTACAATTGTAAGATTCTGCCATTTTTATCTATTTGCATACTTTTATTTTATCCATCTTTTTACGTTCCTTACTTTTGCTTTTTTGCCTTTCTCATATAAAGAAAGGCTATGCAATATACTGTCCAGAAAAATAATGAATTTTTGAAAACTCAATCGGCCCCTGAGTCGATTCCTAGTCCCATCAGGAGTACTTGCTCCAAATTTAAAGCAAATCGGACAAGTCTAGCTACCGGACCAACGTGCTTGAAGTTTGTATGGGATTTTTCGACAATTTAAATGGAGAAAACCCTCTTGCTCACATCTTCGCCGCTAGGTGGTACTGTATACATCAGATTATCACCAAAGGTGAAACTTAAGAAGATAATTCTATCGTCTACAACTTTGTTGAAGACTGCAAAGCGATTCGACTCGAATAGAAAAAGTTTTTGAACTTTTAACGAAGTGATGTCTGAGTCTGTTTTGCATGGGGCCTAGCAGTGCATGATAGTGTATCAGTACTAGGTTTTAACAAACTAAACATTTTTGTGGATTAATGGTTAGATTTAGCTGAATAGTATGTTCGGAAGAATTGCAGTACATAATACGAGTTATGTTTTGGTTAGAAAATTTTAGTTCAATATGTGACCGCATAGATGGCGCCAACACTAACTTTTCAACGGAGAGAGATAGAATATCGAGATGTTTGGAAGAATTACTGCAATATTCTTGTTCTACAACTTTGTAGAAGACACCTAATTTCTATCTCTCTTCGTTGAAAAGTTAGTGTTGGTGCCATCTATGCGGTCAGATGTGGAACTACAATTTTTTAACCAAAATATAACTCGTATTATGTACTGCAATTCTTCCGAACATACTATTCAGCTAAATCTAACCATTATTCCATAAAAATGTTTAGTTTGTTAGAACCTAGTACTGATACACTATCATGCACTGCTAGGCCCCATGCAAAACAGACTCAGACATCACTTCGTTAAAAGTTTAATAACTTTTTCTATTCGAGTCGGATCACTTTGCAGTCTTCAACAAAGTTGTAGACAATAGAATTATCTTCTTAAGTTTCACTTTTGGTGATAATCTGATGTATGCAGTGCCACCTAGCGGCGAAAATGTGAGCAAGAGGGTTTTCTCCATGTAAATTGTCGAAAAATCCCATACAAACTTCAAGCACGTTGGTCCGGTAGCTAGACTTGTTCAATTTGGCTCAAATTTGGAGCAGACACTCCTGGTGGGACTAGGAATCGACTCAGGGGTGGGCCGATGGGGGTCATTTTTTTCTGTCACTCTACTATACAATCACTGTAAAAATCGACTTTTTAACCAAGGCCCGGAGGGCCGAGTGTCATACACCATTCGATTCAGTTCGTCGAGATCGGCCAATGTCTGTGTGTGTATGTATGTGTGTGTATATGTGTGTGTATGTCTGTGTGTCATTTAAACTCACACAATTTTCTCAGAGATGGCTGAACCGATTTTCGCAAACCTAGTTTCATCTGAAAGGTATAACGCTCCCATAAGCTGCTATTGAATTTTTAGTTGATCCGTCTTCCGGTTCCGGAGTTACGGGTTGAAGAGCGCGGTCACACAGCAAATTCCCATATAAACTGGTACCACCATGATGTTCAAATGATGTAAAACATATTAAAATTGATGTAACATTACTCTAGTTTGCGGGTCTGGATCACTAATGATCAATCAAAGCAGCTTTGACCACATTGGCCACCTATGACGGTTCATGACGCCCCCGGAGAACCCGCCAAGTTCCTAAACTAATATCACACCCATTCCACAACGAATTCTCTACCGATTTTTACAAACTTGATTTCAAATGAAAGATACAGTAATGCCATTGACTGCTGCTGAATGTCATTCGGTTATGACTCTTGCTTCCGGAGTTACAGGGGTGTTAGTAAGATTACACTGGAATTTCCCATATAAATCGGTACAATCGTAATACCTCAGAGGCTAAAAACTATTGAAATGGTCGCCAAATTACTTCTAATCGCAGATCTAGATCACTGATTGCCAATCAAACATTCTTTGAATATATTGTCCTCTATCGACGATTCCGGAAGTCCGGAATTCCGGACATATTCCACAATTAAAGTCACATCGGTTCATCGGTGATGACTGAACCGATTTTCTCAAACCAAGTCTCAAATGGAAGGCAAAATATGCAGTTGAGTATTGCGTCGCCGCCCCTCCCCCCCCCCCTCCGCCTTGCCCTTACATCTCCCTCCTTCATCACTCCCCTCCTCTTGGACCACCCTCACGACCGCATTTCCTTCATCCACCCCGTATACCGAAATAAGATGAAGGATTTCTGACGCATCCTCCACTCCCACTCTACTAACCCCCCATTCCCTACATGTTCAAACCCATTCCACCAACCTTTCCAAATTATAATCACATGAAGATAACATTGAACTCATGCTTATTAAGCTTATTAAATATTATTCTTTTGCCTTTCTCATATAGAAAGGTTATGCAATTGCTCCAAAAACCGACTTTCTAACCGAGGCCCGGAGGGCCGAGTCTCATATAACATTCGACTCAATTCGCCGAGATCGCAAAATACCTGTTTGTATGTATGTCTGTCTGTATGTATGTATGTATGTATGTATGTATGTATGTATATATGTATGTATGTATGTATGTATGTATGTATGTATGTATGTATGTATGTATGTATGTATGTATGTATGTGTGTATGTGCGGATTTGTTAACAAAAAGTCTACATCGGTTTCTCGGAGATGGCTGAACCGATTTTTACAAACTAAGATTCAAATGAAAGGTATAATATTCCCATAGGTTGCTATTGAATTTCGTTTTCAACCGACTTTTTGTTCCGGATTACGAGTTGAAGAGTATGGTTACAAAACAAAATTTGTTGATTTGTCCACATCGGTTTCTAGGAATTTTCTGAACCGATTTTAACAAACTTGATTTTAAATGAAAGGTCCATCAGCTGCTGTTGAATTTTGTGTGGATCCGAGTTCTGGTTCCTGAATTACGGGGTGATATGTACGATTACGCAGCAAATCCCGATTCTAATGAATTCTGCGATGAATGTAAAAAGGTGAATTTTTTCCAAAATGTAAACACATGTATTGAATTTGTAGATCTAGGTCACCAACAGTCATTCAAAGTCTCTTTGGCCACACTGGCCACCATCGACGGATCCGGAAGCATCCAAATTCAGAATAACGGCTATATTGGTTTCTCGAAAATGGCTAGACCGATTTGATAAACTTAGTCTCAAATGAAAGGTGTTGCGTCCCCGGAAACTGATATTAAATTCCATCTCCATCCGACTTCCGGCTCCGGAGTTACGGCTTGTGGAGTACGATCACATAGAAAACTCCGATTCAAACCGATACCGCGATGAATGCAAAAAGGTGCTCTTATATATACTTACCAAGTGTAATAATAATGAAAGACATTTCCATAATGTTATATTGTACGAACCAGCTATTAAATCATAGTTTGGAGAAATGAGAAAGGCACAGTTGCACCTCTAGGTGGATTAAAACAGATTTTTTTATATTTTTTTTGCATTTCCAACAGTTTATTCAAATTCATTCCAATTTGTCTTATAGTTAAATTTTTTACCATTCTCCTATTTTCTTCCTTATTTTCTAGTTTTTTCCTTTCCGTTTATAGTAGTTTTATTTTTTCCCATTGTTCATTTAATACAATTTTATTTATTTTTTATACCTTTTTCTTAAGATGTAATTCGTTCGATCTGCTAGCAAGATTGAAGAAATAGTTTTCCATTTAACCTATTCTGAAAGTTTTTGACCATTTTCCTATACGTTAGCATAGATTTTTTTTTAATTTTCCTAAAAAAACATTTGATTGATCTTTTCTTGACACTTTTTCTTAATTTTACATTTAGTTCGTTGTTTACTTTTTCGTCTTTTCATCATTTCAATTTTCCAGTTTTTCGAAATTTTCTGGTTCGTCCATTTTTTTAAATTTCTCTTGTTTCATGTCTTTATATATACTCCTCTAGTTTTTTGCATTCTTAACGTTTTATTTGTTTTTTTCTATTGCTTTAATTATTTCTTGTTGTTAATGTTAAATAAATTTTTATTATTCTTGATTTATCGAGTTTTTCAGTTTTATGCATTTTTTATATTAATATTTGTATTCTTTTTAGTAGTTTTTTTATTTTCATTGATTATAATTTTTTTCCCTAATTTCCTATGGATTTTTCATTATTTTCACCATCTGTTCAATAATGTTCGACTTTTTTAATCTTCGCAATATATTTTTCTAGTTTCCTGTTTTCTTTTGTCAATTTTTTTATAGGTTTTGTTTTGGTTTTTCTCGTTAAAATATTTTTGGACAATTGACATTTGTTTATGTGGTTGATTTTAATGTTTTTAGCTCTTTTGTACTTTCTTTTAATATTTGATTTTCCTATTGTTTTTTATCTTTTATCGTTGATCGGCGTTTAAATATTTTTAATTTTTGTAATTACTACATTTTTAATCTTGTCTTTTCCGTACTTTTACAAATACTACTACAAAAATGGCGCTTTTCAAAGTCACCATAACTGTTGAAGAGGTATTAAAAACTCCCAATGTATAAAAAACTCTACGTTTTTTCCTTCATTGGCACTACAAACAACTAGAGCAAAAAATGGCATATAAATAAAAAAAATCCAGTGTACTAAACATAATATCAGTGAACTCCAATGGATTTCAAAAATTGACTTTTTGGTACTCAGGCAATACACAGTGGTGGGGGCCTGTACGTTGGACCCCCGAGCCCGTATTTTCTCCCTGCGGCCCTGCCATTTTGTTTTGCGTCTTAAGATTGCTCACATTACCCCCCCCACCCATAGATAAAAGAGCAAACCAAAAGTCGGTTATTAAATACAATGATTATTTTTAAAGATTTTGAAAATTTTGCAGCACGTTTGATATTTGAATATGAATATATTTTATTCTACCAATAGGGAGAACTTTGGGATTATTTATTCGTTTTTCTACAAATATACTTTCCCCTTCGTTATTTAGAAGGCGCCAAAATGCGATAAACGACAGAATACTGTGAGGAAATCACGTGCGCGGGCAACACTTAACTGTTAAAGAAATCATTTATCATCTTGTCATGGACGACGGCCCAAGAAGGAATTTTAGTTTTATAGCACACTACAACAAATGCAATCTAAGATTACTAAGTGAGGAAGGTTATAAAAATTTAGAGCCATAGTACTGAAGTGAGAGCAAGGGTATGACGTGTACAGATCGGGAAACTAGAAGTGGTAGGATCATTACAAACAAGCTTAAAATTTTACGGACTAATCTTTTGGCTTCTGCTGACAGGAGTCGAGCTTTGGCAGTGTTACTACGAATCGCTCAAGTCTACCAATATGTCTCACGGCAAAGACAGACTTGTCCCGCTTCGCCATGAGAACCGATTGTATATTTCACATCCTTGCTCTCACTTGAGTACTTGGCTCTAAATTTTCATAACTTTTCCTACTTAGTAATCTCTAGATAATTGAACGTCGTTAAAAAATAAAAAAGAAAATATGACTTTTAGTTTAGACAAGATTTGCTCTGCAAGTCAGGGTAATAGTTAAAACTACTACTATTACAGTAATGTATCGATTATATCACGCCTGGTTATATATATATATATATATATATATATATATATATATATATATATATACATATATATATATATATATATATATATATATATATATATATATATATATATATATATATATATATATATATATATATATATATATATATATATATATATATATATATATATATATATATATATATATATATATATATATAGGGATCGATGAATATATGTATAAAACAATATGTAAGTACATGTATATGTATTCATTTAAATATATACATACTGATTTACATATGCATACTAAGATACATATGTATATACAAGCGTGATAGAATCGAAACATTACTGTATTTTATTTTAGCCTTAACTATTGTAAATATTTGTAAATATTATCCCTAGGACTGAACATTGCTATTAACCAGAGATAGTTTCAGTTAACGATGAAAAATGAATTTTTGATATATCTTCTTCGTCTCGCAATATTGTTGAAAACTGGGTTTTTCGCATTTCTCGACCCCAAGAATCCCAACGTAAAGTAGTTTTGAAACGCTGGTCGCACACACTTTTAAGCTTAATGCATAATTGTTGTGGGGGAACTGTGGGTAAGACGGACACATGGTTATTTCAGGTATATAACTTATAAAATTCAATTTTATTATATGTGTGTACTTAGGGGCAGCCCGAATAGAAATGTACAGTAACAAAACCATGATTTTCACTGTGACAGTACAGTAATTTTACAATAATTTACAGTAAGTTTTAGTGTTATGCTACAATACAAAAACAATAAACTTTAACGTTTCTACATTAAATTTCAATGTAAAATAGACTTTTACAGTGAAAAAGAGGGGTGGTTATGTATCTTAACATTCAAAAAATCAGTTTTTCTCCATACATTTTTTTCTCGAAAACAGTCAAATTTAATGTGAATGCACTGTATGAGTTTTTTGCTGAACAGTGAAATTTATAGTTACATGAAATTTTATTGTAAATCTACTGTGAGAACTTGAAATCGAACAATGTTGAATAGGGCATTGCAAATTTTTTTTTTGAATTCTCAAAGCCCCCCCCCTTTCATATTGTGACAAATGTCAAAGTAAGCTCAGATGCCAAATTTCACATCATTTGGACAATTCTAGACCCCCGCCCACTTCGCTTGAAATTTTTGAAATTGGTGCCATGGGAAAAATGTATTAAATGCTATAACTTTTAAAATTGGGGATTTTGGAGTCAAAATGTTGTAAATATTTGTATACAACAAATAACCTTAGTATTGGAATGGAATACTCCATTCCAATACTAAGGTTATTTCCTTTAAAAAGAGGTATAGATTGTAATTTTCTGATTGTTACTTCAAAAGTTATAGCATTTAATATATTTTTCCTCCACATTTTCTCATAGCACCAATTTCAAAAATTTCAAACGAAGTGGCCGGGGGTCTAGAATTGTCCAAATGATGTGAAATTTGGCATCTGAGCTTACTTTGACATTTGTCACAATATGAGAGGAGGGGGGCCTTTGAGAATTCGAAAAAAAAAAAAAAATTTGCAATGCCCTAATGTTGAAACAGTAATAACTATAATATTTATTGTTTTATGATTGTTTGTAGGGTAAATGCTATTGTATAATTCTATCCGGGAGATCACTTGTGATGCATTTTGAAAAATCAGCGAAATTAAATGCATTTCGTTCCATCAAAATAGAAATTCAAAATGTATTTTGCGTTGCGTGTAAGACGTCAAAACCCTACAAAAAACTAGCCCTATATTCAACACAACGTCGAACGAAGTGGATCAGCGTAGGACGTTTGTTAAACAAACTTTTGTGTGAGGGAGTGCAAATTTGATGAAAAAATGGAAATTAAATGCATTTTTTTCTAATTTGATGCAAATTTTGTTATACATTCCTAAAGTGATCTGCCCCTAGACGTGTACCCTCTTAAAATGGATATTCATGAATTATGAAAGACTCAGTAGGCCTTGAATACTGTGTAACGCGTATAATTTAAGCAAACATTGATAATCAGTAGCGCATCTTCGTGCGAATGTAATTTTCAAATCTCTGATTTTAAGGTTAATCGAGGAAAAAAATCCATTTTTTCGCAGATTTTTTCTTTTATTTCGATAAATTTACTCTTAAATGACATGTTCGTGGAAAATAAAAGTTAAGTTGATATATGAGTAAATAAGTGCAAACGTTTAAAAAATAAGTGTACTAGCAGGGCAGTCTTGATTGATTCTATTGATTCATCCTCATAGGAATGTCTGGCGTATAGAAACGAAAATCTAGTGATTAAACGTAGAGAACCATTCAGCTAGCTGAAATTTCACACAGTAGTTTTCAGGGTGCACGTTTATGCGACCGAGGTTGAATACGGAATTTCTAGCACCTGGAAAAGGTAGGCGACTTCGTACAGGTGCTGTACTCTGGGATTGTGCAATCGAGAAACTGAGATTGACAATAATGCATTTAATGTATAGCTTACCATGCAACCATAATAAGTGATCTATGGAAGTGATTGTATTGTATACGGCAAAAACGATATTAGAACATACATAATTTGCTTCAACTCTAAATTGGACCCCAAAACGATTTTTTTTCGCCTCGAATTGAACATATCAATGAAAAAAAACAAAAAGCATTCAAAAAAATCCGTTAGAATCACTAAATTGTGATATTTTTGGTTGTTTTCATCATGTTCCCAACATGTCCGTCTTACCCCACCATATGTCCGTTTCACCAGCAGTCTGGAAAAAGTGCATATATTTCTTCATTTTCTATTTGAAAAAAAGTGGCAGCACTGCCGAATCTCTCGGAAGTGATTTTGTGTTCCTCCCATAGTTTACCAAATTTTGCAGTGAAATATAGTATATTTAATAGGAAATCGAAGTTAATCGCTGGGGGTGGGCGTAGCGTATTGGTAAATCGATTGCCTTGTACGCAGCGCACCTGGGTTCGAGTCCCGACCCCGCACATAGGGTTAGAAATTTTTCATAAGAGATTTTTCTAACCCGAAGAGGCGAATGACCTTAAGGTTAAAACCTCTATAATCGAAATAAAAAAAAAAAAAAAAAAAAAAAAAGTTAATCGCTCGGTAGGTCGTTTCTCCTATTGTGTTATGTGTTGGCGAAAATATCGTTGGAATAGTGTAATTTGACGTAGTGATTTTATCGTCACATCACAATTATTTTACTATGTATGTGCGCGACTCGAGCGAGCCACCAAAAAAATGTTTCCACTTAGCATCGACAGCGCCATCTGAACTTGACTAGTTGATGCAACGATTTCACTGATTCCCAGTTAAACTCATTCCGGAACCGGTTCGGATATCTGAATGGAGTCAGTACCCAGTCAAAAAAAAATGCGGATGAAGATCGTCAGGCGATTTAAACAGTTTGACTCAACTCGCCTGTGCTAATTGCCCCTAGGAACAAATGCTATTTGCGAATGCGATTAAAGGCAATTTCAATACTTAGACGACAAATTTTCTGGCGGCTGCAATGGACTTGGTTGTTTTTGCATTTTTCAAACATGGCGGTTAGTGTTATCCACATTATTCATATTATTTATTTTATTAATTCAATAATTTTTTTTATTGTTTCATGTTATTTGTTTCATTTGTTTTAGTCATTTTATTAAATTGTTAGTTTTTCCCAGTTCATATATTGCTCAGTTTCTTCATTTTATTAATTCGGTTTAGTCAGTTCTTTTAGTTATTGGATGACAGTTAGTTAGCTTGAAACAATTTAGTTTACTCTCTTAATTTCATAACTTTTTTAATATTGTCTGATTTTCATTTTAGCTAATTTGATTTGTTTTATTAATTTGATTTATATGGATCATTCTATCCATTTTATGAATAACTTTTTCTGCTTCATAATTGTTTTGGTTTGTTTTGTTATTGTTTTTTAATTTATTCAGTTTATTATACGTGTTATTCGTGCAGGACTCGAGGCTGTGCTTGTCTCACATATAGTTGCTTGCCAGCTTTGCGTGCGTTTGGCAATTTAATGAATAATACAACAGTTATATGTATGAGAGGTGTCTCATCCCACTGATGGGTGGATTAAATCGGTTTTATGTATACATGTGTGTATATATGTGTATGTGTTTATGTGTGTATATGTACATATAAATGTTCAAAAAATGGTTGCATTATACACGGTATTGTTTTGTAGTGTACACATATAATCTATTAATGTGAAAAACTGATACTTCTGGATAGAAGTCAGATCTTCCTCCAATTACAGCTCCTTGGAGATCTCCAATGGAACAACTTACACAAGTCCAACAGGCAGTGACACCAGACTAGGAGAAACGGAAGCGCTGAGGAAAACACGGAGTCTATCGGTTCTTTTTTATTATTTCCCCTTTTCTTTCTTAAATAAGCAGAAATTCAAGAAATATGGATGAGAGTTAAAGGAGACATAAATGGGAGATAGGAATGAAGGTAAAAAACTGAAAAAATGGTGCTAGTACACATGTGTTATGTTATATATATACAAATTGAACCATTATAATAAATACGCGTCGATTTCCTGCTTAAATGGAATCGAAAGTTTTACTGTAATGTTACAATCCAATTGATACAAACATTACAGTAAGGCGGGGCTAGTTGATGGAACGATGACCTCGGAACATGTCTGGCACTGTACACGAAATGGGTCATCGGAAAATCAATTGAGCTAACACCTTCCTAAATCCGTGAACCAAGTTATTTGCATGAATGTTTAAATACATGCAAACATCTTTTTTCTGTAAATCACTACCAGCTAGTGGGAGATAGGAAGGTTAACACACACACATATATTTCTTCATTTTCTATTTCTTTTTAAAAATATACTTGTTGATTTTTGTAACATAACCCCTCTGGATACTCGAAAATTAACATATGAAACTACAACATAGAGTATTACATGTTGACAAAAAAATGCTTTTACTATGTTATATTTGAGTACATCCTTAACATGTCCGTCTTCTCTCAGTTTCCCTAATTATTTGCTACGCATTATTACAAACATTGAATCATTCCATTCAGTACAACGGCCAATATAAAAGTTCAACTTCTCACACAACATTTCTGACGAAATCTTTGGAATTTTCATTCGTTAATTCAATAAGTTTAAGTTGAACAAAACTCGAAATATCAGAAACCAAATTAATCTTCCACGCCCATCTTGGAATTCGAAGTAAATTAACTTGATTTCACTGGAATCCATGGGCGAACGAAGAAAACGAAGATCAATAAAAATTACGACGCAAACTGGTTTAATGTTGCTCGCAAAACTTCGCTCCAATCAAGTGAATACCGTTTCCAGCTGTAAGAAAAGCGCAATAAATCCAATCAACCATATTAAAAAATTCCTGACCTAATGAAAGAAAGCAAAACGAAACTAAAACGTTCTTCCGACTAATTGATTTAATTACACGGTCGTTTTAGCTCTCGATTGCACACACCCTGTCCGGCTGGCAAGAAGCAGGAATCCTTACAAAATAGACTTGTTTGACAGTTTTGACAACATTTCGGTACTGTGCCGATTGAAATGTAACGCTTGGTGTAAAGTAGAAAGTAGACAGTGAACCTGTTTTCAATTCTGCTTTTTTTATCATCATAAATTCATTTCCCACCACGCCAACTCTCTCCGCTACGCTCCATGGTACCAATTTCACGCTTGATTCTTCAGTTTGCAGGGAAAATGTTGTACGATCGAAGTTTTGCTGTCTAGGTATGGGTTGCCAATCGGGCGGAGGGTAGAGAACCAATGGGGAATGAGGTTATTTAAGTTAAGGAGCACAACGACTCCAGAAGGTAGGGGAGGGGAAGGTACGCAATATTTGGGGCATGTTGCGTGATTACGCTTTGGCGTACAAACTTGGTTCTGTCGGGCAGAAAACAGGAAGCGAGCAGAAGGACGAATCATGCTATCAAAAGTCTGCCCTACAACCGAAAGTTCTATGGGAAGACTAGAGAACGAAAGTGCAGCTTGCTCGAACGGCAGCAGACACTTGTAGCCTGTCGTTTAGATAGGGTCAGAACACGGGGAGGGGGAGAATCGGAAATCTACTCAATTAATCAAAACTCAGGGGTAATAAATTTATAAGCATAATAGTCCCGGTGAAAGGAACGATTTAGAATCGACCATGGTTGCTGATAAAGTTGTGCTGAACACGAAGGCAATTGATTCGGTGTTGCGACGGCACAAACAATTAGGCTGTGCGGGCCGACTGCGATAGAGGTAGATTTATGTGAATCAATGCATCACGCACTAATATTGAATCACGAATAAACAGTAATCTTATTACATTTTTCGATACACGCTAAGCATATTTCATTCAAGAGTATTTATTTTGAAGTGAATTAAACAACCATAATTTCACCCATAAGTCAAATGTTTCTAAACGTCATCCACTTTAATATGGACACATCGACACTACAAATATTCCAGAACATCTTCGACATCCAATATTTTCCAAACCGCAGCTAGTTGTTCCATCTGTTTCTTCATTGTACAGTTCCCACTGTATAGATTTAATTCGTATGAAGCCCAATAACGAACGCACGAAAATCCAATCAAACCTAATGATTATGTAAACGAGGAAACATTCTGCTTCGGTCATGTCTTCCTCCCTTCTTCGCAGCATTTCGAACTGCCACTACTTAATTATCGACTCACGTGAATGTTTTCACCCACAGGAAATCCTTCCAGCAGGGTGGGGAACACTGAGGCAACGCTGCCACCCCTTTAGATGCAAATCTCTACCCACTTGAGGCACGCATTACCGGCTGCTACAAACAACATCTATCCTACGCGCCGCGCCGCGTTGTGGGGACGAAGCGACATAGAGAGAGAGGGATTTGTTTAATGGCACCGTGGAATAAGGTCAAGTGCGATTGGCTTTGCTGCTAGTGCTACCGTTGGCGTTGCGTTGCGTTGGTGTCAGGTCTTGTGTTAGCCAGTTCTGACTGAGCGATAGCGTGTACGGCTATTACGGAAGATATACATCATTAGCAGGCGATTGAATCGTTCATCAACTATGTCACGATTTGGATTCTATCGGCAGAAGGCTGATTGGCATTCGACGATAAAACCGCAGCCGCAGGCCCCACGTGGATCGGAGCGTAATTAGATGGGAAGGATTTAATAAGTGCTTTGGCAGAGATTGGACAGACGGAATAGTTTTCATTACCATAATCCTTGTGTTGTGTCCCTTTAATAGTGGGTTCTAGCTTTTCTTTGTTCCATCGCCATTATATTTCGTTGATTTTACCGACCCCCCCCCCCCCATCAGTAGAAACCACAATCGGTTTACGATAATAAGTGCTTTGAAGTTGTGGTTAACCAACTTCTGTGGGGGTATGTGCCTTCGATATTTATGGAATAAATTTTGTCAGCCTGATTTAAAATTCTACTAATGATCTTAATGCGGTCGTGTAGTTGATAAAACATATAAAAAATGTCACCGATTAAAGGGCAAATTTTTCTAACTTAAAGCGCATACGATAGCTTAGATTCGAATTCTGGGGTCAGGTTTGCTTCTGAAATCAAATTAACTCCTATATAACAAAACCATGTAAGGTTTATACGCTTATAACTCCGCTATTAGTAAACGGATTTAAAACATTTATAAACCAACTGAACAAGAATCGCCTAACTTTAAGAATAATCATAAATTAATTATCTGTGACTTAAAGGAATTCCATCTATATAAGTAAAACTGAAAAGCTCACGCGAAAGAGAAAAATTCATCCTTGAGGCAGCTATTTTACAGGACGTTATATATAGAAATACAGTGTGTTAGATAGAATCATTCGTTGCTCCCATTCCAAATGAGCAACATCGTGACTGTCAGGTTCGCACGGTACAATGAGCGGTAGACGGTATGGATTTTTGACAGCGGCGGCATGAAACCGCGCACAGTTATATCGTGTAGGAGTTCTTCAGGTAGCAGTACCAAGTTTATCGTACGCTCTTCATCCTGCTGAGCGATTTGAAACAAACTCAGAAATGCGATAGGTACCAGTCGTGTACACTATGTATGTGCGCCGATAGTATTTTTGAACGGCGGCGGCGTTGTCGGCATCACACTATTGGTAGCTAAGGCGTACAGTGATGTCACTCTGAACAAAGGTTGGTCGAAATCTCTAAAACTTTCGAAAACACAAAATAGGTTGTTTTAGTACTCTGGATTCAATTTAAACATTTATTAATTCATAAACAATATTTTTGGATTGATTAGGGTGAGCCCAATGCAAAGATAAAGAAATTTACTACTAATATGGAAAACGTCAGTTTTGGGTGTAGTGATGTAATTTGCTTGAATGGTATACTATTCGAAGCCAATAAATTTCAGGCATAGAGTAGTACTGACACATATTTAGTATTGTTTGGGCTTTATATCAGTTTATTTTGCAATTTAACAGTAACGGAAATTAATCAGCCAGTTCGAAAGAAACATTCGGATCGGAAAGACGTCTCTCTCATCGCTCCGTGCACGCTATTAGGATATAATCGTTGGTACTCAGCTAAGTGCTCCAGTGTTTATCGTGGGTGTCACGCCCCCGAAATGGTACCCCGTCATCCGGACGAATTACCGGTTCTTGAGCTATCCTATAACACGTGTGTACAATGTACATCTTACCACTGATTGAGGGTCGTGTACCCGCCCCGAGATCACCGCGGGGAAAACAAAAAATTACAAGGGCAGCCCTATGGGGTCGCCCGAACTGTAGACTATACTACTTAATGTAAAATATTTAGAGTAATAATAAATCAAGTATATTTCTTACGTAAAGTTTAAGCACAACCAATCAACATCAAAAGTTACATATTGAAAAATATGTTTTAACATCTGTGATAACTGAAACAGGAAAAAAATCTGTTATAAATTTCCGAAAAATCTGTGAAATTTTCATCGAAATGCCAAAAATCTGCCATCTGTGATCCAAAATTGTAAAAAAATCTGTGACATTACAGAAAAATATGTGAATATGGTAACCCCGCTAACAAATTACATATACCTACCTACACATTCGCCTCAAACACTGAACCCAAGCACACAAAGCAAAAGGAGTCAATGCTGATGAACATGGGTAGAGCGAAAGAAACAACTAGTACCACGACACTATGCTAACCGTGTTTGCAAATGGAGCTCGAATGTACAAACGATTTTGTGTACGATTGCGTTCGAGATTGTGCATAAAAGTGTGATGGAACCGAGCAGAATACAAAAGTAAGCATAGTGTTTGAACGGACAAGCATGTTGGACCGATCTGGGTAGCGTACCCCCACAGCCAGTGTAACGGACTTCTAACTCAGCCACACTGGCTGTGAAAACACACAGCGCAGTGAACTGCTCCACCTTCCGTTCAACAGGCAACTGAGCTTATCAGGCCAAATCCGTACTTTAAATATTCGATGATGACGTCATTCATAGAAGCGTAGCGCGCTAGGTACACAAATCTGTCGTGCTGGGCTTGGGAAGCGCTACCTTCTGTGTGTAAATGCGTAATACTTTGACTAGATTGTACATTATTTAAATTTTTTATGGCATGATATCAAAAATCTTTGGGTTTATCTATTGGAATCTATTCTTAGAAGTATTTCGGGACGATATGTGCAAAAAATTTGAAAATTTATCGTGAGTTGGTTGAATCATATGCGTTTAAAATTGGACCATTTTTCGTTACATACCATTTTTGCAGAATTTGCAAATTGGACCCCCATATCGAAAACAAACACATAGTTCTACGTCAAAAAAAGTAAAATTGGGAGTGCTTATTAGGTTACATACCAGGAGAACAGACTTTTTTTTAAAAATTTCGATTATAGAGGTTTTAATCTTCAGGTCATTCGCCTCTTCGGGTTAGAAAAATCTCTTATGAAAAATTTCTAACCCTATGTGCGGGGTCGGGCTCGAACCCAGGTGCGCTGCGCACAAGGCAATCGATTTACCAACTACGCTACGTCCACCCCTGTCACTATGGGGAGGCATGTAATATGGATGTCTAAAGATAAAACTTATGAAAAATAGACATACAGTTAACTCTCTCTGTGTCGATATTGAAGGGACCATCGACATAGGGAGAGATCGAGATAGAGAATACATTGTTTTTTTTTCTTTCAGGATATCATAATGCATGCCGTGAAACGAAGATAGATGCTCATCTTAGGGGGTACCAGCGGAAGTCAACGTAAATATTTGTTCTGTATTTTAATTCATCCGATTGACAATTGATAAAATATTCATTTTTCCCACCACCACTGCTGTTGGTTGACCAATTATACGCAATTTTATTTTAATCTTCTCTTAATGTGTCGAAATTATTTATCTGCGCTGTTTGGCCACTTCGCAAGAGATTTGAGGGATAAATTGAGGCTTCGTTTGTACATAATAACAAAAAGTTTAAAATTTTGTATATAATTCGACAGTCAGCAGCAGTGATGATCTGAAAAGTGAAATTTTCATCAATATTCAGAGCATCAATCGGTTTATGCCTAATAACTTTTTCAACAAGCATCAGATCGTTTCGCAGTCTTCTAGACTTTGTTTCCTTGACAAATTTCCTATAAAAATCAGATATCTATTTATTTTTAGGAAATAACGGGCGACTCTTGGAAGAATTATTTTGCAAGAGACGATTTTCCCATGCGAAATCCCATGTAAACTTTAAACCGTGGGCGCAAAAACATAGTTTCCCCGATCGAGCTAAAAATTTGCAGAGTTATTCTAAGATCTAAATGGGACCCAAAAAGTTACTCGGAGATGGATTGTATACACAATCACTCTTATTCCTGAAATTGAATTACAATTTATTTTCAAGTTTATATTTTAGTTTGGCCGCACTGCCCGTGTGTTGGAAGCGAAAAAAAAATGTTTTGATTGCGGTTGTGTATCTGAAAAAAACCAACTCAATCCACCCAGCAGTGAGATGAAACATTTCTTACACATGCCACTGTTGGATCATTCATTTGTTTGCAGAACTCGTTCATTAGTTTGCAGTTTCTAGCCCTGCACGAATAAAACCTCGAATAAGTTGAATAAAATATAGAAAATCAATAAAACGAACAAAATAAAAAAATAAAGAAAAAATAAAAAAAACCAAAATGATTTTAAATTCATTAAATGAGTACAATGAATAATATAAATTATATTAATAAAATACATAAATCAAATTAGACTAGCTCACTAAATAAAAAATTAGGTGATATTTAAAAATAGTTATAAAATTAAATGAACAAATTAAATTGACTCAAACTAACACACGCAATAAATAGGTGGAATGACTGATTATAAAATGAATAAAATTTAAAAAAAATTAGCAAAATGGATCAAATTAAACAATTGAATCAAAAGAATTAAATGAATCAAATGATTCGAATGAATCAAATGAATGAAGTGAACCAATTGAAACAAATGAATAGAATGAATGAAATGGATAAAATGTATAAAATTATTGGAATGAATGAAAAGAATAAAACTAATAAAAATGAATTGAATAAAATGAATAAATAGAACAAACGAATCAAATAAACAAAACGAATATAATTGATAAAATGAATAAAAAGAAAAAGAAAATGAATTGATTGAAATGAAAAATTATCTATGTTAAAAAGTTATAAAATAATAGAAAAAAATAAATTGTGTTAAATAAATAATTTGGACGAAATAAATAAATCTGAAAAATTGATCAAATTGTTAAAATAAAGAATCTGAAAACATTTATAAACTGGAAAAACCGAATAGAATGCACTGAAGGAAAACAATAAATAGAAATACTTGAATAAATGATATGAATAAAATGCACGAAAAAAATAAACTGATCAGAGTGAATCCAAAGAATGAAACGAATAAAAAAAAATTAATTGAATCCAAATGTACAAAATAAATAAAAGGAATACTGAACGAAATAAATAATTAAAATGCAAAGATCACATACTTAAAATTAGTCTTTTTTTCGGTTGTCACGGTAAAGATGGACACGTCTATCTATACCAGGACACATGCTAATGAACTCGGGTGATTCGCAGTTATGCTGCCTAAGCTCGACCCTCATTAGCAGAAGACAAAGATTAAGCCCGTACGATATTAAGCCTGTTCTAATGACCCTCCCACTTCTAGTTTTCCGATCTGTTTACTTCACATCCTTGCTCTCACTTGAGTACTACGGCTCTAATTTTCATAACTTTCCCTACACAGTAATCTCTAGCTAATTGAATGTCGTTAAAATGTAAAAAAATTAAAATTTGTCAAATGTTTAAAATGAATAAAACAAACAAGACGAATAAAATCCATGAAATGGAGAAACTGAAAAAATTGACTATTTAGAATGAAATTAAAAATCGTTTTTAAATAAAGTAAATGAATCAACCGTATTGTACGAATTTGAGAACTATTGTATCAGAATGTTATGAATTGTTTTTGAAAATCCAATCATCTGAAAAATGGCTAATTTGTATGCAATGAACTTTCTAAAGTTTTTATTCTTTTTTGTTTTCACCTTTTCGTTTTTGTTGTTCTTTTTTTGGCGGTGTCGTTTAAGATTATCTGGTGTTTCTACTTTATTGATGGACCTTAATTAGTTATAAGGAACTTGGAACGTTCAATTTGTTTTGGAATTCAATATTGGATAATAAAGTAAGACAAGGTCACATGTGCTTTCAAACCCTTTAAACATAGAGCGACAGACGGAGAAGACGATTTGTTAATGGGAAAGGTAGATATTTCAAAGTTTTCATTTGCATTGACGTAAATAGTGTGAAGCTATGCTATGTCGATAGCACAAGAGCCATTCAGTGGATTATAATGCAGTCTCTTTCCAGTCATCCTTATAGCTTGTATATTATTTTGTTCGGAATTTTCGTTCAGGAAATATGGATAAATGACATACAAACCAATACTTCGAAATAGACATGGTTCTAATTTTCAGGATAAGTATTTAATTTGTTGGAAACGCACGCGGCCAATGAAAGTGTCACTTGAGATACTTGATAGAGTCTATCCATCAAGTATCTCAAGTGCTTAACATTACAAGTCTTAATTTTCTGCGAATAAATATGTTTCTAGTTGCATTGGTCATGAAAAGTCATTTGTTGTTACACAGTAATGTGTATGACAAAAATGTAGTCAGATCAAACGTTTCCGTACACAGTACATCCAAGGCTTCTCTACTAATTGAGACTGCCATTGAAACATCAATTGAATTGTACTTAGTATAGAACAAACATGGACAACAATAAGTTAGAAGAGACATTTGATCCGTTATTCTTCATAATAGTTCATACCAATACAATAAACATATATATATATATATATATATATATATATATATATATATATATATATATATATATATATATATATATATATATATATATATATATATATATATATATATATATATATATATATATATATATATATATATATATATATATATATATATATATATATATATATATATATATATATATATATATATATATATATATATATATATATATATATATATATATATATATATATATATATATATATATATATATATATATATATATTCAATAATTCATCACAAAAAAGATGTTCTCACTTTTCACATGACATATTTGAGCATATGATTCATTTAAAATTCAATTCAGATACGAAAAGTTTAAATAACGGAATTTTCATCTTCAAACATCCGTATTACCCAGTTAAGTTTGATATTTTTCTAGATAGCCATGAATTTCCTTAATTATAGTGTATATAGAAGCTCTGAACAGAACTGAATTAAATTTGAGTTGATGTAGTTTTCGATTTTTGGTCGCCTGTCTACCCATAGTTCAACGTTTCGGAAAAATACCACTTTCATCTTGATGGTGTGAACATTTGAAAACAGTTATAGTTTCCTCACAATACAAAGATTTTGCAAATTTTCTCAGGACCACAAATATTTTAGTAGAATGTAATATTAAACTTGTTTTCTTGTACACTAAAATACAAAAAAAACTATTTACAGAGTAACGGCAGACAAAAAATAATATTGTCTTCTCAAACCTCAACAATTACATCGCACACGTGATTGTACATTAATAAATATTTCAGATTATCAGAAGATCTTATCACACAACTTAGAAATGGATAGCGAAACAGCAAGAAAGGTGTGAGTCGTGACAGTTACCACGACCACGAAGGAAGGGAGACAGAGAGAGAGAAGATAGTGGAGAGAGAAAGAGAGAAGAGAGTAAGTGAGAGTGAGAAAGGGGCGGCGTGTGAAAAATGGCAAATAATGTTTAGTGCCGTGACTTTATACTTATAGGTATATTATGCAATATATTTATTTCTTCACACCCTTTTTGTAAATAACGTAACAAGTAATTTTTGCGCCATGACGTGTATAACTTAAATCTTGCGAAGGAAGCCATATTTTCGCTATAATTTTGGGATTCAAAAATACAGTTGCTCTCGGTGCTGCTACGAGTATAATTATATGAGAAATCTTTTATCTCACTCCTAGGTTGATTACTTGGAGATCTATGAATTAATATACCCTCCAACATATACCTTACGGAATGCAACGCCTTATTCAAGGGATAAATACATAACTCTAGAAAAATTTCACTATGAGGTCAACTTACACATTATTTTGTCTTTAAAAAAACTTACATATTAATTTTTGAGAAATAAATATATATTATTGAGGTAATTCACAAAACGTTTTCGGAAACGAATTCCTTGAATCGCGTAGATGCGTTTCCATACCCCGTTATTCAAAAGCGGTTTAGTTTAGCCCCTAAAACACCAGTAAAGCAATACTCTGTATGTAACGGTCTCATTTCAGCACTTTGAACTGACATACAAGTGAAGTTTTCAACTTGTGTAAGAAATAAAACTGTCGCTTTGAAATGACAACAGCAAGTAGTAACTTGCCACTTGGCGGCGCTTCGATCGGCCAGCAATTGCTATACGGGACAATTTAGGAAGACAAAAATGTTTGTAGCTAAACCTTACGTTTTAGAGCTATGATGTCTTCAGGAAAAATAATCAGTATCGAATATGCTATCTCCAGATGTAGATCGTATTAGGGTAGCTCTTATCGTTAGGGTGCTTCAAAAATTATTTTCTGAATGTGAGGAGATAGAATATTTCAGTCTTCAGCTACATTATAGAGAAACTTATACCAAGCAACTTTGCCGAAGAAGTCATAGTTGTATCTCCAAAGGTTTTTATTTTATAGCTATTTTAATTGAGCAACTTAGGGTGCTCCTAACAAAAACAGTTTTTTGCTCTAACTTTTTTATTTTTTATTTTTCGTAAACATTGTCTTCAGACAACTTATAAAGCTCATCGAGACATTTTTTTTGATAATAGAAGAATTCAGATATCACTTTGAGAACCGAAGTTATGAGCAATATTGAATAAAAAATAGGCCATTTTACAATATTTATATCAAAAATTGGGGCAAACAAAATTATGTTCTTCTTCTTGCATTTCAAAGAGAATACTTTCAGGCATGTTTAGAAAAAAAATTGCGAAGGTGATATTTCTGAAATATATTTAAATGGAGTTTGAAAATTGTGATTTTACTACTGGAAAATGCCTCATATAGAGTCAAAATTTCTCAAATGGGCCACCCAAATTAGGTGATATCGCAATTTCGATGTAAGATCCATTTTTTTGGTAGTATGTGGCATTTCAACACCAAATCCACATGGACACAAAAAAAAATTTTCGCATGTTAAACAGACACAACACTTAGAGGAAATTCCTTAAAAAATATCGATCCGTAAATTTTACTAGAACACTAGCTCCACCTTTTATACACGGTCCCAACCATTCGTTTTCAAAAGGCTCAGAAACAATTTTTCACTGGTGGTCTATCACCGTATACTTGCGCATATCGTCGCTGTTAGGAGTGGGCGTAGCGTAGTTGGTAAATCGATTGCCTTGCACGCAGCGCACCTGGGTTCGAGTCCCGACCCCGCACATAGGGTTAGAAATTTTTCATAAGAGATTTTTATAACCCGAATAGGCGACCTTAAGGTTAAAACCTCTACAATCGAAATTTAAAAAAATGTTACATTCTTCCAAAAAAAATGGATCTTACATCGAAATTGCGATATCACCTAATTTGCGTGGCCCAGTTGAGAAATTTTGACTCCATGTGAGGCATTTTCCAGTAGTAAAATCACAATTTTCAAACTCCATTTAATTTTTATTCAGAAATATCACCTTCGCAATTTTTTTTCTAAACATGCCTGAAAGTATTCTCTTTGAAATGCAAGAAGAAGATCATATTTTTGTTTGCCCCAATTTTTGATATAAATATTGTAAAATGGCCTATTTTTTATTCAATATTGCTCATAACTTCGGTTCTCAAAGTGATATCTGAATTATTCTATTATCAAAAAAATTGTCTCGATGAGCGTTATAAGTTGTCTAAAGACACCGTTTATGAAAAATAAAAAATAAAAAAGTTAGAGCAAAAAACTGTTTTTGTTAGGAGCACCCTAAGTTGCTCAATTAAAATAGCTATAAAATAAAAACCTTTGGAGATACAACTATGACGTCTTCGGCAAAGTTGCTTGGTATAAATTCCTCTACAATGTAGCTGAAGACTGAAATATTCTATCTCCTCACATTCAGGAAATAACTTTTGAAGCACCCTAACGATAAGAGTCACCCTAATACCATCTACATCTGGAGATGGCCTATTCGATACTGATTATTTTTCCTAAAGACATCGTGTCTCTAAAATAAAAGGTTTGGCCACAAACATTTTTGTCTTCCTAAATTGTGAACCACTGTGCAATGGTGACTCATGCACGCGAACCTGTATGCGATGGTGATTTTCAACGTATTTTCATTTAAATGTTAACACAGGTTTTTCGGGAAAGTTTGTTCCAGCTTATATGTCTGTTCTCTGTGTTATTAGTTAGTGAAAATTGGTAAGCGAGAAATAAAAATACACAATGTTTAATATCTTCGCAGCACGTGAACGGATTTTGACAATCTATAGCTTGTTAGAAAGGTATTTCCATAAGCTAACTAGTTTGCGCGATGTAGTGGCCTTGTTCGAAAGTTATTCGCTTAAAATGCGTTTTGTTTTGACAAAATCCCCCATATCTCGAAAAGTAAACAACATATCGAAAAACAAAAATAATAGTGTCAAATGGTCACGATAGGCCTTTCATTTGAAACTAGTTTCGTTAAGATCGGTTCAGCCATTGCTGAGATAATTACATGACATTTTGTACATACATTCATACGCACATACACACACATACAGACATTGTCTCAATTTGTCGAGCTGAGTCGATTGGTATATGAAACTCGGCTCTCCGGGCCTCGGAAAAAGTTTTCAAAGTTTGAGCGAATCCTATACATTTCTTTTGTAAGAAATGTAAAACATGGCGATAATGTGTACCACTATATTTCTGAATCTTGTATTAGACCACTAGACCAATTTTAGCGTTTAACGAGTGCTTTTAAAATCTATTAATCAGAAATGGATACTTCTGCTAAAACAAACGTATGTATCAGTGCAATGTTTAATATATTCCTGGCGGTATAACGCGATATGAGGCGGTTGTTACCTACTCGTACTTGGTATTCTTTTTCAAAGCGCCGTTTCCTCATGTTTCGGTGCACTGTATAAATAAGGCTAATTAGCAGAAATATAGAAGGTAAATTTATTTTAAACAAAAGAAGGAGTTAACACTTAGTTTAGAACAAATATGCGCACAACTAACCATTTGTGGCTCTTGCATTGCTGCAGTACAGGCGACAGAATGAATAAAATGTTTAGTGAAGATAGACTCGAATAGGAACATCCCACAGCCTTGGTGTCTTCTCAACGTTTTTCGGCATAGTAAAAACAGCGGTTTGTGATGATAGTTCAGCATTTTTTGTAGATAATGCGCAAGTGGTAGGGAAGACCGGGGCTGGTTGGCCGAGTTTTGCTTTCGGAATTTCTGTACTCATTCTGACTATCCAGAAAATTGGATGTAAATTGATTCGCGTTACACATATTATTTTTCAGAAACAGAAATTTACTCACCAGTTCCAAAAAAGAATAAACGTGCTCCTGTAGAAACGATACCACCAAAACACCTGAAATTACGTCGGTACATTGGTGACCCAATACCCCACCAAAATCACTATAGATGTCGCTATTGCGCATAATAGCCTTTTCATAAAAGGCACTCGGCCAACCTGTCCCTTCGGCCAACCAGCCCCAGTCACCCCTACTACTTGACGGTGCGTCATAAAGAACAAAGAGCGTTGTATGCACTGGAGCAAATTGAAAAAATACACATTATATATATTCATCCAATTTAAGTGCTTGTAGCTTAACTATATTTTTAGCCAAAAGAACATCTTTTGTCTACACAATACATAGATATTTAATCTTAGCATTAGTACGTAAACATTCATCGCACAGTATTGCTTTCCCTTCGATACCATTCGTTCTTTGAGTGAATTGCGGAAACCAATCGAAACAAGAACTATCCATTCTTGAGTGACCACGAATTTAAAAAATGTTCATGTTCAACGTAATGCATGTACTGCTGTATTTTAAAGGGGTTATCTTAAATAATTGTGCAAAAAGTACCTAATGTTTGATCATTTTTTTGAAGAAGTAAAATGACTCAGACATGTGCGCTATTCTGCAAAATGTTTATTAATGTTTCATCTATAAAACAAAATTTTTCGGGTTTAAGGTGTCAAAAATGGCGTCCAAAATGGCGGCACCAGCAAAAGGTGTTTTGAAAACCGACCTCATCTGCGGGTACGATACAGGTCGTAATTCGTCGTCTACAAGCAGCAAACCAAAACAATTTTTAAGATTACATTCCGTAGTGGCGCCCAAACCTAAAAAAACATGAAAAAATTCGATATAGAAACAAAATGGCGACCACTTGAAGATAAAGCACCGTTTTTTAGCATGATTTTCCCTCTTTGGCCGGCTGTAAAAAATCATTAATGATCAAAATATTGCGATTTTGTCGGTTACAGCGCTCGAGAATGTTGTCTTCTTTTGGGGGGGGGGGGGGGGGTTCAAAACCCGAAGTTGATTGGTTAAATGGTTCAAAAACGAGAATGCTCACAGAGTCGAAAAATCTTGTTTCGAGAAAGCTGCCATTTTCGACGCCATTTTTGACACCTCACACTCGAAAATTTTTATTTTATAGATGAAACCTCAATACACATTTTGCAGAATAGCGCACATGTCTAAGTTATTTTACTGCTTCAAAAAAAATTAAACATTAGGTACTTTTTACCACAATTATATAAGAGGATCCCCTTAATTAGGTTCAAAAAGATGTGTCTTATTTGGATTTCGTCACAATTTTGTTGAAGGACTCTGGTTGATATCTGGATTTTTGTATGAACTACTAGGTAACACCCGTCGCACGTTGCTGCGACTTTCAACGAAATAGGAGAAAATACAATTTGTTCCGAAGCACCATCTGGCGGGCAGATAATCCCAAACCAATAGCACACAAACACGCTGCATAACTAATGCCTACTACGCATAAACTTTTACGGCAATCGGTTAAGCCGTTTGGGAGTCCATAAATTACATACATACAAACATTGGATAACTCCTCAGAAAAATTGATTTTTCATGTCGTAATTTTTACCGATTTCAATCTTATGGCATCTAAACTCGTTTACAAACTTATGTTGTGATTTTTAGAATCTGTAAGAGAGCATTGGAGTTATAGCAATTCAAATAAGTGGTTTGAGTGAAAAGACATTCTATTTGCAAATGGAATAGAACCATTCGAAGCTCTGTTAAACATATGATGTCACTAGACGATATATTTGTTTGGTGTTATCTAAAACAGGATGTAGTCTGACAAGAACCAGAATTGGGATGCTTTTTGTAAAGAGAAAAATGGCTTTTGTATAGCAATAAGTATAACTGTTATTGTACCGGAAAAATCATTTGAAGAAATTCTCCATGCTCTAGATGGTATTAAGTCGGCATCTCATAGCGCCTATTGACAAAACAGAGAGAATAGGTTCATTATCTCGCCCCCAGCATCCAGCAAACTCGGTCATGACGTTCGATAAATTGATTACAGCAACAACCTGCTGTCTCATTGTTATTCAAAGAGACATGTCAAACAATCGGAAATTGTGTGTCAATTTGTACCCAGCACACAGCACACAAAAAATGAATACCGCATAATTCAATCAGTATCATCAGCTCATTCCTTTTTATTGAGACGTTCCAAGCGCAAACGGTCGCAGTACGGAACGATGGCACACACCATGCTGCTAAGAATCATCCCTGCGTATTCGCGTGCTGTCCTCGCTCTGATAACAAGCGCGGAAGTAGGACCACATAAATAAACCTACGCTATAGACGGCAGTGCGGCAACAGAAGACGACATTCAACGGATGGTCCTCGATTTTTTACGGCCTGCCAAGCAGCCGGATGAGAACTTGAGCTGTCATCGTCGTAAAAGCTGGCCAATGTTTTATGAAGATCGAAAAGCGCGCCGTACAAAGTGTCAAGCCCATCAACTCCAACGAGTATCGGACGGCGTTGATGTGGACTGTGGACAGGGAGCCCGGTTCCAAGATCAATGGATGTTTCATTGTGTGGGAAGCTAAACGTACCTACTCGGGTAGAAATTTTAGTTAGCCAATATTTGGCATACAACATCGGCAACTAAACATATTTGGCAACACTGATCCCGCAATCAGCGCACCGTTCACTGATGCGTACAGGCTGGAAATGAATGGGGCACCCAGAAGTTACCTAGGAACGAAAAATACGAACTGCCTGGCTGTAGTCATCAATCATCCGGTAGATGGACGAAAATGAAGTACCTACACAGATTGTACGGATGTAAAAACGACGTAACATCACCATTGTAATGGTCGAATTTACAGAACTCTCGGCAGCAGAGAGCTGATCCTAGCTGGTCCCAAAGCAGCCGGGGCAAAACGTATAGTGAGAAGCGAAGTGCGTACGTCATCTCGGCAGTAGCGTAGCGCACCAGCAGTCAGCGAGACACAAACAGCCTAGACGCTCCTATAGTCTGCCGATGTGATGCGATGGTAGGTAATTTCCATCATAGACTCTTGCAGCCGAGATTGATCCCTCGAGGTTGGTGGAGGAAGTCCAATATTGAAGCACGAAACATCGAAACAAGTTGGGTGCTCGGTCACGTACTCAGCGTCCTCATTGTATGTACAGCCGTATAGCAGGCTTTGTGCTCGTACTGGAAAATTTCTACCCGATAGGGGTATTTTTGCAATTTTTTTTTTTGCAGAAAATGGATGCTGATGGAATTGATTTTTTTTCGAAAATTGATTTATTGAACACGTCACATAAGAAATGTTTTGTTTTTCTCACTCGGAATGGAACGAAGTGACAAAATCTACCTGACGCATTGCGAATTGGGGAAGTAAATTGCAAGGCATCTACTGGATATATTTTAAATTTTTATTTTGAAGTTAGATGTTTTGATTTTTAAATTTTGAAGACATTTGTTGACAAAGCTACCACCGTTTGCTTGGAACGATCATTTTGATGCAGGACGTTTATTTTCGATATTTCTTGCACATCGTAAATTCACCAAAAATCAGATGAAACGAAAAGTGGTTAAGCTGTAGAGAATTGTGGACGCCAGCCATTCCAGTAGATTGCGGACATCGATGAGCAACGCCATTTCGAAATCCAAGATGGTGACTTTCGGTTAACTGTTTAAAATCCCTAACAATATGGGTATTTTTGGGACGGCGCCGGTGGTTGAGTGGTAAGCGTGACCACCACTCATTCCAATTTGCCTGGGTTCAATTCCAGCCGAGGTCGTTGATATTTTTCTGAGGTGAAAAAATCTGTGGTCACTTCTTCCTTCTGAAGGGAAGTAAAGCCGTTGGTCCCCGGTCTATGAGTTTGGTGGATCGATATCTAGTCCAAATAGTGACGTCACCTCTCTGGCGTCGGTAAAGAAGAAGTGATCCAACTTCTATACTCTTACTAACAAAAATATCCTCCTCCTGTGATACTTGTGGAGTGCGCAGTAGTATATACGGCCTCTAGCAAAAGCGAATATCGGACTAACCATTCCTTCCCTTTCCTTCCGCGATCTAAGTTCGGGCCTGGCCGGCGCCGATATTGATCAATACTTTAGGATTACCAGGAGATACACATTGAAAGATGTTTCGCTATTCCCAAGCATTAATTATCTACTTATTCTCTGTGCAACTTCAGCTAGTCCAGATCGATAACGGAGTAGCAGCCAGGGTGGTCGCACAAGCTCAAGCTCAAGCTCAACAATATGGGTATTTTTGGACCGGGAATGACAAGTAGATTGCAGAAATTAAATGAGTGATGTCAGTTTTGAAATTTAAGATGGCGAATTGCGGCCACAAAATTGTCCAAAACCCAAACAATATGGGTATTTTTGGAACGGGAATAATAAGTAGATGACGGAAATTGATAATTGATGTCATTTTGGAATCGAAAATGGCAACTTCCAGTCGAGCAAAATTTGCTAAAGCCCTTACCATAACGAGTGATTTGAGAACAGCTTGCTTGCGAATTCTGGAACCTACTCAGCTAGTTTAAAAATACCCATATCGTTAGCGTCATAGATAATTTTGCTTTACCAGATGGCGTCATTTAAGATTGTAAGATGGCATCTCAAATCGCTTTCTGACTTTAATTCTTGCATTTCGAAAATACTAACAATGTTAGGCACGTCAATAATTTTGCTCAACCGGAAGTCGCCTTATCATGTATCAAAATGTATTCCATGCATCGATTTCTGTCATTTACACGTTAACTTTCTTCCGAAAATCTCCATTTTGTTCGTTTTATGGAGAATTGTTGGCATACAGTAGAGGCCTGAATTTATCAGCCCACGATTTTGTCTGCACCCGATGGGCTCTGGCATAGGAACTAAGTATGTTTTGATTACATAAATGCTTTTGTAAACACATTTTGTATCTTCAAGATTCAAAAGTAAAAATATAACAAAGCACCACCGTACACACAGTAGCATATGCGCTACCACAATGGCAAGACCAATGGCAATAGTCTAATGAAAATCTACCTTGGCATTCGGCAAACAGAGATGAACAGCAGCATTTCATTGATGCTAATCGTCGACAGGTTTTCAGGGGTGATCTTTTGTCGGCTCTTACGGTAAAGAGGGTCGGTCTTTGCCAGGAGACAACTGCTAGTAGAAAACAAAAGATTAACTCGTAAGATTTTGAGCCTGTTTCTAATGACCTTGCCACTTCTAGTTTTCCGATCTGTATATTGCACATCACTTGAGTACTATGGCTTTAAATTTTCATAACTTTCCCTAGTCAGTCATCTCTAGCTAATTGAATGTCATTAAAAAGTAAAAAAAAAGTATTCAGTAAAAATATCCCAGAAAGCAATCTCGACAACTTTGCTGATATGTCGTCTATTAATAGTTCTCTTTCTCACACTGAAATCAGGACCTTCTCGATCTCTGTTCTCACAGTCGCACAATTTTATTGTAGACATATATTAAAGAAATATACAGAAAGAACAGCTCATGTTAAAAAGAAGGAAAATATCCACAGAGGATGTAGTAACTACAAATATTGTAAATACAAAGATAACTAACCGTTTTCTATTTATGACAAAAAATCAGATTCGTTATTATTTAGCACGTATCCATGAACTTCTCTATTATCGTTATTCAGATAAATAGACTAGCGTTCAGCCTAATTACTCATTCGACTAAATGACGTTCGACTAATCAACATTCGGCCAATAGCCATTCTGCTAAAAGGAAATAATTGAACTCTTTTGATTCATTCGCAACAAAAGGAACGGCAAACTTAACTTTCCTTTCTCATTAGGGTTTCTTCAAAGAGTAAAAATGTCTTACTCTATTATCTGGAACTAGGTGTCATTCTAAAATCTACAATATCACCTATGTAACGAAACTATGAAAGGTTTGCACGGTTTGACTGTATCCGAGTTAATGCCACTACTGCCGAAAATCCATAGTAGATGCAATGGATTTCCGATAGTGGTGGCATTAACTTGCACACAGTTAAACCGTGTATCCTTTTCCTTGCTGTGGGCAAATTTTATCGTCCGCTCTTCATCTTGGGCGTATGGAAATGCAATAGGTTCGAGTCGTGTACACACGGTGATTTGATATGTGTGAGTTGCGTTGGGATTAATTAATTTATTTTTCTGCTGCTGTGTTGATACGAGTGAAATTTTCATGGCAAAATGTTTTCGATTTTTAGGTACGTAGGGTAATAAGCTTGTTGACTCAACATAGTTTTCATATTTCGGGAGCGCGGGCGGACTGAACTGGATTTGCGCTTACTGAAAGTTGGAGATTTAGGTGGGTGAGTAGATTGAGTTATGTTACAGGAGTTTCAGTTTGTTTCAAAAACTTGCGAAGCAAATCTATAGCGACTCAACCAAAAGTAATGCCATCTGACCAAGATAAAGCCCTGGTTGGTTTTTTTTGCGATCACAGGTTGGGAAGCATTAGTATTTTATATCAATAAAATTTCTTAGAGTATATCCAACAGGGTAGTGTTCAGTCTTCTCAAATGAACATCGAACACCATGTTCGCTCTAGTTCTGTGCTCATCTTATACCCACACGCGCTAATGCGTACCAAAACACGTATTCGTACACACAGGATCTTGACACTTGTTTTCTCTTTCTCTCACTCATCATCACTAGCGTTGATTCATTCTGTTTTGTGCTTGCCTTTTCTTGTGTACGCACACGGTGTTCAAACCTAAGATTGCACATCGTTCGCTTGGGTTCGGTGTTCGATGCAAATCTGTACACAAAGGCAAAGCATGTTTGAGGTTGAACGCGTTCACCGAAATTTTTACACGGGTGCAAACTTGCCGATGTTCATGGTAGTAAGATTGGTAGTGTTTAACATAGGGTGTTGAGCCTATTTTCGTCCTAGCCATTTGAAGCCGTTAATTAGAGCAGCGTCTGCCATCTTTGTTCAACGCATTGGCTCAAATGGTAGTGCGACAATTGGAGCATTCGAATTGTGTTTTCGTTGCGCTCAAACAGAAGTATTTCATCATTCTCAGGACATTTTTTTATTATATTGGTTCTTGGGAACGAAGCAAGGATACTGATGCCAATTTATGTGCATTCCATCGATGGTAGCCTGCGTAATTAATATAATAGTGCGGCACCCTCCAAAATGGGACAAAAAATTAGTCTTTACCCTAGAAGTTTGAAAATGGAATTTAAACGGAAATAATCACATCCCAGCAGAGGGTTTTGATTTATTATTACGAACAGTTTTGTTTCGAATTTTAAAACTGGTGTACGCTGCCGTTCTCTTTGTTACTTCATTCGAAGCATGTCCATAAATGTCAGCTTCTTTCTCCGAACAGCCTAGATAAGCCGTGTAGTGTCGGTAGTGGTTGTTTCAACCGGCTAAGAATTACACTACGGACTACCTGTTCCGGTGGTAACACCAAACAGGGAACCCCAATTCCATAGTGTCATGCGACCCGTGCTATGGGTAAAATTGTTGAGGGGGTTTAAAATATTCTCAATGGCGAACGGAGCCTGGGAAGAACCGGGCGAACTCCCCAGTAACTGGCTGTGGTCCACCAGGAGGTTGATAACTCTATTATCTTTCTCCGGACAAAACCAGCCTAGAGGCCGCGTGGCATCCGGTGGGTTTGAAGTATGTCAGTTATGGAAATAACAGTCAAATTCATTCGCAAAGGTGGCCGCGTCACTTATGAGGAGGCAAAGAGCTTAAGACCGATCAGTCTGACCTCCTTCCTTCTCAAATCAGTGGAACGTTTAATCGACCACTACATTCGGGATGGTAGCTTGGGCGAGCACCCGCTGCATGCAATGCAACATGCATATCAGCGGGGGAAGTCTATTACCACCCTGTTACACAATGTTGTCTACAACGTTGATAAAGCTTTTTCACAAAAGCAATCAAGTTTAGGAGTTTTTCTCGATATTGAAGGTGCTTTTGACAACGTGTCTTTCGAATCCATTTTGGAAACAGCACGAGATCATGGAGTACCTTCATATATCACAAACTGGATACACGCAACGCTTAGCAACCGACATCTGTGCTCATCGTTAAGACAAGTAGAGATGAGGAAACTGAGTGTCTGCGGATGTCCTCAAGGTGGTGTAACTAGCCACACAAGACTGTGGCCCCAAATGGTTACTTGGGATGAATATACACTTGCTCCCAGTGACCTTACACTCACATGTAGTTTTCCTTTTAAAACTTTCAATGTGAGAATTCCTCTTCGTGAGGAATGGCGGTCTGGCTGGATGGAGCGACAACTTGAATAATACGTAGTTTGTTATACGGACGGTTCTTTGTTGGGGAGCCGAGCCGGTGCTGGTGTCTATTGTCATGGGATGAGATTAAACCAATCTTATTCGCTTGGTAGATACTGTACCGTATTCCAAGCAGAAATCTTTGCGATTCTGTGTGGCGTACAATCCGCACTTCAACAGGGAATTTGCGGTAAAAGAATCTATTTTTGCTCTGACAGTCAGGCTGCCCTGAAAGCCTGAACTCAAATCGAAGAACTTAGCATTTCAAATGCTATCTACCTTCTATGGGTACCCGGTCATTCCGGTTTTTACTGGAAATCAATGGGCGGACGAATTGGCTAGAGCTAGCGCTGCGACTGATTTCGTTGGTCCAGAACCAGTTCTACCACCGTCAATAAGTTAGATAAAGCACAAGATTCGCTCTTGGGCTGCATTCGAACATGCCAAACATTGGCGTAGCTTGCAAACTTGCGTTCAAACAAAGGCTTTTCTGCCGGATGTGAGTCCGAAAATGTCAAGAAATTTGTTGCATTTTTCCAAGCACAACTGCAGTATTCTGGTCAGGGCACTGACTGGACATTGCAAACTCAATTATCACATGGCTACTATTCAGCGCGCTGAGTATTATTCATGTGATTTTTGTGAATCCGATTACGGAACATCATATCATTTGATATGCAATTGCCCTGTATTAATGCAATTGCGCATCCGGTTTTTTGGTTCTCCATACATAGATGAACCTATGTACAGAGAGCTGAAATTTAAGGATATGCTTTTGTTCCTAACCCAGTGTGGTAAAGAGCTATAGTTTTTTTAGCCGTATTTGAATGACAATATCTCTTCGGGGGTGTTGTCGTTCTGTTATCTCAATATCCCCTCGGGGGTGTTGATATATCCGCTCACTGTTTGGGTAGAGGTTCTAAATCCCTCCGGGGGTTGGAAGTTTTATTCCTGCTGTTGTAACACCTGCAGATTGTTCAGCATCACTCCGGGGGTGCAGAATGCTCTGTTTTAATTGTTCTGTGTCGTTGTTTTCCTTATCCCTAACCTTACCACTTCCCCAATCCTTCCCATCAGGAAAATGATGAAAAGACGATTCTTGGCAAGGCACAAATCTCCGATCAATATGGGGAACGTGCCATTTGAGCCAGACGCTACTGATTCCTGATTCCTGATGTTTGAGGTTGAACGCGTTCACCGAAATTTTTACACGGGTGCAAACTTGCCGATGTTCATGGTAGTAAGATTGGTAGTGTTTAACATAGGGTGTTGAGCCTATTTTCGTCCTAGCCATTTGAAGCCGTTAATTAGAGCAGCGTCTGCCATCTTTGTTCAACGCATTGGCTCAAATGGTAGTGCGACAATTGGAGCATTCGAATTGTGTTTTCGTTGCGCTCAAACAGAAGTATTTCATCATTCTCAGGACATTTTTTTTATTATATTGGTTCTTGGGAACGAAGCAAGGATACTGATGCCAATTTATGTGCATTCCATCGATGGTAGCCTGCGTAATTAATATAATAGTGCGGCACCCTCCAAAATGGGACAAAAAATTAGTCTTTACCCTAGAAGTTTGAAAATGGAATTTAAACGGAAATAATCACATCCCAGCAGAGGGTTTTGATTTATTATTACGAACAGTTTTGTTTCGAATTTTAAAACTGGTGTACGCTGCCGTTCTCTTTGTTACTTCATTCGAAGCATGTGTAGAACTGTGTTTGGAATATAGGGTAAGGTGCCTATTAGAGATGGTCGGGTTTCAATTTTTTCGAGGCTGAAGCCAACCCGAACCCGCGAGCTTGAAAATTTAAAAACCCGAACTTGACCCGAGCCCGTAATTTTAAAAGTTGAAGAACCCGATCCCGAACATTTAAAAATTGAAAAACCCGAACGAACGAGAATGAAAATTTTATAAAACCCGAAGCCAAGAATTTCAAAATTTGAAAACCCGAACACAACCCGAACCAGAAAATTCATAATTTGAGAAACTCGATCCGAACCTGATTTGGTAATATGGAGAATGAACTAAAGATCCCGAAGATTTTCAATTTTGGGCACCCGACCTGGATCCTAGGTTCATCCTAGAAATATAGAATAACTCGAACCTGAAGTAGCATTATGCGCGTCCAGTTATATCTGCCTACAACAAAACAAATTACTGGCTAGTGGAATTCGCAAATTGTAATGTTCCAAGAAACATATAAATCGTCGATATCTTAACCGGAAAGTAGGATAAAACTCAGGGTGAAACAAAAAGCTTAATGATGACAGTTTTAACAAATTAACCCGTCGTACTTAACCAAAATTTCTATTTTTTTATCGAAAACCATTCCTGTAAGAGTAGTTTTATAGCTATTACATGTGTTAAATTAAGCTATGGCTATTGGCAATAAGTATTCGACAGTTTACACGACGTCACCCGCGTTACTGGTTGGTACGGTCAAACTTGTGTCGAAGAGTGTCAACCAAGATTCTCTAACGCGTTCTTAATGTCACATCATTAGCGTTAGGACGATCGTCTATGATGGGGTATATAATTTCTTTTATGCTTCAGATAGTCGGTATGCGCGCCAGTAGAGATGCTTCGACATCTCCAATGGAGTTCTCGGAACGACTCCAAACTTCTACAAATCTGCTCATGGCTTGAGCAGAACAAAAAATATTTTTACGATCAATTCTTTAAGAATTTATGTAAGCTCTGGTTTTCTTCCCTTGAAATAAGTCGTTAGTTTTCATAGATTAAAATTCATTCGCGATCTATATTGCAGGAGCTATATTTACACTGGTCATGTCCTGTAACAACCCTTTAAGAGTCTATCTTCTGACCTCGCACAAAGCCAACAAAATCGATACAACAAAGCAGAAGCAAAAAAATCGCTACACTATGGCAGGCTATAGGCACCAATGAATCAAATTGTATCATTGCCCCCAGCTGCGGAGTGAAACGAGTTTGCTAAATGAAACAAAAGTGCCCATGCTACGGGATAACACGATTTCGATCGACTTTAATAAAACTCGTGTTAGACCCACAGTTCAAGAAATGGAACAGTTAGTTAAGGTTAAAATGGAGCTTAATCTCGCTTAAGTTACGTACATTTAGCTACACCACGTTAAAAACTGTATTTTGATCACGTTTAGAAGTTTAGCATAGACAGAAAACTTCATTGCAAAGAACAATATGCAACACGAGGTCGAATTTAATAACACCAGAATCAAAATCCCCGAGCATATGGAAAACGACATGGTGGACGTACGTATCCATGATTTGGCCCCGCGCACGAAGGAAGATTACATCAAGCGAATCATGTCGCAATATGGAGAAGTAGAATCTATTACGAATGACTCTTGGAGAAATATTTTCACCGGTATTCCCAACGGCGTTCGTATTGTGAGAATGCGAGTGACTAAACCAATATCTTCTTACATGACTATCGAATGCAAATCACCGAAAGACGGCGTGACCTATAATCAAACAACGCTAATCACATATCCCGGGCAGACCCCAACATGCCAATTCATTAACCACGGAAAAACATGCGCCGAAGCATCTAATCAAAACACATCTACTACAGCCAACTCTAACAAGCAGCCACCGACACCTTCAAATGGTACTGTTCGTACTCAAACTTTTAAGACAAATTTGGTCCTTCTTCTTTCTTATTATTTCGAATTCATTTCGCAAAAAAGTTACGTAAATAGAATATTGCTTAAAAAAGAAAAAAATAACTTTTTAGTCATTTCAGGTAGAACCATACTACCTTCAGTGAAGTTGCAGTTCAACAAATTTTTCGAAAAGCTCGCTGAAGACATGTAGGCTCCTTCTGGCATAGTTTTCATTTTACAAAAAGTTTAAAATTAAGGTTGTTCTTAAGTGTTTCGTAGAAAAACTGTTTTATTCATATAACTTTTGCGGTATTGGTTTAAAACAGAAGTTGTCTTCAGACAACGTTACGACTGTTTTAGGGCGAAAAACTTGTTGCATGGTACCACGTAACTATCATCGCTGTACAGATATGAGCCTTTTTACATTTCTTATAAAAGAAATGTATAGAATTCGCTCAAACTTTCAAGATTTTTTCCGAGGCCCGGAGGGCCGAGTCTTATATACCAATCGACTCAGCTCGACGATTTGGGACAATGTCTGTGTGTGTGTGTGTGTCTGTGTGTGTGTGTGTGTGTGTGTATGTAACGGACAAATTCTCATTCGTGTTTCTCAGCAATGGCTGAACCGATCTTATCCAAACCAATTTTAAATGAAAAAACTAAAAAACAGTATGAACGCTATTAATTTGTTTTTGATTCTGATGTTTAGTTTCCAAGATATGAATGTTTGAATGTATATAAATGGCGCTTTTTGCAGTTTTTTTGGATTATCTGCCGAAATTGACAACATAGATTAACAATTTATATGTTTTTAGACAGCTTTAACGAATACCTTTCGAACAAGCTATAGATTGTTGAAATCGGACTATTATCATAAGAGATATTTAACATTAAATGCGGACGAAAGATTTTTATCATTTCCCATTGCCAGAAATATGACCAAAAACATGTAATCTATTATTAACGCCAAAACGGCTTATTTTAGGTCAATAGTATCTTCGGAGAATTTAATGGAGGTAATATGCCTTTTCTTTTGGTATTGTGCTTTTGCTGATTAATCCCCTTATGAGTGAGATATTTTCACAAATTTTCTTGGAAGTGATTATATCGAAATGATGTCTTCAGCAAATTTGTAGCTCTTACTTTTGCGAATAACTTTACTAAAGACTTTAAATATCTATTTTGAATACTTTAAAAGTTATGGCTTGTTATTTGTTGATTACTCTTTGTCGCCTATTTATTGTTCAATATAGTAATAATCCATTGAAATAAGCTAAACATTATTTCGATAAAACGAATTTTGTATTTCATTTTACTATCTACAACCGCTAGAAATAATCACCGAACACTTCCAAGTTGTCTGGACGGAACTTGTTAACTTATCAGTACAAAAATGTTCATTTGTGCGAACCTTCTGACTGCAATTCGATCTGAAACATATCGGAAAATGAAAAGCGAAATAAATAATTCCGAGCAACGGCGTAGCCAAGAGAAGGTTTTGGGGTTTAACACCATACAACCCCCCCCCCCCCCCACACCCCCACCACCACACCCAAAAAAAATTGGATTGAAGTTGAAAATTTATTGATGCAGATCATGAGGACTTTTGATAAATTGTCGGAATGGTTCCTGATATGTAACTGATCTATTGATCTTGATTTCACAGTTGTCTAATTGCATCAATATCAAATTCCTGCCTGAGAACATTCCAATAGAAAATTCCAGAGTTCTGTAATCAATCATAATCCTCAGATTTATTTTCAAATTGATCTCGTTTTTATAGAGATGAACTGTAATAAGGGTCTTTATTTAATAGGAAGCGAAGTTAAAATTGATTTAATGTCTATGAAACATAGAACTGCTCACCAAGAAAAATGCATAACTTTCAACATTTGCTAAAAATGTTTTTGCCTTTCTCATTCACTCTAAAATTCGTCAATCTAATCCCGACCCGGAGGGCCGAGTGTCATATGCCAATCGACTGAGTTTGTCGAGATCGGAAAATGTCTGTGTGTATGTATGTGTGTGTATGTGTGAATGTGGAAAAAATTTGACCTCTGTTTCTCAGAGATGGCTGGACCGATTTGCACAAAGTTAGTCTCAAATGAAAGGTACAACCTTCCCATCGGCTGCTATTGAATTATTTATTGATTGGACTTCCGGTTCCGGAGTTACGAGTTGAAGAGTGCAATCACACAGCAAATTCCCATATAAACTGAAATGAAAAATTTTCAAAATCAAATTTGTATTTTTGATGCCAAATGACTTTAAAATGCATGAAACATTGAGATGTTTCACAAAAATTGACTTCTTTGGACTTTGGTACATTTTTGCCTTTCTCATATAGAAAGGTTATGCAATCACTCTAAAAATCGTCAATCATACCGGCCCGGAGGGAGTATGCAGTGAGGGGTTGCTACTTTAAAATTAAAACTAATTTAAAATTTCTTAACAAGTTGAAAATTTTCGGCAGGACCTGGACCTCCCGGATCTTTCTCCATGATCCGCCGCTGGTTTCAAGCGATGTTTCAGTATCACATAGTATCTCAAGATCGTGGCTGTCGATCCATTGTATGTATGTGTAAATCGTACTGAACATGTAATATTCATTTCCACCATTGTATTGAACATAACCAGCCATGGAATCGTAGTCTGGACAAATGAGAAAAGCACAATTGCACCACTAAGTGGATTAAAACAGGTTTTTATTTTGGGAATGCGTCGAGTTGAGACGAAAACGTAATATGATTAATAACGAGGATAACACTTTCCAAATGTAGAGAGAAATTTATGAAAAAGGTTCTGATCGATTTTGATGAGCATTTGATTTTGTTATATGACCAATTATATGTATAAGTCAAATGTTTAAAAACAGTAATTTAAGGTCAAGATAGCATCATTTTGAAACCGCCAATTTCGGAGGTTTAGTATCTTCAATGAGTTTTACAAACGTTAAACAGTGCATCATTTGATAAAATAATTTTGACGGTATATCGTCCAAGAAGTATTTATGGTGAATTTTCTCAGGTTAATATTCATGACTACAATAAAGTCTCAACAAATTCGCTAAAGACACGAACTCTGTTACTATTTTCTGAAAAATTAATTCTGCATAATTTTAAAACTTCAAAAATTACGGTTTCGGAATTATGCCGTTTGGGCAGTAAGATCGATTTTTACCAAACCCCCACCAATTGTAAAATTGGTATTGTAAAAAAACGTAAGGGCGATACTTTAATGCTGATAGGTGGGACCGAAAATCGCCAAAGGGGCGATACTATAATTTTGTCAATTTCAATAGCAAACCCAAATTTTAATTTAATAATTTCAAATACTTCATGAAGTTTTGGATTTCGATCACTGCATCATGCAATCTAAGATGTAAAAAACACAATAGTTCTTAAATGGGAAATAAAACCAAGACTGGAAATATTCACTGTTGATTTTATTTGAATGGTGTCACTACTAGTATCGCTTTTTTCAAGAAAAAGCGTTGATTTCTTAGTTCTCAGTCGCGTTGGAAATTTGAGTAAAGTATAAACTTCAAATCGATTCAAAAAATTTTTTCGATCAAATCGATTTTTTTGGCTCAGTATAATATATAACCCCTTTAGGAAAATTCAGTTTTCCCACCACAATTTAGATATTTTATTTATTTATTCCTTCGTCTTTGGCTAATTCTGCCATACAGACTGTTACTTAAAATTATTTAACATGTACAGTAACAATATATAACAACACAGACAATCGAGCAACAAGCAAAGGTAACAATACAGTATTCCAAACAAAATGTCAAACTTTTCGTGAAATTGTCGGAAACAGAGTCCTAATGGCCATGTTGATGGAGATAGTGCTATTTTTCTTAGCCTTGCGTCAATTCCTACTTTGAATGAAATGAACGGCATTAATGACTCGTCCTTCCATTCAGGTACGAGCTTCTTCACAATTGCAGCATTAGTTCCGAGTGATTCTGCGACCAGAGTAGCAATATCTTTCTCACTCACTGTGTTCTTGACACGCGTAAAGAATAGCCAACAAAGATTTGTAGAATTACTTGACTCCAAAGAACCAGCAACCCTACACCCTTGTTTCAATCGAGTGGACGACATTTGCGGGATTGATTGAGCTAGAGGTGAACTTGTTTCCGCCAAAGAAAAACGAGATACAGCCATTTCGGTAATTGATTCACTCAGTATTCACATCGACAGCAACAGTAGCCGCATGAGCAGGGGTAAATGAAGTAGCATCGGTGATCGCCTCGCGTTTATCTCGAAAAGCCTGCATCTTGCGAACGCCGTCCATGATCGTCGTACACGGGGTACACATCCACCAGATATTCTTGTACCTGTTGCAGCAGGTGACCTCTGCAGTAGACAGCACAGCACATTTTGCATGATAATTATCCTGACAAAATCCATCACAAGAAATGGTTACCCCTCCAGGCATGATAGGCAAGGCACATTCGCAGCAAAACATCTTCAATCAGCACGACTTTCTCTTGTTCAATACAGCTGGTATGATGAAGAATAACGTTCTTTTGTTTTCGACTGTATAGAAGCGGTAGCACCGAAAGATAGAACAAAAGGATAGTTCGTTTAATCGGGTGAAAAATCGCCTTTTTATCTATAATATCACCAGCGATGTAAAATGTACGATCCGAAAACAGTGCACTATAACTGATAAAAGCGAATGGCAGCAAAATACGATATGGAAATCCATCGCGCGACTATTTGCCACGAAAAAGCGAAAGCAGCTCAGCTGACAAACAACCGGTCGGAGGGAATACACACAACTGACTTTTATTAACAGAACATTAACAATAATTCGTTGGTATGTCTATTTTATTGGCCATTTTTTCGCTTCCCCATTGATTTGGTTTGAGATTTCTAGCACTGATGTTGTCCTATGCTGATTTGAGCGATTCTCTGAGTCCTGCCACTATCCCATGTAGTATGTGTTATCAAAAACATCGCGAAGCATCAAGTTCTAAATGTTCTCAAACGATATAATATCAGAAGAGAGTGATAAGAGCTATAAGAAATGTCTCATCACACTGTTAGGTGGATTAAAAGCGTTTTTTCGCGAAAAATGGGGATTCGTGGAAAACTAATATCACACATTTGGCGCGAACGAAAAATAATTCATTGTGATCTACATATAAGGATTCGAGGTTTGTGAACTACATATAAGTGATTCGAGGTATCATTGAGAAAAATATGGCGATTGCAACATTTTTGTTAAATTTCACAAAATTGATTTCAAAAAATCCATTTTAATATTATAAGTACCTATATATTTTTAACAATAGAAGCTAGAGTTTTGTGTGAAAATGTTCGTCTTCAAAAACTCTGAAAATCACCTAAAGGATATATCTAAAACGATTAAAAAGTGCCATAAACGAATCGATTTACCTAGGAATTAAAGAAGCTACATAACAGTAACAATACAACGGAAACGAGTTTGGTTAAACGTCCCTCGTTTCTTACAGCTGCCGACTCCTGTGACTTAACACCTGACAACGTGGGACCTGCCATTCCGTCCTGTAATGAATTAACGGATATAATTCTACCCGAAGCGACTGCAGAAACTACACATATCAAAAGTATACCTCCTTTTCATGTCATCACACCTGAATCATCTTCGGATCCGGTGGCCGATAGTCATTTCGTCAATCATCATTATACGAGTGGAGACTCCAGTAGCGATTCCATGACATATTACGGTGTACTATCAAAATGTACGAGGACTCCGAACTAAAGTTGATGATTTCTTCTTGGCTGTGTCAGATGGAAAATATGATGTTATCGTTCCTACCAAAACCTGGCTGAATAATGAAATCCACTCTGCTGAACTTTTTGGTAATGTCTACACAGTTTACCGGAACGGTCGTGATCCGATTTCTTCTAAAAAAGGAGAGAAGGGGGCGTACTTATTGCCGTCTACAACAAGCATAGTTCCGCAAAAGTCGGGACTCGATTTAGCGCTGCTGTTTAACACCTCTGGGTTAATGTGTTTGGTGCAGCAAGTACTATTACTGTGGGTGTAGTTTACATAGCATCGGAGCAGGCAATATATTATACAATTATTATACAAATGCATGTTGAGTCTGCATTCGATGTTACGGAGTCATTAAGACCATGCGACACTCATCTTCTTCTAGGACAATGTTTTTCAACCGGGGGTGAATTCACCCCCAGGGGTACGTCAGATTATGAATTATTCCGGGTAAATTTAAACTTGTTATACTAATATTTCCATCGAATTATTGACTCTATAATATAGAGACAATAATTCGATGGAAATATTAGGAAAATAAGTCGAAATTTACCGGGAATAATTCATAATCTGGGGGTGAATTCACACTGTTCTAGGAAACTAGAATCAACCAAACCTTGTTTGGGTAAGCGCTTCTACTGGTTTTCTCTATCCTGATCCATTGGATCCAACAGCAATACAGCATTAAGTTGAATCTCTAGCTAAAGTTTAAGAACACTCAGAGTTTTGGATGTCCCAGGAAGCGCTGGAAATTCTTCCTTGTTTCTAAGACTTCCGATACCAGGAGCTACTTGCTTGGGTTTAAGTTATTATATTTGGTGAGCTATCGAAGCACATCATCGGACATTTACTAGGAAGATTCGCGCTCGTTAGTGTACAAGGGAGCGTAGAAAGTAGCCGGGACCGGTGACTTGGCTAACTTTAGCATCTCTGCAAAAAAGCACTTGAGACGATCCTTAAGGAAACGCTTCAGTTTTCCTTCGCAAAATTTGTAGGCTGAATCCCTACTGCCAGAAACATTTTCATGATTCTCTCCGCTTTTATCACATCGTGGCTTGTTGCTCCAATCGGTAATTGTATGGTCAAATTGTTTGCAATGGAAGCAACTCATGATCGAGGCACAAAAAAGCGCTGTTCGACGAACCCGGTCCAAAAGAACAGAGTTCGAAAGAGTGGACTCGGCGAGTGTCACCAGATACGAGTCTGATGGAGAATAAGCTATTTTTTTATCCTCCACGGCTGTTGGTGAACGTAACGGCTTACAATCCAAAATTTTCACTCATTTAAGTAGGTTTAAGGGTTTGAGGATTCGATAAGTAGCCAATCCCGTACTGAAGCAGATCATTGCAGTAAGGTCCGTTTCGATTACTACTCCATCAATGTCTACTTTTCTAACGGGTACGTAGACACGTTACTTCTTTTCAACGAGTTATATGATTTGCCTGCTCAAAGTCAATAACAGCTATCCTAAGTTTATTTGGCCGAACCTTGATGATATCGGTCACGGCCGAACAATGTTCAGTCGCATTCCATGAAATATCGATGATGGTAAATGATATAATTTTAATCCGGAAGTAGACCATCCAGGTACCGGTTGATATAATTTGTGTCGAAAAGAAGACTATCACCAAGTTATTTATTAGAGGAAATTGTGCCAACACGGGTGTCAGTCGTTGGATATGCCTTTCCATCAGACGACATCATCCTGTGAGTTAGGCAATCCGCGAAAAGTATGTTTTATTGAAAGTAACGGGAAATGAACCGAAACTGGTAATCATCTGTGGAACAGTAATCAACGAACACGTCTCTGCTGAGTTCTCGTTAGTACAACCCGTTAACAAATGGAGCCTCCCAATAGCCACCAGCCACTTTCTGGTGACTTGAACGCGCAGTGTCTGAAAGTTCGTTACCACGGGTAGAATCTTCGGATATATATCTCCGGGTTATGCTTACAACGCGCAATGGTATTCAATCCATAAAGGTTCAGTTATTTTTTATTTTTAAGGGGAGGTTCTCATTAAAATAACCAAAAAGTAAGCGTCATTTGGAATTTTTGTAGACCAATGAAAAAAAGCATAGAAGGAAACAGTTTTATGATTCAAAAAGAATATATATTCGCTTTCATTTTCAATTTTTTTTCAAGACGAAAAAAATCAGAATGACGCCCATGGTGACGCTCTGGTTAGGTACGCGTGGCATTTCAAAACTGCGTACAGCCTGCTGCCTCAGGATCCATCTGAAACACTGAACTAGTAATAAGGCTCTAAAATAAAATAAATTTATTCGAGGATTGATCTAAGAAGTGTAAAAAACTACAAAAATGACGTAATGATGCGATCTCAAACTTTAAGATCGATTTTTTAATTCTTTTTGGACTTCAAGGCTTCACTAAAATAGTGAATATAAGGAATTTGTAGATTTTATGGAATGTTTTATTTCGAGAGGTCAAAAGATGAAGTCTATAAATTAAACCGTTTTCAACTGAGATTGTACACATGTCGCATATATGTATATATATATATATATATATATATATATATATATATATATATATATATATATATATATATATATATATATATATATATATATATATATATATATATATATATATATATATATATATATATATATATATATATATATATATATATATATATATATATATATATATATATATATATATATATATATATATATATGTCTGGTGTTGTTTCTTTCTCTTCAAAAAATATAATGAGAAACAGCTTCTTTTTTTCATCATAAAGGCCACCACATAAGTTGATGGAATTTTCGGGTCACATATATATTATTACTGAATTTAATTAACCAAATTCTATAATAAAATTGTGCGATATAGTCAACATGAAGCTACCTAAAAAAATAAAATAAATACACTCATCTAGCCCTGGGCTCCACCGAATTGAATAGATTGAACTCCGTTTCCATTCCACAGTTGCCACCCTTTAAATTGTAAAAAAAATGAGGAATTCTTCGATATGTGAAGTCACATGGGATCAGCACGTTCCAGATTGCTCCTTCCACCAAAATAAAAAAGTGGAACACTGTCCAAATGGGAATTCCCTGTTTACTGTCCCGCAACAACCTCATGTGCCGGTCGTTCGTGTGTGCCGAATGAAGGCGGTATTGTGCCCCCACCCTGATCCGTCCCTACGTACCTCGTATTTGTCCTTACCACGCTTTTCCGCACCGTACCGCATCAAACGGAACAGAAAATCCTTCTTGCTCAGATCCGACACAATGATTATGGCAAAATTATGGATATTGCAAAAATATTTCCCTTATCCTTGGAATCCCGTTATCGTCATCGTCTTGGTGTCGGCTTCAATCCAGTGGCCTAAAGTGACCCAAATTTTTCGTACGTGTTGAAATGATCCAGGAAAAATAAAGCTACCCTTAAGCGACCGACCGACCGACTTCTTTACGATGTTTACATATCGCGTCGGACATTCTTGACCGGTTGTTGTTCCGTGGTGATGGTGTGGTGGGAGGACGAAAGAAGGTCTACTTTGCTCCCCTTTTATTTATTACCGCCTAAAAAGGAACGCCGTTCAAAGTGTAGTAGGTATGTAGGTTGAAGGAGAGAAAAGTGAAAATGTTCGTACGACCCGATGGCATTGTTTAGACATTGGATCATCCCTTGCTAGGAGACGAAGGGCAAAGCGTTGGGTATTTGTGCCTGTTTGAAAAGTTGCCGTACTGACAAGTGATTCCCTTTGTTTGAGTGCAGGCGATGTGTTTTTTTTTCTGATTCAGCAAGGATTTCTTGAGCCCACTTGAACATCATTCTGGGGCTGATTGATGTTGTTTGGACGACAGTTGGTATTAAAAGGAAGAACTAGGTGAGGGGATATTTGAGACCGTTTTTCTTCCCTATCAAGAGCAAAATGGAAACAAGATGATGAAGTGGCGAAGTGTGAATTTGACGTCCTTTTGCATCGACCTCATCCCATGCACTTACTGCCTGGGAAGCTATTATGTTACTCTTGCTTAGGTTGGGAAGGGCCGGAGATGTGCAAAATACAATCCACGGTTTCATCAACATTACATTTTTTACATTTTTTAGATTTTTTACATTTTTTACATTTTTTACATTTTTTACATTTTTTACATTTTTTACATTTTTTACATTTTTTACATTTTCTATATTTTTTATATTTTTTACATTTTTTTACATTTTTTACATTTTTTACATTTTTTACATTTTTTACATTTTTTACATTTTTTACATTTTCTACATTTTTTACATTTTTTACATTTTTTACATTTTTTACATTTTTTACATTTTTTACATTTTTTACATTTTTTACATTTTTTACATTTTTTACATTTTTTACATTTTTTACATTTTTTACATTTTCTACATTTTTTACATTTTTTACATTTTTTACATTTTTTACATTTTTTACATTTTTTACATTTTTTACATTTTTTACATTTTTTACATTTTTTACATTTTTTACATTTTTTACATTTTTAACATTTTTTACATTTTTTATATTTTTTACATTTTTTACATTTTTTACATTTTTTACATTTTTTACATTTTTTACATTTTTTACATTTTTTACATTTTTTACATTTTTTACATTTTTTAACATTTTTTACATTTTTTACATTTTCTACATTTTTTACATTTTTTACATTTTTTACATTTTTTACATTTTTTACATTTTTTACATTTTTTACATTTTTTACATTTTTTACATTTTTTACATTTTTTACATTTTTTACATTTTTTACATTTTTTACATTTTTTACATTTTTTACATTTTTTACATTTTTTACATTTTTTACATTTTTAACATTTTTTACATTTTTTATATTTTTTACATTTTTTACATTTTTTACATTTTTTACATTTTTTACATTTTTTACATTTTTTACATTTTTTACATTTTTAACATTTTTTACATTTTTTACATTTTTTACATTTTTTACATTTTCTACATTTTCTACATTTTTTACATTTTTTACATTTTTTACATTTTTTACATTTTTTACATTTTTTACATTTTTTACATTTTTTACATTTTCTACATTTTTTACATTTTTTACATTTTTTACATTTTTTACATTTTTTATATTTTTTACATTTTTTATATTTTTTACATTTTTTACATTTTTTACATTTTTTACATTTTTTACATTTTTTTATATTTTTTACATTTTTTACATTTTTTACATTTTTTACATTTTTTACATTTTTTATATTTTTTATATTTTTTACATTTTTTACATTTTTTACATTTTTTACATTTTTTACATTTTTAACATTTTTTACATTTTTTATATTTTTTACATTTTTTACATTTTTTACATTTTTTACATTTTTTACATTTTTTACATTTTTTACATTTTTAACATTTTTTACATTTTTTACATTTTTTACATTTTCTACATTTTTTACATTTTTTACATTTTTTACATTTTTTACATTTTTTACATTTTTTACATTTTTTACATTTTTTACATTTTTTACATTTTCTACATTTTTTACATTTTTTACATTTTTTACATTTTTTACATTTTTTATATTTTTTACATTTTTTATATTTTTTATATTTTTTACATTTTTTACATTTTTTAAATTTTTTAAATTTTTTACATTTTTTTATATTTTTTACATTTTTTACATTTTTTACATTTTTTACATTTTTTATATTTTTTATATTTTTTACATTTTTTACATTTTTTACATTTTTTACATTTTTTACATTTTTTACATTTTTTACATTTTTTACATTTTTTACATTTTTTACATTTTTTACATTTTCTACATTTTTTACATTTTTTACATTTTTTACATTTTTTACATTTTTTACATTTTTTACATTTTTTACATTTTTTACATTTTTTACATTTTTTACATTTTTTACATTTTTTACATTTTTTACATTTTTTACATTTTTTACATTTTTTACATTTTTTACATTTTTTACATTTTTTACATTTTTTACATTTTTTACATTTTTTACATTTTTTACATTTTTTACATTTTTTACATTTTTTACATTTTTTACATTTTTTACATTTTTTACATTTTTTACATTTTTTAAATTTTTTACATTTTTTACATTTTTTACATTTTTTACATTTTTTACATTTTTTACATTTTTTTACATTTTTTACATTTTTTACATTTTTTACATTTTTTACATTTTTTACATTTTTTACATTTTTTACATTTTTTACATTTTTTACATTTTTTACATTTTTTACATTTTTTACATTTTTTACATTTTTTACATTTTTTACATTTTTTACATTTTTTACATTTTTTACATTTTTTACATTTTTTACATTTTTTACATTTTTTACATTTTTTACATTTTTTACATTTTTTACATTTTTTACATTTTTTACATTTTTTACATTTTTTACATTTTTTAGATTTTTTAGATTTTTTACATTTTTTACATTTTTTACATTTTTTACATTTTTTACATTTTTTACATTTTTTACATTTTTTACATTTTTTACATTTTTTACATTTTTTACATTTTTTACATTTTTTACATTTTTTACATTTTTTACATTTTTTACATTTTTTACATTTTTTACATTTTTTACATTTTTTACATTTTTTACATTTTTTACATTTTTTACATTTTTTACATTTTTTACATTTTTTACATTTTTTACATTTTTTACATTTTTTACATTTTTTACATTTTTTACATTTTTTACATTTTTTACATTTTTTACATTTTTTACATTTTTTACATTTTTTACTTTGTTTACATTTTTCACATTTTCTGCATTTTCTATATTTTTTTAAATTTTTGCATTTTTTACAATTTTTACATTTTTTACATTTTTTACATTTTTTACATTTTTACATTTTTTACATTTTTTACATTTTTTATATTTTTTACATTTTTTACATTTTTTACATTTTTTACAGTTTTTACATTTTTTACATTTTTTACATTTTTTACATTTTTTACATTTTTTACATTTTTTACATTTTTTACATATTTTTTACATTTTTTACATTTTTTACATTTTTTACATTTTTTACATTTTTTACATTTTTTACATTTTTACATTTTTACATTTTTTACATTTTTTACATTTTTTACATTTTTTACATTTTTTACATTTTTTACATTTTTTACATTTTTTACATTTTTTACATTTTTTACATTTTTTACATTTTTTACATTTTTTACATTTTTTACATTTTTTACATTTTTTACATTTTTTACATTTTTTACATTTTTTACATTTTTTACATTTTTTACATTTTTTACATTTTTTACATTTTTTACATTTTTTACATTTTTTAAATTTTTTACATTTTTTATATTTTTTACATTTTTTTATATTTTTTACATTTTTTAATATTTTTTACATTTTTTACATTTTTTACATTTTTTACATTTTTTACATTTTTTACATTTTTTACATTTTTTACATTTTTTACATTTTTTACATTTTTTACATTTTTTACATTTTTTACATTTTTTACATTTTTTACATTTTTTACATTTTTTACATTTTTTACATTTTTTACATTTTTTACATTTTTTACATTTTTTACATTTTTTACATTTTTTACATTTTTTACATTTTTTACATTTTTTACATTTTTTACATTTTTTACATTTTCTACATTTTTTACATTTTTTACATTTTTTACATTTTTTACATTTTTTACATTTTTTACATTTTTTACATTTTTTACATTTTTTACATTTTTTACATTTTTTACATTTTTTACATTTTTTACATTTTTTACATTTTTTACATTTTTTACATTTTTTACATTTTTTACATTTTTTACATTTTTTACATTTTTTACATTTTTTACATTTTTTACATTTTTTACATTTTTTACATTTTTTACATTTTTTACATTTTTTACATTTTTTACATTTTTTACATTTTTTACATTTTTTACATTTTTTACATTTTTTACATTTTTTAACATTTTTTACATTTTTTACATTTTTTACATTTTTTACATTTTTTACATTTTTTACATTTTTTACATTTTTTACATTTTTTACATTTTTTACATTTTTTACATTTTTTACATTTTTTACATTTTTTACATTTTTTACATTTTTTACATTTTTTACATTTTTTACATTTTTTACATTTTTTACATTTTTTACATTTTTTACATTTTTTACATTTTTTACATTTTTTTACATTTTTTACATTTTTTACATTTTTTACATTTTTTACATTTTTTACATTTTTTACATTTTTTACATTTTTTACATTTTTTACATTTTTTACATTTTTTACATTTTTTACATTTTTTACATTTTTTACATTTTTTACTTTGTATACATTTTTCACATTTTCTGCATTTTCTATATTTTTTTAAATTTTTGCATTTTTTGCATTTTTTACAATTTTTACATTTTTTACATTTTTTACATTTTTTACATTTTTACATTTTTTTTACATTTTTTTACATTTTTTACATTTTTTACATTTTTTACATTTTTTACATTTTTTACATTTTTTACATTTTTTACATTTTTTACATTTTTTACATTTTTTACATTTTTTACATTTTTTACATTTTTTACATTTTTTACATTTTTTACATTTTTTACATTTTTTACATTTTTTACATTTTTTACATTTTTTACATTTTTTACATTTTTTACATTTTTTACATTTTTTACATTTTTTACATTTTTTACATTTTTTATAGAGGTGTGCGCCGATGCATTTTTAATCGGCGGCGGCGTAAGCGACATTTTTGGCCGGCGGCGGCGGCGGCGTCACGCCGTTGGACTCTATCGGCGGCGGCGCGCCGGCGTGTGTCGGCGTGACGAATATTGACGTTTAGGTAACTAAAAGAAATTCTTGACAGTACAATTCCTTTCCCAATTTCGGTTTCTATTATAACAGACTTCACAGCACATACAAACAAACGTTACAGCTTAAAGAAAATCTAAAAAAATCATCGCCCACGTTGTACTAGCGACATCTATTGAACACATTGCACAAAATGTAATTCTCGCAACCATATCAATTTTTTTCAACTGAAGCTCCGATAGTGCCCACCCTGCTTGCCAAATGCAAGATAATAAATGAAAGGTGGAACTATTTTTACAGTTATAAAATTTGAAGAACGAAATAGAGAAATTGTCGATGTCGTATACTACGACTTCGCATGAAATAATGATTGCAATGGACAAATTTGAAGAATGTAGAGTAACGACTGTATTTCAATGATCCATAATAATTATTTATTGTTCTATATCTGGGAAATTAAACAACGGTAAAACAGTTTTTGTTTTATTTGAGGAAATTAATTGTTGTCGTTTCATTGTTTTTTGTTTCTATTTAGTCATCTTTACCGTAAGCCCGGGGACAATTGACAGCTCCCATATATTGAATTCATAAGCAAATTTTGGGGTGATTTGGTGATGTCATGGCGGCTCGAATGGAGCAAAATTTGAAAAAGGCGCATCCCATTTATTATTTTCCATATCTGTGGAAAATAATCAATTTAAGTATTTCTACCATTTCTTTTTGCTGCTAGATTTCTGATAAAAACACAAATTCCATTCAAAACGAATTGTTAAGCTTGGTGGTGATGTACTTTCATTGGCCAAAATGTTTTTCATTTACATTCCTCGAGATAAAAAGCACCAATGATTTAACGATTTCAAACTTCACACAACAAGAAAACCAAAACATGTTTAGGAAGGAGGAGAGCCGGTTGTTAAAAACAACGACTTCCAGCTATATATATAATAAGATTTATGTAACTTTGCTGACGGTTTTCTTTATTCATATTTTGGAATAAGTTTTTTCTAAATGTTGTTCTAGCCGCATTGACGGTGTTCATAACACACGTAACGAAACACGCTTTTCTCTTGAAACTTTTTCGTTTCGTTGTTCGTGGTACTCATACAAAGAACGCATACTAGCGCCACCATCAAATCGGTGCTGCATATATGAAACAAGCACTATCTGTCAAGTTGTCCCTGGGTTGTTTACCGTCGCTCTTTTAGAATCCCGCAGATATCAGGTATCCTAACACGAGGCGTTATTATTGGCATTACTGCGCAAAAATGTCACTTTTAATGATCGTGTAAGGACACCTTTCAAGGTAGACACATTACTTCATTTTCCAGGCTGGTGTTTACTTTTACTTCTTGTAAGTACAAAATCGCCACGATGATAAGGAATACGATTCCCTGGCACTACATTTTCTTACTACGTACGATCTGCTTCTATCTTGAGTGCAAAGTATGCTCGATGTGCTGGAATCCCTGACGAAACCTAAATATACAGTTACTATCAATCATAATCATTCCACGACTTGAAGTGTTAGCTCCTGTTAGGTTGAAACTGATCACTAAACAAGTCTGTTTGTAAATGGTCTGAGCGTATCTCTAGTTTTCGTAGCACCTGCACCCCGCTGATTTCTCCAGCACTTCCGGAGACCAACAAATTCTAATCCATTGCATACATTCGATACACCGAATCAATTAAATTACTAACATCCTGTTATGTGCTTACTCACCGATCGGCATCGTGTTGTAACTTAAGAAATGGTTGTGAACAACTCCCACCTTGGGCACTTCGACAAGAATGAATTTCACATTTCCGGCCCATATTGTTTGCTTTGGTTTGCATGAGATTAAAAAGACCGTAACGTTTTCAGGTGGGTGCGGAAATTAAGTAACGCATTTAGCTCTGTGTCAAAATCTCTTCACTAACGCCACCGATTTGTAATTGAAATCGACCGTTTTTTCTACGAGTGATGAAAATTCATCTCGTGTTTCGTCTTATTTGTCTGTGATACCGGGCTGGTGCAACTGACACTGAAAATCTTTCTTGAGTGGAGCTAGATCACACGATGAATAATTTATGAGACTAGAAATCTTACCCTCTGCATCGCCACATTTGTGCACCAGCGTCGCAAAAAGTCAAGATCACTTTTCTCAACTATTCTTCGAGAAAAAAAAAATTAAATAGGTCACGATTCAATCAATTATAAATAAACCTCGTATTGAAAATAATTTTTGTGTTTTCATAAAACTAGTTAACGCAAAAAAAGATGACATTATACTCAAATGTTTAGTAGGTGGTTGTGTCTGAATATGTTTAATATTTTTATGATTCTAATTCATAACTCGATGAAACATTGATTTGTATTAACTTTATTGACTAAAACAGTCAAGAATTTAACGACATGCAACGATTTTCGTAAATTCTCGTCGTGTTATCGTGATATTTTAGTCTTGAGCTTACCTTTGGATTTTTTACACAGAGTCATACGTCTTATAGTTTTAAAAATTATTTCACGGACATGAATTGTGGCTAGGTAATGTATTTTGCTCAGCGCAGTTTCATTTAATTCCGAACATTTCCCTGAATTTTAACAAAGGAATAACAGGGTTACAGGTCCTAGTAATGTCTTTGTATCTAATGCTCGTGCCTATGAGACTGGTTGCTAGCAGTTGTACACAATAGCTCACATAGAAATTTCAAAACCAAAAAGCAGAGCGAATAATCCATGAATAATAGTCTGAGTTCCTTGTAATTGTTTACGTAAGTATAAATAAGATTATGTGGAAAATTAATTACTTCATGAATTACATCATGAACAGTTTCACGAGCTCGACTGGTGAATCGTATGTAGCATATTAGGAATTAAGAATCGGTTAAAAAATCAATGAATAATACACTGCGTTCCAGTGAAATTAATTACGTGCAAAGATTAGGATCAGGCACATAATCGTAAATTTCAGGCACATATATCTCGAAAGTGGAAGTTTTTTTTTAATTTGTGGACCATTTTACGCACACGAATGGTTAATTGAAACTTATATGCTCACAATCATAACCAGTTGACGAAGCAAGAATGGATCTTTGAATTATATGACGAGTGTCGTGTAAAGGTTTTCGAGAAAATATCAAGATTATTTTAATTTTGTAATCCAATTGACGACCACTAATACCAAATAATGATCAAGATGTGATAAATCATGAATCAGTTAACGTCGTATATTCGGTCCATAGACTAGATTTGTGGATAAAATTATGAGTCAACAATTTTAGAGTTCGCGAATTTTCGGCGCGGGAAAAATGCATCGGCGGCGCGCCGCCGGTCTACCGTTCGGCGTCGGCGTACGTTAAAAATTACCGGCGGCGGCGGCGTGGCGCGGCGGCGCACAGGTCTAATTTTTTACATTTTTTACATTTTTTACATTTTTTACATTTTTTACATTTTTTACATTTTTTACATTTTTTACATTTTTTACATTTTTTACATTTTTTACATTTTTTACATTTTTTACATTTTTTACATTTTTTACATTTTTCACATTTTTTACATTTTTTACATTTTTTACATTTTTTACATTTTTTACATTTTTTACATTTTTTAAATTTTTTACATTTTTTACATTTTTTACATTTTTTACATTTTTTACATTTTTTACATTTTTAACATTTTTTACATTTTTTACATTTTTTACATTTTTTACATTTTTTACATTTTTTACATTTTTTACATTTTTTACATTTTTTAAATTTTTTACATTTTTTTATATTTTTTACATTTTTTACATTTTTTACATTTTTTACATTTTTTACATTTTTTACATTTTTTACATTTTTTACATTTTTTACATTTTTTACATTTTTTACATTTTTTACATTTTTTACATTTTTTACATTTTTTACATTTTTTACATTTTTTACATTTTTTACATTTTTTACATTTTTTACATTTTTTACATTTTTTACATTTTTTACATTTTTTAAATTTTTTAAATTTTTACATTTTTTACATTTTTTACATTTTTTACATTTTTTACATTTTTTACATTTTTTACATTTTTTACATTTTTTACATTTTTTACATTTTTTACATTTTTTACATTTTTTACATTTTTTACATTTTTTACATTTTTTACATTTTTTACATTTTTTACATTTTTTACATTTTTTACATTTTTTACATTTTTTAAATTTTTTACATTTTTTTATATTTTTTACATTTTTTACATTTTTTACATTTTTTACATTTTTTACATTTTTTACATTTTTTACATTTTTTACTTTGTTTACATTTTTCACATTTTCTGCATTTTCTATATTTTTTTAAATTTTTGCATTTTTTACAATTTTTACATTTTTTACATTTTTTACATTTTTACATTTTTTTACATTTTTTTACATTTTTTACATTTTTTACATTTTTTACATTTTTTACATTTTTTACATTTTTTACATTTTTTACATTTTTTACATTTTTTACATTTTTTACATTTTTTACATTTTTTACATTTTTTACATTTTTTACATTTTTTACATTTTTTACATTTTTTACATTTTTTACATTTTTTACATTTTTTACATTTTTTACATTTTTTACATTTTTTACATTTTTTACATTTTTTACATTTTTTACATTTTTTACATTTTTTACATTTTTTACATTTTTTACATTTTTTACATTTTTTACATTTTTTACATTTTTTACATTTTTTACATTTTTTACATTTTTTACATTTTTTACATTTTTTACATTTTTAAAAATTTTTGCGATTTTAACTTTTATAAAAAATTTAAAATTTTGAACATTTTTCATATTTTTTATATTTTTTATATTTTTTTATATTTTTTATATTTTTTATATTTTTTATATTTTTTATATTTTTTATATTTTTTATATTTTTTATATTTTTTATATTTTTTTATATTTTTTATATTTTTTATATTTTTTATATTGTTTATATTTTTTATATTTTTTATATTTTTTATACTTTTTATATTTTTTATACTTTTTATATTTTTTATATTTTTTATATTTTTTATATTCTTTATAATTTTAACATGTTTTACGTCTTTTATATTTTTTACATATTTTTCTTTTTCACATTTGAACATTTGAATATTTGAACATTTGAACATTTGAACATTTGAACATTTGAATATTTGAACATTTGAACATTTGAACATTTGAACATTTAAACATTTGAACATTTGAACATTTGAACATTTGAACATTTGAACATTTGAACAATTGAACATTGGAACATTGGAACATTGGAACATTGGAACATTGGAACATTGGAACATTGGAACATTGGAACATTGGAACATTGGAACATTGGAACATTGGAACATTGGAACATTGGAACATTGGAACATTGGAACATTGGAACATTGGAACATTGGAACATTGGAACATTGGAACATTGGAACATTGGAACATTGGAACATTGGAACATTGGAACATTGGAACATTGGAACATTGGAACATTGGAACATTGGAACATTGGAACATTGGAACATTGGAACATTGGAACATTGGAACATTGGAACATTGGAACATTGGAACATTGGAACATTGGAACATTGGAACATTGGAACATTGGAACATTGGAACATTGGAACATTGGAACATTGGAACATTGGAACATTGGAACATTGGAACATTGGAACATTGGAACATTGGAACATTGGAACATTGGAACATTGGAACATTGGAACATTGGAACATTGGAACATTGGAACATTGGAACATTGGAACATTGGAACATTGGAACATTGGAACATTGGAACATTGGAACATTGGAACATTGGAACATTGGAACATTGGAACATTGGAACATTGGAACATTGGAACATTGGAACATTGGAACATTGGAACATTGGAACATTGGAACATTGGAACATTGGAACATTGGAACATTGGAACATTGGAACATTGGAACATTGGAACATTGGAACATTGGAACATTGGAACATTGGAACATTGGAACATTGGAACATTGGAACATTGGAACATTGGAACATTGGAACATTGGAACATTGGAACATTGGAACATTGGAACATTGGAACATTGGAACATTGGAACATTGGAACATTGGAACATTGGAACATTGGAACATTGGAACATTGGAACATTGGAACATTGGAACATTGGAACATTGGAACATTGGAACATTGGAACATTGGAACATTGGAACATTGGAACATTGGAACATTGGAACATTGGAACATTGGAACATTGGAACATTGGAACATTGGAACATTGGAACATTGGAACATTGGAACATTGGAACATTGGAACATTGGAACATTGGAACATTGGAACATTGGAACATTGGAACATTGGAACATTGGAACATTGGAACATTGGAACATTGGAACATTGGAACATTGGAACTTTGGATTATTTTAACTAAGGTTATGTCATCTCTCTAAGAATCGTCAATCGTCCCGGCTCAAAAGACCGAGCGGCATATGCCATTCGACTCAGGTTGTCGAGAGCAGAAAATGTCTGTTTGTATGTGTGTATGTAGCTAAAATGTCACCTCTGTTTCTCAAAGGTAGGTGGATCGATTTGCATAATTTCTAATGAAAGGTACAACCTTCCCATCGGCTGATATTAAATTTGGTATCGATCGGAGTTCCGGTTCCGGAGTTATGCGTTGAAAAGTGCGACCACACAGTAACTTTACGTATAGACTGGTACCACCATGATATCAAAATGATTGAAATGAGTGCGAAATTAATTGGACTTGTCAGTGTCAATGTCAATAATTACTAACCAAAATCGTATTGACCACATTGGCTACCTACGACGGATCTTAATTCCATATAAGCTAGAACTGTAAAATGCTAAAGGGAGAAGCAAAGAAAAACTTAAAAATCGAAATTCCTCTGCAAACAGCTCAATATGATTGATAATAGAAACAAACCATTCATCATTTTAGTGTTTCGTTAGCTCCGACCGAGGCTGGCTGTATATGTTTACTTTTGCCAGCCGCATCCGAAAGATTTTTTTTTTCAAGGCGCAGTTTTTTCCTTATTCAAGCATGTCATACATACCACAAAATTTAATACAACATGACGAACAAACTGAATAATTCCATTCAGTACAACAAAAAATATAAACATTCGAAAGCTTACACTCCATAGCTTCCGTAATTTTGAAAAGATTAGACGTCTTTGTTTCGTCAAAATAATATTGTCGACGTCGTGTGACTGATTGGGTGTGGTGTCTAACTAGTGTTAAATTGGGTACTAATTTAGATACGCGTATAACTTAGCCCCAAGTTGGTACTGGTTACTGATGAGATAAGTTCAAAACACAAAAATCCAACTTATTTTGATGTCGACCATGCTAATATCAGATCTTCGTATCACTCAGCATTTGGTTAAAAGACCTACGGCCGCATGATCCTTTCATCTTAACAGCATTCGTCCAAATGGCTTTATCTCAATGGGCCTGGAGCCGTTTAGGAAGTTCAATCAATGATATAAATACAAATTTAAAAAAAAAACAAGCTTTTAAATATGCTTAGTCCATAGGTCCATATAAAAAACTTAATATTCAGCAGTTATTCCAAATTGACTGTTTGGTTGCAGAAAGAAAGGCCTTTTTATTATTGTATTGGATTATGGAAATCGTATGGGTAACAGCTGCGGTGTGATTTTCTGTGGTAAAGATGGTCCCTCTAGAGGAATGAAAGAAAGTAGTACGGACCCATTCGATTGCCACTTGACCCAAATAAGCTTGCAATATGGAAGAAAATGTTCTTACAAAATCACGTTCAGATTGAATCGCCTAGTCTTTCGGCCGATTATAGCATTCAGATCGTGGGAAATCGCAAGGATTACGAGAAAGATTAGAATTTTAAGAGCAGTTTAAGCCGAAAATGAATAAAATATGATTATGTGCGTTGAAACTAATCACCACTAAGATTATATTAAATGGATCATCAATCCAAACGGCTGCTCAGAATGGGTTCTGAAATGGCGATGAATTATGGTACTTATGCGAGTTGAATAAAATATGTTTGAATCGCTCATCATCATCGATAATATTCCAGCTTATCTCAACACGATTTTTTCTTCGATAAATTGGCCATAAAATCCTAACAGTCACCTGTTGTCCCAACAGGAGTGAATCAATTTTAAACTTGAAACAAAAATTTAATTTTGCGGAACTGATCGATTTACAAATTTTAAAACAGCGCCATTTTTGCCGACAATGAGGAAAGGCATTATAATAACAGTAATTGAGGAGCATATTAACCCATTTTTAAATGCTCGTAAACAAAACTCATTTTAAACGGAATCATTCCGCTCAATGCTCAAATCATCAAACGTCTACCTAACGTTGAAATAAAACGCAGCACATTTCCTAATATGCTACAATTTACGAGCCTAACACCAAGCCTTCAGAGAGCATCTATCCAGCAGTAAATATGACATTGCTACAATATCTACCTACAACTGATTTGCCCTGCGACTGAAAGCCGCAGACCCATAAACAGCACAGCCCATTAAACCTCTCAACCGCAACGCACATATACATATAATCAGACGCATCCTTCCAGCTTGTGGCGGCCAAATCAGGCCCATAAAAAGTCAGCCCAGCACGAAAAAGAAACAATAAATATGACTTACTCGCGAATCAATTTACTCCTTCAGTTCTAATCCCCACGACGGCATTCGTTGCGGAATTCGGCCGCATCCTTCCCTGGCATAATTGGAGCACACATATCTCATCCCTGCCATCTTTCCAATTTAACGGTAGCTATACACATCCAAATTCGCTGATTGAGCCAACACACTTCGAATCACACGCACATCCTTCCGCCCGCACGCCGGCTTCGAGCCATAAAATTCCACCTCGTAAATCGGATCCTTCCCCCACTCCGCGGTTAGAACTACTCAGCGAGCCTATTACGGAAAGCGGAAAGGCGGAATTCAATTTGGCACTGTATCATTCCGAAGGTGCGAAAAGTATTTCCCGGGAAGCAAATAATTTTCCTTTACAATTTAGTCCCCCGCCCCTCACCAACCTCTCGTTTTCTGCCAGCCCATCTTTCGCAATCAGATGACGGTGAAATTTGACTCTTCCACCTGTGCTATATAGCGGCGTGACTGGTTGTGCTGGCTGGTGGTGGGCCACATACCCGTACATATTTCACCTCTATTTGCGCTATAATAATACTATATAACTTTTTTCCGACCGTAAATATTGAAGGGAAATTGAAAGGTATGGGAAAGAAATGAGAAAATGCGATGCGACCTTCTTATAGCGGGAGCGAATTGAACTAGAAGTCGTTATCCAGCTCTAATTCGTCCTGGTCAAGTGGGGAAGTTTAGAGCGATAGCCAAATGAAGATATTTATGTGAAAACATCCCACGTTATGGGTCCTACCTAAACACATTAGATATATCACAAGAAGCAATTTCATAAGGAAAGGAAAAGAAAGGTATGCATTCAACAACAAACCACATTAGATGTGTTTTAGTATATAAATCATCTGTAAAGCAAAATCCTACGGACTGGACATGCTTCTGGACCATGTCTGGGATCTGTACGGAAGCACATTCAGAAAGTTTATTGCAAGTTTGCAAGCCACCAACACCTTCGAACAAAAGTGAACATGCCAAGTTTGGAAAGACTTTTGGCAGGTTAAGTTGTAATAACAGTTCGCCGTTTTATTGGAGGAAATAGAAGTTGTTCCGGTTTTGGATGATGCGCATCTGTCGGCTTCCTGCCGTGTAAGTACCGAAATTTGTTATTGCTCAAACTTGTACGTTTTTTTTATTTGGCGGTTGTCAACTATTTTCGACCATAGTTTTTACCGCCGTGCTCCTGTTTTTGAGATTTCTCCATTAATTTGTTATTTTTTACTAGCCAGCGTTAAAATTTGTTTCTAAATTTTTCGAATTTACAAACTGTATCAAATCTGTTATTAAAAGGTGCTACAAACATCTGACACATATTTGGATATCTGGAAAGACACATTGAATACCGCCAAATTCGAAAAAACCATGCGTAAACAAAAAAATGCCACTTTTTAAGAAAATTTGACATTGTGCAAAATTCAAAATGCTGCCATTTCAAAAGTTCTCAATGGATTTCTATCAAAGATAACTTTATTAGTAGCTGTAAGCCTCTTCTTTCAGACAACAAAAGTTCGAGCTAAACAGACGAAAATTGTCAGAGTTCTGATCAATTTACCTAATTGAAGAAAATCTTCAAAATCAACTCTTTTTGGTATTACTACAGACACGACAAAAACTTCGGAAAATCTATTAAAAATAAATTTTTCTTTATAGACTTCGATGCTCTGGATATAAATTAAAAGTCAAAATAGTTTTATGACCACATTTTAACATAACCTTAAAATATTATTTTTTTGTAATAGACAGCAATTTTTGCATCTCACTTCATTACGATCGAAGGCGTTTGGCAGTTCAGCGCTATAGTTCTTGGTGTTTCATTTGAGATACCGTTTGAGTTTGTTGCCTGCATATTTCTTGGGATGTACGAGAAGTAAATACGAACAGGTATTTATATATTGCATTTATTCAGTATTTTATGCCTAGCTCACCGAAACAAAATTGACAACCGACAACCGTGACAACAGGCGGTTGTCACGGTAAAGATGGACACTTCTATCTATACCAGGACACATGCTAGTGAGCTCGGATGATTCGTAGTTATGCTGCCTAAGCTCGACCCTCATTAGCAGAAGACAAAGATTAAGCCCGTACGATATTAAGCCTGTTCTAATGACTAACGATATTAAGCCTATTCTAGTGACTAAAATAGTCGAAATAGAAAAGGAAAAAAGAAAAAAAAATCAAAACCGTACAAGAAACAGCTCACGAACTCATGAACAATAGTCTGAGTTCCACGAAATTGTTTAGGTAAATGTCTAAAGATCATACGGAAAATTGCACACCTTATGAACTATATCATGAACTGTTTCACGAGAAAGACTGATGAATCGTGACTACTATACTATGAATCATGAACCGGTTCAAACATCCGTGAATAATACACTTAGTTCCGTGAAATTGTTCACGTCCAAAATTAAGAACGTGCGCAAAGCAGCAAATTTAATTAACTATACCTTGAAAGTGGAAACGTATTTTAAGCATTTGTGAACAAGTTCAGGTACACTAATTACAAATTGTATTTAATATGTTCGGAATCAAAACCAGTTCACGAGACAACAATGGATCTATGAATAAAATTCCAAGCTTTTCGAAAAAGTTTTCGGGAAAACATCAAGACTGTTTTAATTTAATGATTTAACTCACAACCATCCAAAACCAAAGCATAATGATAATGTGATGAATCATGAATCAATTTACGTCATGTAGTCGGACCATAAACTATATTCTTAGATTTGTGGATAAAATTATCAGTCAACATTTGGTTTATGAATAAAGTTGATAAAGTTGTAAACTAGTTCACGGACAGAAAAACGGTTTGGCAATAACATAGCAAAAGCCGTGATTGATATTTATAAACAAACAACTCTACACATAAAAGCGTTATATGGGCGTTCCGGAAAAAAATGAACACAATTATATGTCACATGATTTTTGTTCACAGTCATGTTTTCGTTACGTAAAAACGTGATTGTTATTCACGAATTCGGAAAAAAAAATTGGTGGCCTTCAACATGAAAACACCCGAAGCAAAGCGAATAATATAAACGGAAAGTGAGTGAACTGATATCATAGCAGTTTATCTCGTTTAGGAAAAAGTAAAGGAATTCGTGAATTCACGAATTATCGGAGCGGGGAAAATGCTTCAGCGGTCTTCCGTTCGGCGTATATTAAAAATAAAATTTTGATCAATTCGCTTCAACGAAATTTCTGATAAAGCTTAGCTTAGGTAGACTGCCCGTAGATGCACTTCGTGATTGATCGATTGAGCTAAAACACACAATGAACCAAAAAAAAATTATTCATGGGAGGTGCAAATCATTCTCACTGTGCTTATTTCACTGACCCAACATTTTCATGAAGTGGCCAATGCTGTTCTACCGGGGAAGGAAAGGAAAGTTAGTTCGACACTCGCTGTTGATAGAGACCGAGACTACCTCTGCATCGCCACGAGCATCACGGGAAAGGATTTGTGTTTATAGAAAAGGGAAAAGATCAGGAGGCATGTGTTGGTAGACGAATATGATCTTGGCAATATGTCCGATAGTCGCTCGCAATCAATTTCCGAGAATTTTATATGAACAACTTGAACTCCGAACAGCCGGCCATCAGGAGTGTTGCTTCTTATTTACACTTCAATAGTTCTCCTATAGAAAGGATATGCAATCACTCTGAACACCGTCAACTTAAACCCGGCCCGGAGGGCCGTCTGTCATATGCCATTCGACTCAGTTCGTCGGATTCGGCAAATGTCTGTGTGTGTGCGTATGTATGTGCGTATGTATGTATGTATGTATGTATGTAACCAAAAATATGCACATCGGTTACTCGGAGATGGCTCAACCGATTTCATCAAACTTAGTCTCAAATGAAAGGTACAACGCACAGTGTTTTAAAACGTCGTTTTCGTGCTCAAAATCAATAGCGTCTAAACGGTTAACTTTAGAGGTACAGTTTCTTCGGAGAAGTTGTTGTTCTTATGATTGCGCATCTACAGGAGTATACCGTTCCGTGATTAATTGAATAATAAGCAATAAGCTGAAGCTGCATGAAACATATTCATCGTTGTCCGAAAAAAGGAAAAGAAAACTGAGTAAGCCATGTCAAGTGATCCTCGAATTTTTCGCAAAATCACCGATCTTCATGAGGTATATTTTATTGGATAGGGAATGTGGTGAATAGCTTTTGGTATAAATATTTCGTTAAAACACATTTTATTCTTTAAGATATTAACCCTTTAACTTTATTGCATGATAAAATTGTAAATTTTATATCTCAAAAACTACTGAAGATAATTCAATGATTTTTTGCACACTTATGGAATGATATTTGCACTATCTCATAAAAATATTTTTACTGTATAATTATGTGAATAACGGTACTTTTCATCTATTTAAAAATTTCAATTGAATTTTTTCTTGTGTTCTTCACGCTAAAAATTTTCAAATCGTTTGTCAAATTATGCGGCAATCTTTCACCTTCAATAATCTGTATTGATCATTTTTCATTTTTGTTCCTATCGAGAGTTATAGAGGATTTTATAACAATGCGCTCTTTCAACGCACGGCCCACTTTGATGCAGCCCGCGAGAACGTACATATTGGCAACGCTGCGCGTTGCAACGTCCTATTGCGCATCGCTTTGGATGAGCGTATCTCATGTGCAAAATTGGCATCTCTGAGATTAAAGCAAAAAGTCAAGCTTTTCTTTATGGATTATTGAAGGTGAATGTTTTGTTCAGGAGTTATTTAATTTTCTGTCACTCAATACCTCGGACAAGCGCACCGATGAGCAAAGATGAGCAGTAGGCATGTTTTAACCTGCGTTGACATATTTTTTGCAAATTGACATTTTTCACCACATTTCATTGTCAGTTCATTTGTCTAAGAGGTAGCATGGTATATTGCGAATCTTTTCTTAAATCCAACATTACAACTTTTCAGCCATGCGCCATCGGGCCTTGCGTTAAATTACGCGCCCATTTAATTTGCATCAGTGCGAGTGAAAAAACGTTTTGACGTTTGTTTTTGTTATGATCGCACTAGAGTGTTTCCCATATAGCAAGAACTCTACGAAATGCTAGATTATCTCAAAATAGACCAAGTTTGCTCAAAAAAACATTCGATTGTTTTGTGTTATAAATATGGGTCGATCACACGAATTATGTAATCCGTTATAAAAAAATCATAAATGTGTTCGTCGTATCTGGTTTACCTACTTAACGTATCCGTGCGGAGCGATAAATTTAAAAATTATATTGGCCAACACATGTGTGGCATATGTCGTAATGGTTGCAAAAAATACCACGAAAATAAATATGGACATAAACAAAACACAATGTTCGTTAAACTTTCAATTTTTCATCCCATGGTTATAGTAATGGGTTCCTCAATTACGCGTTTAGAATGTAGGAATTTTTTCTTCTTATAGTGTTTGCCAAAGTAATGGAACTGGAATATTCGTTGACTCAACAGGTTCATGCGGAAAACTGTAACGTTGATGATTAACTGAAATTCGATAAAATAAATAATATCTTACCAGAACTTGGAGACCACAAATTAACATTAACAGTAGCAATAGCGATAAAAGAAACCTTAACATCGATGCGATTGAACAACAGATTCTAAGTAAACTTTTTTTTTCAAAAGACACATTGTTGTTTAAAGGTAATATCACTCGGTGAAATTAAAAACGTGAAATAAAATGCTGTTGTCATAAGATTTACCATTTTCCTATATTAATGTTGTAGACTAAAAATGAATTTGGATATAACGTAGACATACTCTAACAAAAGTGTTTTTGGTGATGTTAATTGTTAGAAACGTTAAATTATATTAATTATATTAATAAAAATCATCTTCGATAATCCGTATAGAAAAGTTTAACCCTTTTGCAATAATCGAGATGTGGTTTCTTTTAGTCATGCGATGCGCACTTCCAACGCGAAGCGCATTCTGACGTTGCGACGTGCGACGTTGCCAATATGTACGTTCTCGCGGGCTGCATCAAAGTTGGCCGTGCGTTGAAAGAGCGCATTGTTATAAAATCCTCTATAACTCTCGATAGGAACAAAAATGAAAAATGATCAATACAGATTATTGAAGGTGAAAGATTGCCGCATAATTTGACAAACGATTTGAAAATTTTTAGCGTGAAGAACACAAGAAAAAATTCGCTTGAAATTTTTAAATAGATGAAAAGTACCGTTATTCACATAATTATACAGTAAAAATATTTTTATGAGATAGTGCAAATATCATTCCATAAGTGTGCAAAAAATCATTGAATTATCTGCAGTAGTTTTTGAGATATAAAATTTACATTTTTATCATGCAATAAAGTTTAAGGGTTAATATCTTAAAGAATAAAAGGTGTTTTAACGAAATATTTATACCAAAAGCTATTCACCACATTCCCTATCCAATAAAATATACCTCATTAAGATCGGTGATTTTGCGAAAAATTTGAGGATCACTTGACATGGCTTTACTCAACTTTGACCACAATCAAGATCAATGTACGAAACGTAGCATATCGTGCGTTCGAGAAGTGTGTCACGTGAAATTTAAGCAATCAGTGGATACTGGTAAGCTTGGAAAAATTATGAAAATCCCACCAGAAGGTTTATTAATGTCTTTCGTGACAATTATAATGGAGCTTGATTATCGTCACCTGTTCACAATGTGGATTCTGTCGTGACTGAGGCTCGGGGATGGCTAAAAAAAAGTATAAAACGATTTTTAGAAGACGCCAAAGCTCTTCTAGCGGAAGAAGAAAGTTTGAAGATGACATAGAAAGCGATTATTAAAAATAAATTTATTTATCTAATTTATAATGCAAATATCGACATTATTAAACACATCCAAACAATTTGATTTTTGAAAGGCAAACCATATGCAATGCATGTTATAGGCGACTGTGTTCTATGCAATTTACCATAAAAACATGAAGCTGTTTGTCGCAGTGCGCTTGAATATTTCATTTTATACCACTGCGATGGGATGTTGTATTGAACATAACACTCGGGGAGAATCGCGTCGACTAACAATCGAGCCATTTTATGAAAGACAAAAGCTAGTACTTTCAGTATGCTATGATGTTGTTTGCTCCTTTTTGCTCCTTAACGAATTATTTAAGGTGGAAGTTACCCCAAAAATATCGTAAAATTTGGAATATCTTTTTAAATTCAACAGATAGGAAGTAACTACATTTAGCAAAAATATGTGTTTCAATACCGCAAACAACTTTGTGGAAGATTCCAAGAAGATGCGAGAATGTCTAAAAAAGTTATCATGAAAAAACTATTTTTAAGGGGTCTTCCATATAATATGTTCCATAACTCGTAAACTGTTGAAGCTAGATATATAGTGTCTTCAGCAAGTTTTTTTGTAGTAACATTTTCTACAACTATGTCGAAGACACAAAGTCTCTATCTCAATTAGTTCGGAAAATAAATTTCGTATATCACTTATAGGTGAATTAATCACTGAACGGTACACTCCTGTGGATGCGCAATCATAAAAACAACAACTACTCCGAACAAACTATACCTCTAAAATCAACGGTTTAGACGCTATTAATTTTGAGCACGAAAACGACGTTTTAAAACACTGTGCAACGTTCCCATAGGCTGCTATTAAATTTCATTAAATTCCGAGTTCTGGTTCCGGAGTTACGGGTTGAAGAGTGCGCACATTTTTGCCTTTCTCCTATAGAAAGCTTATGCAATAATCTTGAACATCGTCAACTTAATCCCGGCAATTTTGTTTTTTGACTTACATAGGTTTTCTGTATTTTAACAGGGGCCTAGTTAGGGGGATACGGTGAGGGGTCCCCACCCTACATCGCTCACCACCCTTCCCTCATCATGTAGCCCCCATAACCGAATAATATTTTCTAGTTTCTTCAGAATGAATTTTCCTAATGGGTGAAGTTTGGTTTGAAATGATTTTGAGTTGAGAAACTAATTTAAAATTTTTAACAAGTTAAAAATTGTTGGCGGGGTCGAAACCCCCGAACCGTCCTCCTAGAACCGCCGCTGATTTCAAGTGTTTCAGCGTCAACACATAGCAACTCAAGTTCGTAGCTGTCGATTCATTGTAGGTATGTGTAAATTACCCTAAATAATAGATATTTCCACCAATATATTAAGCATAACCAGCCATGGAATCGTAGTTTGGATAAATGAGAAAGGCACAATTGCACCACTAGGTGGATTAAAACGGGTTTTTAGTTTTGTTTAAGTTTGAGCCATAAAATGTCTTGAAACATACTAAATCGATATTTCCTCAAATATTTTTTACAGGAGGAAAACAAGTAAAGGAAAAGAATAAAATAGCCTCGCAAAAAAAATAATCGAAGGCAATAAACAAACCGAAGCTACATCAGAAAACTCGGTTTTATTTGTGATGAGAATATGAAATAATTTTGAGCAGCCAAAATGAACAAAAACTGTACCGAAAGCTTTACTTTGTACGACGAATACAAAAACGGTTCCACGCGCGTCGTTTTCCCGCTTCCCTGTCAAGATACGACCTAGAGATCTTCACTAATGCAGCTCCCGCCCGGAGCGAAACTGAGCCATGCTCCAACCCCAACCGTTGTCACCAAAAATTAGACAAGCGATAGTTTTTCGCCTTAGTGGAGAAAATTGCCTAAAACCACATTTGCACGTGAAGGGTACAAAACCTACAACTAAATTTGTAACGGAATTTGCGTTACGAATTCGTCTTGTAAGAATCCGAAACTAACTTAGAAGTAGGATTGAGCTAGTGCCAGATTGGCGCTAGCTGCTAAAAGGAATACACGAACCCTAGACTAGCCTTTGCTCAAAAACACAAATCGTGTTTTCATTTTTAGAGCTAGCGTAAATCCAGTGCAAGCTCACTCCAATCACTAAGTTAGTGACGGATTCTGTTGAGACGAAGTCGAAACGCAACATCCATAATTAATTTACGTGGTTAAATGCTGACACGTACAAAATGATCGGTCACAGCCCCAACTAGTCTAAGTCTCAATAACTATCGGATTCCTTTTTCACGTCCCGCAAAGTGAAAAAAACAGGTAAGAGACCTTAGCGGATCCAGAGAAGAGCACGGGGAGGGGCACGTGTCCCCTCTTTTCTGCCAGAAGCTGCTTTGAAAAAAATTCTTTTGGTTGTGCCGGCTCTGTCGCCGTCCTTGTACCCAGTGATGATCGTTACGAAAGAACCGAAGGAGTACGACAATACTGAACATCAACTGCCACGGTGTTACTTCATGTAGCAAGTAATAAAAATGAGTCGAACATTTTAACTGGGAGCCGTTTCAAGAATATTTACTTTTACATTCTATGCTCATAAATTCTTAAATAGTATTGTAGTTTGTGGTGAAATAACTCCATTGTCGTTGAGCCATTGTACACCTTCCTTGCTACTATGGCAGCTGACTAAATATGGCTAAAACGTGCAAGTGCATGGTCTTATCCGTCACAAAAATTTGGTTTTATTGCCACAGGAATAGATCTCTTGCCAAATCATATTTTTTCGTGAACTTATTCACAAAAACAAACTCGAATCTTCTAAGAACATTACCGTGAGTAGGAACGTGGTTGTACAGCCTACGGACCCGTGCTCTAAATGCTATTTGTTATTTGAAACTGAGTTGTTTACTTGCTCGATAACTTGTGTATAGTACAGATTTCCGATTTTTCATCAAATCGTAATCTGTTGTACTGGGATCAGTGTTGATTTTTCGAATAACCTTCGACCACAGTTGACAGTAAACGGGTCGTGGGCGGCTGTGAGTATTTTCTCGTACTTTTAAATCGCTCGAACAAGCATTTTTACAGCTCCCATGTTGACGCTGACACATTTTGGAGTAACTGTGCATTATTTTTATTTTTGTCCCCTTATGCATGGGAAATATCTCGGAACTACGTTATGAACTACGGAATTTTTTTCAAATAGGAATCAGAATATATTGGCTTAAATGGCACGTTCCTCGTATGTAGTTTTAATCTCTTACGCTGAATTTCATGAAATGAGGAATTTACCGTAATGTAAAGGATGTCAATACCTCGACCTAGTAGAGCGCCCAAAATCTTAATGAAAAATATACTGACTGATGGCATTTGTTTGGGCATATGGTAGCGCGAATCATCTCAGTTTAGCAACAAATCAGCAGTCATGCAAGGAATCAATATACATGTTTTTCGGAGACTCAGCATACATACCTTGTTGTCCACTTAAACGAAGATTGCTCCCGCCTGAAAGAGCTTCTGGTGTGGCTTTTTTGGAATAGAAACTTTCGCTATTATAATGCGAATGCAAAATGATACGGCTTTTAAAACTCAACTTGACGCTGATGATAATAAAAATGATAACACAGGCTGTTATCCATTCCAAAAGTTTGGAATTCAAAATTAAGACCAGAAAAATTGCCCTTGACATGAACTGCCCATAAAAGCATAAGAACTAACTGGAACTGGATTTTTGTCGGAAATGAGTTATCTATTGGATTGTATTCTGTATCACAACTGAATCACAATGCACAACTAAGATTACCAGATTTGTTCAGGAAACATTGAAAGAAACACCAAAACATGGTTGTTCCATGCATAAGGCTCAATGAAAATGTAAATCTTGAACAGCGTTTTTCTCGGCTTGCTGTTTCAATATGAGATTCATATGCTTTTACGGGCAGTGAAACAGAATACTATTTCTACATATTCGGTGATAGCAAATTGAAAATTCATTGAGATCGAATTAAATTAAATTTGATGTTTTGCCAAATAAATCATAACAAATTTTAAAATCTTATTTGACAATTAAAACCAAAAATCGAATTAAGATTTCATAAGACGACATCAAAATGTTATGCCGTTTTTCTGTAATTCTGATATTTGATTTTGATCGGGCAGCAACACGATCAGGGCCTGGCGGATTCCATAGGTAGTATGGGTAGTACTACCCACTCGAACATAACAGAAAGAGGAAATACCCACTCGAAAGTTTGGAACAAACTGAAACCTGAAATTAACCGCATAGTTGCTTTGTGCACAAAATGCATGCGTCTGAAATTCTCGATGCACAATAATATAATTTTTTTTAATTGAGATGCTAATTTCTTTTGGCTTACAATTTAAATTTCTTGAAAATATGGTATAATAATTAGAATTTGTTTAAAATTTAAAATTATTTTTTAATAGTAATATTGGTGTATTTTTATTCTGACTAAACGGTGCAGTAAGAAATATTTTCAAAGTCTAGATATACAATGTTTTTTTTTATTTTGATTCTTGTGATTTTAACCTTAGGGTCAATCGCCTCTTTTCCAGATAGAGAAATCTTTTTTGGAAAAATCTCTAACCCTATATGCGGGGTTGGGAATCAAACCCAGGTGAGCAGCGTACAAGGCAATCGATTTACCAACTACGCTATACCCATCCCCTTCCTATATACAATGTTATTTTTTTAGCACGAACTATTATTTAACAACTAATTGAAACAAGGAGAAACACCATTAGGCTTTACGCTATGTATTTCTCCTAGGTGGAGAAAAATTTTTGGGCAAAAACTATCTTTTCTCCACTAAGGAGAAAATTGTATTAAACCACTTTGCGCTTAAAGAACACGAAACCTATAACTAAAGGCGTTTCGAGGTCCTCTCATTACAATCTGACACTAACTTAGTTAACGGACTAAGCTAGCGCCCAAAAATGTTTCACCTAAGAGAAATATAGCATAGTGCTTATTGCATTGGCCTACTAAGCCAAACCAAGTTTCGGTTCGTTAATTCTCATCAGCTTAAACAGAACTTATTTTCTTATAGGACAACACCAAGGACTACAGGTTTGCTCAGAAACACGATTTGTTTTTTGGTTTTTTGGAGCTAGCGTCAATCCGGCGCTACCTTAGTCCGTTAACTAAGTTAGTGTCGGATTCTGATGAGAGGAACTCGAAACGCCTCCAATAACTAATTTATTATTAGGCTTATTATAAAGGAAGGCAAAAGATATACACAAGAGAAATTGATTTCAACATCAGAGTAGCAGAGACCGTATTAGGGAATGTGCAGAGAGGGCAGACAACAATGTTAGGGAAAAGAAGAAATTAAACTTGCAGCTTTTTGGCAATCGGAAGAATACTACAGGACATCACGAACCCGATCGCCGACTGTCTTCTTTGGATCCGCTGGGAACTCTTTTGTGATCAGATTTTCAAGTAGCTTCTAGCATGTCAACCAAATGAGAAGAGGTAACTCAATTTGGCTATCTATCGTGTCTAAAAATCTGTACATGAGAGACATATAGGGAGATCGAGGATAGCTAGCACATTTCGGACTGGAACGAGGCCGAAGGGATTCGTTTAACGGATATCTGGCGGTAGGACACTAGTCGCACGACCAGACAACATGTTTAATGTTGCGATAATCGTCACCATAAGCCCAGCGACCGCTTTCAACGACCCCACTACACCGGAGATGCTCATCCAACGTATAATGACTGGACATGATCCGAGATATCATCCGAATGAAGTCACGAGCCTTATCCATCCCCTTGAACCAAGGCTTGTTTGTGCCTTTGGGATTCCTGAACTTACATTGTTCCAAGAAATTTGCCAATTTTTGAGCGTCCTCTGCTCTGATAAGAAATACTGAAAAACTCGTTGAAGCTACACGATCTTTCATGAATGTCACCTTCTAATGCCTAACTGTTCGCCATTTCTCATTATCATTATAATCTAAATGTCTGTCTTCTCAGTACCCGGAATGGAGCAATACAAAAGAATTTAAACTAAGGTAATCTGATATGATTTCTCAGATGAAGAACTAAGGAACTTCCATGTTTTCCCCAGAAAATGCAAGGAGTGCTTTGCATGCTCCATCGAATGGAGAGCATCCTTCAAACTGCAACGTAATAGTTAGCATAGAAGCGATGCATATCTATTATTATCTAACGAACGCTACAGTGATATGCGCACTACAATGCTTAGCGCGAGCATCTTTGCTGTCAGATAAATTTTATCTAACGTTATCATTTCGTTTAAATAAAGTATTTTCATTTCATCGCGAAACATCACTATATGGAATGTGGTCGCCGAAAAAAGATTCTTAGTTTCGTGTATTTCGATCAATGGTTGAGTAGAAGACACAACGTAGAACTTAGCCACCAGATGAAACATTAGTTTTCTCGTTAATCCGTCGACAAACCGGTGCCAATAACCGTATTTTCAGCAATTATTAACTTTTTCATTAGCGTAACAAACGTTGCATATATTCGGAAAAAAAATCGAGCGATCCGACATTCAAAAAGTCCTTATAAGACCTTTTCGCGTACAATTCTGAGTGCTCTGTACCAACCACGAAGTGGGACACCGTCCACTGCTATTTGCGCCGGATCTCGTTTCGTCTGACCTTTAATCACAGTGTCGATAATCAAGCCAGTTAAAACCTTGTATGCTTCCACCGGGGGAATTTTCTTGTTGTGATTCGATTGTTTCGGATATAGTGGGCGCGTAGCTGTTCCAATCAATAGGCACACTAATTGAGGTCGAGTACAATGATAAATCCAACGCGCTTGGCCGTGGTGGTGGAGTATCATATTGAAATTGTCGCGAATATCATGCAGTAAGATAAATGGGTTATCAACGTTAAGATAACCCTATGGCGTACCATGGGAGTTGAAGTCTTCTTGAACTAGCTGAGGTGCGATGTATAGGGGAACAATGTCTGCCTTTGATTCGGATTTGACACCCGACAATATCTGGTACCGAGGATTAATTCAGCCCTGGCGAATAATGTTAAAATTGTGGAAGATCTAGGTCGGAAATTAACCAAATACTTCGTGTTAAACCTAGGAAAATCATGGGAGTGAAATATAGAGACACTTGAAGTTTTTGATGTCCCATGAGAAAATTTCTGTTAGTTTGTAATAGCACCCATCAAAGGACACTCTCAGGCCTTTACGAGGCAGCTTAGGAGAGGAAATGATTTTCTTTTTATGGAAGTTTATAGACACATTAGAACATGCTCCCTCAATGGGATTTTCAGACTCTCTATCTCTCTCTCTCTCTCTCTCTCTCTCTCTCTCTTTAGTGGACAAGGGAGCGCAGAAATTAGTCGTGGTTACTACGTTTCTACATTGGGTAGCTGTATGGCTCAATTGTTCCCAATGACGGTATGCCCTCAGGCACAAAAAGCGAATAGGTAGACGAGCCCGTTCAAAAGAACAAAGTTTGGAAGAGTAGATCCGGTGAAAGGCTCGTCATGAGACTGATTGAAACTAAGTTCTTACACTCCTCGATTTAGACTGAACGCTTTTGCTAGCGAACCAGAATTTTCACTGACTAAAGCAAAAGGTTCTGGAAGGAGCCAACCTTATATTTCACAATTAAGGCCACTGTTGGAGACTACACCATCGATCTCTACTTTCCAGGCGGGTACGTAGACAAGATACTTTTTTGTACACGGCCGAGTGTTGTTTAGTTATATTTCGCGATATATCATGAAAAATCATCGGATCAATCGGATAAATATTCAAATCGACCTCGATTAAACCAGAGGGGCTGTCTGTTGTCAGAGATACCTTCCCATTAGTCAACACTATCAGGCGGGCTTCAATACCCACGCAAAGAAGGTTTTATCGGAGGAAACAGATAATTAATACTACGAAATTTGAAACAATAATGTGGAGCATTTGTAGTATCATTTTCGCTGAGCCGTCGGTCACACAGCCCGTTATCAAAGGGTATTTCCAAAGGTATTATCTGGAAAAGGTATTATCTGGAAATTTTCATTTTCACTTACATGCACCATTTCAGAACTTTCGTCGCCACGAAGAGAAATCACTCAGGGCCGGCGAACGCTTTTTCCCCATTCGGGGAAAAAGTGTTCGCCGTCCCTGAGCACGATTATATATTAACCCTACTGAAAATACTTCCAGATGTTTTAGCACTAACAGATCTGCTATAGCGAAATCCTTCAGATCGATTATGATCAGTTTCCTCAAACTGGATTTGACTAATGGAAAAAAGTGTAAAGTTAACGACAACTTGCAGCCTTTTGATTCAATGTATATTGTTGCAGGTAATAAAGTAGTTTTCGAAATAGTGTTGCTTCGACCCAACACCGCTATCATTGACTTTACATTTGCTTCTATACGACTGAATCTTCGTGAGTTGGAGTATTTTCTGACGGTGAAAATGGATCTTAGGCTTATGGAAGTCGGCTGTTTTCAGTATCATCGCCTACGCAACGCAGGACTGATATTCCACAGGTTATACCAAGTCGAAGCATTTGTTTTGCGAAAACCTAAAAACGTGGTTGAACGTCTGCTAACAAGACTCTTGTGTATATGAAAATGACAATATTGAGGCATGGCTATAAAAATCTATTCCCACCTACTTAACAATAGAGCTCAAATCTCACGGAAGTATTATCAAACAAGTTATGGACCCATAAAGAGCAAAGTCTTAATCATGAGGAGAATGCATCACAGCCGATTGCCATTCATCCACGGTACCCCGAATTAAAACGCAAGCTTTTATATCATTATCTGAACCACAAACGGTTGCCAACTTTGTGGTAGCTGTTCAGGCCACAATGTTAACTGCAAACCCAGCATCAAGCACCCCCACTTCAACAGCCAGCACTATTAATGAGTAGGTGATTAAACAAATGTTTTTCTATCGCGAAAGAAGCGTAATCGAAAGCTGCGTGTTCGAGAGCCAACGGAAAAATATATATTTCTACTTATTTATACTTTAGTTAGCTCCGTTAAGTCATTATAATTATAAATAATCGAATCACAAAAAAATGTGATTGCATTCTAGGACGGTGCGATTTGTCTTATTATTCGTCACTCTCTGAATATTCGACGTTTCTGAATATATTAATTTTTTCAATCGTTTAGAAGAAATATTTTGTTCCAATGGCGTTTCCCCCCTTTGCCAGCTAGCTGGAGCCGCCTACGGTAAGAGACCGCTAGAAAACAACTGCGGAAAAATGTGGGTAATTGGTCAAGTTTTCAGATAAATACAATGTATAAGCTTTTTTAAATCCATAAATCAGAAATACTAGGCACGAATTGGATCACGTTACCCTACAATAAAATATTTAACTGTTCGCAAGCGGAATACATCCTAACTTGATTTCTGTTCCGAACTGCTTATAAAATTCACTTATAGCTTATCGAAATTATCATCCAAACATTTAATGTTGCTGTCGCAAATATTCCATCCATCCTTTTTCATCCATGCACTGTGACAAAACACACCTCCTCAAAGCATAAGAAATGTGAAATTCCTATTAGACATATAGTTCCGACAAAGAAAAAAACGAGAAACAATAGTACGAAGCTTCAAAGAGTTAACTTCTGAGAGCAAAAGTCCTCTCAACAATGTAGTGCATTCTGCACACGAAACAAAGCGAATCCATTCCAAAATTGATAACATATAACCTCACTAGGGAAAATATCTTGTTTACCTCGATATATAAACACAGGACAGCTTTCTTCATATTCTTGGCCACAGCCAGCTGACTCTCCTGTACATTCACTGCGCCAGATAACCAGTTATTTTTTCACTACCGATTTCGTAAGTGGACATTGTGCAGGGAATGCAATCTCCCCTAAGTAACACTGAATTTTATTTGTTTTGTGAGCACTGGTTTCCCACACCGACGACCGGTCCGGCGTTATTACTTATATGAATTTTCCTCGCCCATAACTCATCTTTAAAAGTTTTCACTTGCCACTGTTTCAACAGATCCTTGCGCAATCATCTTCAACAATCACTTCCTCCTGGTGATTACTCCTAGCACTGTTTTTTTTTGTTTTCGCTCTGGTCGAGCAAAAAATATCCACCCTGTTCCATCTACTCCAGGTTTGGCTGACTGGCTGGCGTCGTCGGATTCTGCCGCCGAGTCAACCACGGCACATAAATAATAACACAAGCACGTACTTTTTTTCTTTCCGGTAAGGACGATCTATTTTTTTTCGTTCACTAGGATGCTTCAAGTTATGCGTGCTACCGATGGGGTTGCTAACAATAAATCTCTGCTGGAAAAAGCACTTTGAGTTTTTCACTTGCACTTTTTGTTATTTATTCAAAGAACTGGATGCTATTGACAACCATTTTATTGCCAGACGAGGGCGCTTCCCACCCAGCTTTTCCACAATAAAAGTATGACAGACAATCACCGCACAGCACGACCGAAGTTTATTGATTTTCAAAATTCACGCACCTTTATGCTGATGCGGTCTTCTTTTTTTGCTACCATTGCACTGCTCGTCTATCGGGTGGGTGGATCCGACCAACATCCGTGACATCGATTTTCCTTTCGCACTCACAGATGATGTCGGTTGAGGGGTAACCGTTCGTTCTGTGTCATCAATTACTTTTGCACTGGAACTTTGCTGTGTGCTGCTATTTTTAGCATCGATCGCACCACCGGTAATCTAATTCCTCACGGTATCACCTTTTACATTAACATTGAACACATGCCGAAACGTACTCTTCCCACGGTGCCCGCCCAATTACATAATAATTTATTAAAACGGCCCATCGTCCGTTACTTGCTCAGTTATTCACATCCCACCGAAGAGAGAACCAGTACAACACTTCATCCCCGGAGAAAGGGGTAGAGGGTAAAGGTTCACACACAATCGTCAATCATCCCCAGCATCCGAGGTGCTTCTAAAAGGTGAAATTATCGCATGAACTTTTCCAACCCACAATTCGCGCGCGGGATTTTTAGTTTCATGAAAGTGTCCTCCCATTCACCAGACAATTTTCATGCTAAAGTTCTGCCACCGTGTATGCTGATCCGATGGGAGAAGAGAAACACGGAAACGGACTAAGCGGCATCACCGACGAGAGCAGGATAAAGTTTTGTGTCCTAACAGCGACGCGGATTCTGGCCAACTGAAGCCACGGTCACGGTTCCTCGCTAGACAGACTGGCGGCTCGTCAAAATCCACGACCGTACCTACTGAATGGGAAACACCTTTGAGTATCCTTACGAATCGGTGATAACAAGTGGCTGGCAAAGAGGTTCGCACGAACCGCTTCCAGTCGGGACCCGACTGGATGTTCCAAGCGGGAGCTTTTTGCTCTTGGGAGAGAGCGCAGTGGAAAACCGGCGAGAAAATGAACTCGTGAACAAAATGTTCGACGAGAGCTTTCCACCCCAAATGGGAGCAACCATCTGCGTGCTATTCGTCGATTTTCGAATCAAAACAAAAGCAACTGGTCGCTTTAAAAGAGAGAGAGAGAGAGAGAGAGAGAGAGAGAGAGAGAGAGAGAGAGAAACATCGTGGAAGCCGAGACAAGTCCGTAATCGATTAACTAAGCTAGCATACAACAGAACGTGGGAGGACATCTGAAACACTACGGTCACGCAGGATACAACATAGTAACATGTTGGATTAATGCATAATTTCACGTAGGGTCGAACTGTGCTGCTGAGCACAATGTCCTTTTCGACGAACAATTGATGACATATGACATTTTGATACGTAACTAACTGTTGATCATTATTCGAAATTTATTCGTAATCTATGCTAGTATCATTATCGTTCATGATGCCAATGATTCCTGTTGCATGCGGTCGAGCACGATTCGCTCGAAGGACTTATTATACCCTTTTCATATTGTACAGTGTTTCCCTAAAATATTGATCTGAAATAAATTAAAGTCATTTTCATTAGGATTGTTAACCCTTTGCAACGCAGTGGGACGTATACGTCCCACCTACTTCTCCTAAGTTTTTATTGTATTTCCAGTTAGCGTTGACATATAAATACGAATTCTTTAAGCAACTTTAAGGGATGTGAGGAGTACAACTAGCAGAAAATATTATGTGAATTTGTTAATTGCTTATTAGTTATAAACAGTTAAAAGTCGAAAATCTCGTTTTTTACAATAAATTCGGCTGTATCTGAACTAAAAGTCCTAGGGATCTAAACATTTTTTTTGCAAGTATCTCAAACATTGAACTAAATAATAGATTTTTTTCAAAATTTTTCGTGGGTCATTTTTTTGAAAAAAATTATCAACATATGAAAAAAATTGAGTTTATTATTATGCTGGTCTATACAAGATTCTCAGAGAGAGGGATAAAATCTCAACTAGCATAAACATAGATTTGTGGTTTTTGAGGTCGCTGATTACGATTTTGACCTCAGAATCAGAATCAGCGACCCCGAAAACCCCTTGTAAGATGTATTAGGCCAATATAAAAAAAAATTTAAAATTTAGCCAAGCACAGTCGCCATATTTGATCCGCCATTTTCAATGTTACATTTTCGACGTCAGAATCCGAATCAGCGACCCCGAAAACCCTTTTGAAAGACGGTTTATGCCAATGTAAAAAACCTATTTTAATCCACCTAGCGGTGCAATTGTGCCTTTCTCAATCATGAATCACGAGAATGTGTGCGTTGTTTATATTCATTAAAAACTTTTAAATGCATATATTACATTTTATTATTATACATCACATGACAACTATATACAGGAAAATAAATCATTATTCGAGTTCTAAAATTTTGAAAAAGAAAAAACAGCCACGGTAATATTGAACTGAAAAAAAGGTGCGAAATCGCCAAAGTCCCAAAAAGTCGATTTTCATAAAAAAAAAATTTCGAGATAACATAAAATCTCGACGTTTCATGCATTTTAAAGATGTTTGGCATCAAAAATACGAATTCGATTTCTGAAATTTCATGGGGTCCCCCCTTTGAAAAAAAAAATTGAGTTCCGGCTTATATGGGAATTTCATATGTGACCGGACGATTTAGTCTATATTTCCGGACCCATATAAGCGATCCGTACGAAATTTTATAGACATCTATGGGGATATAATAGCTATCATTTGGGACTAAGTTTGTGAAAATCGGCCCAACCGGGAAATTGATGTGAGTTCGTAAATTTTGAAAGATGGTCGCTTTTCCCGGGCACTTCCGGAACCGTCTATGGTGGTCAATGTAGTCAACGAAAGTTTGGTTGGCCGTCGGTGACCTAGAACAGCAAATTTAAGTTGTTTGAGAGACATTTTAGCGAATTTTTTACCTTTTTTGCTTTCATCGGAGTATCGGTTTGAATCACAATTTGCTATGTGATCGTACGCCACAACCTGTAATTCCGGAAGTCGGATCGGGATAAAATTAAATAGCCATTTACGGGGACGCAATACCTTTCATTTGAGGCCAAGTTTAGTCGAATCAGTCTAGCCATCTCCGAGAAACCGATGTGACTGTTATTCTGAATTTAGATACTTCCGCCGGGGCTTCCGGAACCGATGATGGTGGCCAATGTGGCCAAACAAACTTCGAATGGATGTTAGTGACCTAATACTACAAATCGAAGCAATTGTGGTCATATTTTGGAAAAAATTTCACCTTTATACATTCATTGCAGAATTTATTAAAATCGACATTTTCTGCGTGTTCGTACTCTGTAGCGATCACGTGTACCAGAATTTAAATAACAATTCAGTAACTCCCGTGCCCTGCTGTAAATATAGCCGGTTCACTTCTTCCATATACTATAATGAAGAATGAATACCGGGCGGCTAGAGCAAATGTTCTGCTTGCGTACAAGCCAAACGACGTTCTCTCCATGTCGTTTCTCTTTGCTATAGCGCGGACTTTGAACTTACAGGCGATACGAAGTACCGACTTATTTGTCATGTTCTTGTTTCCCCAACTATTGAACCCGAAGACCGCTAAAAATTGGGTGGATGAAAGGGTTAGATGCGAAAGATAAAGAGGAAACGATATGTGGTTTGATTCCAAACAGTTCCAAATAGCTTCGGGATAGAATTTCCGGTTTTTAAAACCCAAAAACTCTTTAGATCTGAGGGTTAACAGTTTCTCTGACTAGCCATTTCAATTCGAACAGTGGAAGAGTGTTTGTGTTGTTTCGCGTTGATCGAAAGGTTTGTTTGAACATGAGTTTTTCTTTGATTAGCTTATCTTACAAAGTATCACTTCATTGTATAGGGTTTGCGCAGTTAGGAGAAGCGATACATGTGTGGAGACTTTGAGAGCAAGTGCGAGGATAAAAAAAAGTAAAATAAAGGCAAAATAATTCTATGGCAGCAATGAGCTAGAACCGTCGACTAGCCGTGCGACGGCTTCAGATTTTGCGCCTGGCGAAGCTACAACCGCACCGCCAGCAAAGCTCATCCACCTCCTGCCACCACACTCTGCATCCACGTTGTTCAAGGAATTGCGTCCGTTGCAGCAAAACTCGGACAAAGAAGCGCCGACACGTGCGTCAGCCGGATTCGTAGATCCGTAATTTGTTGCTGGTACGCTGTCCGGAGGTCCGACACTACCCGCAGTTACCATCAATCCCCCTTAGGACCTCAACAACAGAGTCGGCGCTAGAAAGCGCAAAACAGCAGTCCCGTCGCTGAATTGTCATCGTTAAATTTGGGATAAGCAGCGCAACACCAGCAGCCGGCGACTTTGAAGGTGTGAGTGCGCGTCGAAAGCAGTGGGAGATGGTCAGCGAATAAGTAGAGTGAGTAAACGCCTAAATTCCCTGCGCAGGGTGACAAAAGCTTGAATTTTATAGCGTACATTTGATTCTCAACCCGCACATGTTAGGGCCCTAAGCCGGCAAAGAAATGAAGGGCAAAGTAGTTTTAAAGAATGTTTAATGTTTGTTAAATAAATGTAAGGTATATTGCGTTTCCCATAATGATGTATAGTTTGAAGTGATATTTTTAAGTTTCGTTTAGTTGAAGGGCCTCATGTTTCGCGTTCGTCTCTTGTAGTTTTTTGTTGTTGTTTACTCCGGGAAGGACTGCTCGGGAAAACAGTCCCCACTCTGGTTTTCGAAACTGGCTTATTATTTGGCAGTTATTAGAGACTCTGCCAGTGATGATAACCAGGAGTTGGTGTGAAGGTTAGGAAGTTCAGTCGTGATCTTTCGTTATTGTTTGGTATCGTCCTGCGAGACGGAGTACCCTTCGGCTTTTGCGTCTGCCGTTTCGTTTCCCCCAAATTTTGGTAAACTAACCCGCCCTGGGGTTGGGTTTCTGGTTGGGCAACCTAGAACATGACAAGTGGTCCTCGTAAGAGGTGGCGCTTAAATCACTTGTTCTGAGATCCGGGGTAAGCGCTATAGCAGACAGTTAAGTAGGTACGTTTGGGGCGCGCTACAACTCATCACCCTGTAATTCCGAACCGGAAGTCGGATCCATTATAAATTCAATAGCAGCCTATGGGAACGTTGCACCTTTCATTTGAGGCTAAATTTGTCAAAATCGATTCAGCCATCTCTGAGAAAAATGAGTGATATTTTTGGTCACATACACACACACATACGCACATACACAGCGAGGGCGAGAGTGACCTCGCTGAGCAGAGCGTTGGTACCAGCAACCCGGTGCGACCGGGGCAGGGGGCGTTAACCCCTGGACGCTGGTCACCAGGAAGAAGCCGGCACCGACACCGGAGGTACCGCGGTACCGCGGCCCGCGAAGAAGGCCAAGGACAGAGGCGAGACCTTGTGGTTAAAAACCGACAAGGACAAATACGCCGACGTCCTAAAGTCGATGAAGGCGGCCGAAAGCCTTTCGGCCCTTGGGCAAGATCTGCGTAGCGTGAGACGCACCAACACGGGAGAAATGCTTGTAGTGCTGAAGCGAGGCGCGCAATCTAGTGCGGTATACAAGGCCTTGGCCCAAGAGGTCCTTGGTGAAGGCGCCCAAGTCAGATCGTTAGGGGCGGAAATGACTCTCCAGTGCAAGCATCTGGACGAGTTCACGACCGCAGAAGATGTCGTCGCAGCCGTTAAGGAACAATGCGACGTCACAATCGAGCGGGCCTCTGTGCGATTTAGAGATGGACCCTCTGGCACCCAAGTAGCCTACCTCAGGCTACTGAAAGCAGATGCCAAAAAGGTTACCGTGATAGGTAAACTGAAGATCGGCTGGTCAGTATGCCCAATTAGCATACTCCAGCAGCCTTCTGTGGATAGGTGCTATCGGTGCCTGGAATCCGGCCGTAAATCGTACGAATGTAAGGGTACAGACAGGAGCAAACTATGTCGTTGCGGCGGCGGGGCTGCATAAATGCCTAATCTGCACCGCTAAGAAGCAAGCCCGTAATCATGCTATGGGCGGACCTTCGTGTCCCTTCGGTGAGGCAAATAAGAAGAAGCCGTCAACGTCACACAGCTAAATCTTAACCATTGTGCAGCAGCCCAACAGCTGCTGTGGCAGTCGGTCTCGGAGTCGAGGACAGATGTCGCCCTCCTATCAGACCCGTACAACATCCCTGCCGGCAACGGCAATTGGGTGTCGGACGGGCCTGGGATGGTGGCAATCTGTACAACGGGATGGTTCCCGGTTCAAGAGGTAATACACTCCTCCGCCGAGGGTGTTGCGATTGCCAAGATCAATGGTGTGTTCTATTGCAGCTGCTACGCTCCACCAAGGTGGCCAATAGAACAGTTCAACCAGATAATCGACAGGCTCTCGTCGGACCTAGTGGGCCGGAAACCGGTAGTCATAGCGGGAGACTTTAACGCTTGGGCAGTAGAGTGGGGCAGCCGCCGTACAAATAGCAGGGGCCAAGCGCTAATGGAGGCGCTTGCAAAACTCGATACTGTGCTAGCTAATAATGGCTCCGCTAGCACATTCCCGGTGGTGGAGGCATGGATTGACGTAACATTTGCCAGCCCGAGTCTGGCTCCAGGCATGGAATGGAGGGTAGACGAAGGCTACACCCATAGCGATCATTTAGCAATCCGTTTTAGGATCAACTATGGTGTGCAGCATCCGAGGGCGGGAGATCCCTGTCAGGTACGCGGGTGGAAGTCCAATCACTTCGACAGCAAAGCTTTCACCGCGGCCCTGGGACTGGAGGCCAACACCTACAGTCTAAGCGGGGATGCGATAGCCGTTCTATCACGCGCGTGCGACGCCACTATGCCGATAAAAACCCTGCCAAGAAATGGCAGATGCCCGGTATACTGGTGGAGTGCCGAGATTGCAGCTCTACGGTCAGCCTGTCTCAGAGCTAGACGTAGGATGCAAAGAGCTCGCACCGAGGATGCAAGAGAGAACCGCCATGAAGTGTTTCGAGCTGCGAAATTGGCCCTTAACCCTTTCATGCCCAACTTTTTTCTAGTGCATGTAGGGTTTCGAAACTATTTTTTCTTGAGAACGGTGAGGTTAAGAAATTCGAAAAACCTTTTTTCATAAAGGTAGGTCCTTCCATGGCAGTGCTAGAAGCTGCTCAATTTTTACCTTCCAATGCTCACTACAATTCTCCTAGAATATTTACAATAGTCCAACTGCGTGGAAAACGTAGCCAAAAATAATCTAAATTGATAAGTTTTATCAGTTTTCACTAATATTGCAACTTAACAAAGTTATATGAAAAATTCATTTTCCGTCGTCAACGTAAACTGTCCCTGACAGCACTGCTCCATTGGAGTTCAATCAGACTAATTGCAATAACTTCAGTTCTAGAGCTGATCCTTGTAACAGTTCTGACTCAAATGAAAGCCAATAGTCACATTTATTAGCCTTACTTGTTTTTGTGAGCAAATCTTGCCTCAATCAAAAGTTATAGCTGCTTAAAAACGTTGTTGTCCACAAACAACATGGGCATGAATGGGTTAACAAGGCCATTAAAAGCAGCAAGAGAGCGTGTTTCGACAACCTGTGTGAAAGTGCCAACGCGAATCCGTGGGGTGACGCCTACAGGATTGTGATGGCCAAGACCAAAGGGGGCTCCGCACCCCCAGAACGGTCTCCGGACCGGTGTGCAACGATTATCGAAGTACTCTTCCCGTCTCGATCCGCAAGCCCCTGGCCACCTGCACTACGAGACAGTGCGGGCACGGCCGAAATGGTGGCTCCAGTGACGAATGAAGAACTACTCGCAGTGGCTAATTCCCTAGCAATAAACAAAGCTCCAGGGCCAGATGGAGTTCCAAACAGCGCTCTCAAAGCAGCGATCATAGCGAACCCGAACATGTTCAGGGTAGCTATGCAGAGATGCCTTGACGAGGGCCGCTTCCCCGATAGATGGAAAAGGCAGAAATTGGTGTTGTTGCCGAAGCCTGGGAAGCCGCCAGGCGACCCATCGGCGTACAGACCAATCTGTCTGATCGACACGACTGGCAAATTGCTTGAGAGAATCATCCTCAACAGGCTAACCCCGTACGCAGAAGGTACGGACGGCCTGTCAAGCAACCAGCTTGGCTTTCGAAAGGGTATGTCCACGGTGGACGCTATCAACTCAGTGATCCAACGAAAAAGGCGAGGCATTCGATACTGTGCGTTAGTGACACTTGACGTGAAGAACGCATTCAACAGTGCAAGCTGGGATGCCATCGCGCTCCTACCGGTGAGTCTGTACCGGATCCTGGAAAGCTACTTCCAGAACCGCGTACTGCTATACGAGACCGATGCCGGTCAGAATAGGGTTCCGATTACCGCCGGAGTCCCGCAGGGCTCGATCCTAGGTCCGGTGCTATGGAACCTCATGTATGACGGGGTTCCCTCCTGGGGTCAAGATTGTAACCTTGGAGGTCTATGGGGAGGCAATCCCTGAGGTAGAACTAACTGCAGAACACGCGATCAACACGGTGGAGGAATGGATGAGCGAACTCCTCGAAAGGCAGGTGGACCCACCGGCTGATACCTAACATATCGAGCTGGGTGGGAAGACCCCATGGGGAAGTTCACTTCCATCTTACACAATTCCTGTCAGGCCATGGCTGTTTCCGACAGTACCTCCACAGGTTCGGGCACGCGGAGGTCCCAGCCTGCCCTGACTGCCCAGGTGTAGACGAAACTCCCGAAAACATACTGTTTCGTATGTCCTCGTTTCGACGTCGAAAGAAGAGCAATGCTTGACGTCTGTGGCTGGGACTCAACCCCAGATACCCTTATTCAGCGGATGTGTCAAGCGGTGGAGAAGTGGAACGCAGTCTCGGCTGCTACCACCCAGATTGCCTGTAGGCTACAGGTAATTTAGCGGACCGAGCAACAGACGACGGGCACGACTAACTAGTGATTGGTTAGTTGGAGCGAAAAAGGCCGAGCGCAAAAAAGTGAGTGAATGGTCTGTTCATGCTGAGGCAGGTTTGGCGCAGCGACTGGCAACCGCGTAAGGGGTAAACCCAGCCACCCCGAAGCAAGGTAGAAGAGTGAGTGTATAGGCGTATATGTGGACTGCCTCATGCCAAGATGGAAGGGTCGTAGCGTAGTATCTTCGCTATTGATACCTCGTAGCGTGGCTGAGGAATGAAGGGTGAGCATCCCAGTCAGCCTCAAACGGTATGTTAGAGATGAGCACAAAAGTAAGCCTCATGTCGAGTGTTAGAGAGTGAATCAGGGTGGGACAGAGCGAGCGCCCAAGTAAGCCCCATACAGGACGTATGAACGCGTGAGCGAGAGTGAGTGAATACATCAAGTACAGCCATCCCTCCAGAAGTAATACCAAGAGGTAGTCCCTGGGGGGGAACAATGGCGCTATTACCTAGTCATGGTGTCCACCATGAGAGCCCGACACTCCAGTACACCCCGTGTGGTAGGTTGGTAATAAAGATATTTAAAAAATTTCCCTTACTAACCGTACCTTACAAGTATGTTATCAGAATTGTATATCTAACAAAACCCCAGATGATGGTTAAAATTTGATAATTTACATTCAAATAAATTTCTCCTAAAATTGGTATCCCGTTGTTGGACTAGCAAACCGTAACCAAATACATAGTCCAAGCGAAGGTCGATGAAATTTGTTCCCAACGGCAATATGTATCTGGACCAGAACTCAATAATAATCGATAAACTGGAATTAGATTTATCCGTGAAACACCAGCGTCCAATTTTAGCACCTATTGGATTAATCTGATTAGAGCCCTACCATTTAATTGAATTGCCGTAGAAACCGATAGCTCGGGCTCGGTTGCTTTGATTCTGCCTTTATCCTGCGTTGCTTAGTTTTTTTTTGTTTTGTTTCCCCCTGCTAAATCCCAACACGTTGTGTGCGTGTGATTTCGCCGCCTATCGTGTGGATGGGATCTGAACTCTGATCAGGCGTCCGTTTAATTGCGTTCGGAGTGGCCGACGACCTTTTCCAATCGGTGGAATAATTATAGACCCGGACTCGGTCAACCATGTTTTTTTTTCGATACTTAATCCTTCCCTAGATCCGGATAAAATTTTTTCACTGTTAAAGTCTTTTGTGCTGGTTATCGGTTTATTGACCATTTTGTGCGTCTATTGATTCGGGGTAAAAATGATAATAGTGGGATTCGAATAGAAAGTAAAAACTCAATTTATTCCACGACAAAGAATTGATGGATTTTGTTTCAGGTTAGAATTAAAAGTTGCTTGTTTATTCGATACATTCTAATTTACTTTTACGGTAATCTCATGAACTGTGTCACTGTGTTCGGAAGTCGCTTCATCAGTCTCGCACAGCGTGAAGTAACAGTTCTCACTGTTGTCGGTGGTTGAAGTCAGCCTAAAGCCATGCAGTACTGGCGGCTCTAGTACTGCAATTTACTTTTTTTGAAATCACAACATGAGTCGCTTATTATTGCGACACATTCAAAGTTTCGTATCTTTTCTACATACTTGAAATTAATCATTTTTGCCCGGTTTCTCTTTAGAGTGTATTGTTTACATCTGCTAATTTGTGCAGTTTTAGGATAAGTTTGAGTAAAATGCTCGACACTTTTTATTGACTGTCTTCATTAGAGCAGTTGTCATTATCGATTAAAATCGCAGAAATAGTTTGACACTTTGCCTGATTGAAGTAGGCAAAATCGTCCTATTGTAGCCTGTCAGCAGCATGGCACGTTCACAGAATAGTAGTGAAAAGTGTCACAGGCGTGACACTTTTCACTACTATTCTACCCATTACTGTTCGAAATCAATGGTTTCACTTGCAACCCATTCCGAATAAGAACTGAGTGCGGCAAAATTGTGACCGATATGTGATTCCCCTTCGCAAAACTCTGTCCCAATGTGGCTGATGTGGTCAGCGAGCGGTTCGGTGGTGACCATTTAGCGCCTCCACCTGTCTCCGCCAAGCTGGTCACTCCCTTGGTTGCTAAATCTTCGGATCATGTTACAAATTTATCATACGTGCGCGCTGAATTTTCCCAGCAGCCTTGTATCTATTGTACACTTGTGGCATCAGCGCTTTTCCAGTGGCATGTCTGTGCATGTGTGCGCACATGATGAAGGGATGAAATTCGACATGCCCGCCGGCGGTGGTGTCCACGATCCCGAATAGCCTCTCGGTACGGTCTGAGATAACGGATATTAAATGACCCCACAGTAAGCAAGGAAATATTTGGGGAATAAACAGAATACCAAATACCAGCGAAAGCATTTCAGAAGGATGCCCATTACATACCCCGGACCTGGGGAAGGCAGATTCTTGCTTTGGTTTCCGTGGGTGTGTGTATTGTGGCGTACGAGATTGCTATCTGTTGTCGCCCAATGGTGGATGGCAATTACGAGCTTGTTTTTGATGTCGATTCAAACAGACCTGTTAGGAATTGTGACGACGTGTATAGGATTTTATATTTTGAGTTAAAGCTAGAAATTCACCAACCCTCAAAAACATAATGGAAAACACTCGAGAGCATAAATAGAGATGGACAAACTGGACAATTTTCAGAAGCAGAGAATTTCTGTTAATATAAAATTCATTTTTTCGAGCGGAGAGCAAACATTCAACATTATTTAAAGCACTTTTCTGAAGAGCACGGTCGTTCCACTTTAGGTCACGAAAATCATGGAACAAAAGTTGTCACCGAAAACTGGAGCACATGGGTGGCGCAAAACGTATATATTAATACAATTGTATTTGCTGAAATTAATGCGAAATACGTGTTGCTCAATTTACATTTAATAAAATAAATCTTCCAGCCTAAATTTGTTCCCCCACTCTGTGGGCCTGTCAGCGGATGCTGCCTGGAACGTCCCAACCATACACGACAATGAGTCAGTTGGTAAGAAAGGAAACGTACAACCGTCATGCGGATTGGAACAAAACTTGCGGCAGCGCGCGGGAACATAATTCAAAACCACACAAATTACTAAGTTTGACAAGTGTTGTCTCCGTTTGTTCCGGGGTGCGTGCTTTCAGACCGAGCGCGATTTTTCACTGGGTGCGCTGGCAATATTCATCCTACCGTGGGGTAGTTAAAACAGGGAAAGTCTTTTAATTTAGCTGTTGCTTTCCGCAAATATGCAAATTCCGCTCGCTAACAATTGCGGTTTGTGGATTCAGGTGCGCGAGATTGTTGGAGATGTTTCGCAGATGGAACGAGCCTCCGGAGATAAAAACAACAATCTGCTCGTTGGGACTGTACTAGCTTTTCTCTCGCTGCAAATTGAACGAAAGTTGAGGGAAAAGTTTTGATGGAAATTGTGCAATTGGTAGTGAAAAGTTGTTGGTAGGATTAATGGCAATCTCACTTAACTTTGGCGCAAAAAGGCGCAAAGGAAAATTGATAATTCATTGGACGTTCAATTTCTAACCGGCAACAATCTGGAACCGTACGGGATAATTGGTAATGGCTGATCCGATTGGACTAGTATCCATTCGTGGAATTGCCGTAATACGCAAAACAAGCGCAATTAGATAGAAATGTCACGCAACAAATGGGATTGTTATGCGGGTCCCGGCTGAATTGGTAATACAGAATTAGCTCCTTGAACTTTTGTGGCAAATTATGTAGAAGGATTCTACTTGATTACTGCGAATGTCAGTACACTGCAGCTATCATTTACGTACCAAATTGGGGGTTCGTAGAAATAATTTGTTCGTTTAAAAAGTGTTGTTATTTGGAATTTGATTCAAGAAACAGTTTATTCTCCATTCTTTTTGAAATTCCTTTCATAAAAGAGGAATATCCTAAAGCGTTGTCCTTATATATACACAGATAAGTGTACCTACACGAAAGTAACTACTGCTGGTTCACCAAGGAACAGAGTGTCGTTTCATTTTTTTTTATTTTCTACAGAGGTTGCTCAAAACTCGAAGCATGAAATCCCAATGTGCGCGTACAATTTGTCCGATATCTTTACTGCCTGAAGCATGCGATCTTTAGAGCAGTCAACCATGTGTTTTAACAGATCCGAACAATTCAAACTGGAATCGGAAACAGCGCCATCGATCCCGACCTTGTTTGCTGGTACATAGACTCGATGCTCCTTCGTAATTGACTCGTAGCCAGCAATGCCAGAGTATTTGCCTGAGCTAGTCAGGACGAATTTTAGATAATTCTGTCACAGCCGAATATCGTTCCGTTAGGATTCTAGGGATTCTCAATAGATTTAAGTGGTTACACCACTGTAGAATGTACTTTAGAGTCTCAAAATGATAAGTCAAAATATGGACACCTCTTATATATACTCTGAGTGGACTGAATTTTCGGCAGTAGTAGCATTAACTCGCACACAGTCAGGACGTTTTTTCCAGAAAATCTGTAATATTTTTTTTAAATTCTGGAATTTACTGGATGGTCAAAGTATCATTTGTTTGAGAAAGCTCCATTTATAAGCTGTATTTTTTGGTTTTCTAAAGGTTTATTTGACACGGTTCAATGTGATAGCACAACTAACTAGTTTCAACAATAATTAAAAATTAAAACAAATACTAAGAATATCTGTCTGCCAGATCTTGCTGACGCAGTTTGCTGCTGCGCGTTGAGATCCTTTTCCTTTGCGGTGAAGCATTAGTTGCCTTATCCGTCGCAGCTTGTGGGTCATTCAGTCTGCCTTCTCTTGCGTTATCGTTCACGTCCCTGTCATCATCAATACTGCTTTCTTGCTGTTCATGGTCAGACATTCTTATTTGTTTCTTGTTCTTACGGGTCGCTGTTGTAAATCCGTCCTCATCGGTATTTGCTTCTTTGTTGGTGATGCGGTTGTCGTGGTCGTTGTCCCTGCATTATTGATTAATTGGGTCGTTGTTTTTGGTTTATTATGTAAGTATCGGTTTTTTGTTAGAGTTGGCTAAAGTAGTTGAGTTTTGACTGTTTGCTTTGGCGCATGTTTTTCCGTAGTGGGTTGGCTGGTTACAGAATTGGCATGTTGGGGTCTGCACGGGATATATGATCAGCGTTGTTTGCTTATAGGTTACGCCATCCTTCGGTGATTTGCATTCGATAGTCATGTAAGAAGGTATTGGTTTAGTCACTCGCATCCTCACAGTACGAACGCCGTTGGAAATACCGGAAAAAATTTCTTTAAGTATCATTCGTAATAGATTCCACTTGTCCGCATTGCGACATAATTCGTTTGATGTAGTCTTCCTTAGTATGCGGTGCCAAATCATGGATACGAACGTCGACCATGTCGTTTTCCATGCACACGGAAATATTGATTCTGGCGTTATTAAATTGGATCTCGTGTTGCATATTGTTCTTTGCAATGAAGCTAAACTTCTAAACGTAATCAAAACACAGTTTTTGATGTGGTGTAGCGGAATATACGTAACTTTTGCGAGATTAACTTTAACTAGTTGTTTCACCCCTTTGAACGGTGAGGCTAACACGAGTTTTGTTAAAGTGAATCGAAATTGTGTTATCCCGTAGCACGGACACAGGGTCATTTCACTGCACAGACGGAGACAACGATACTATACTGTTTGTGCACTGAATATAAAACAAAGCGCTGGCTTGCTTCACTGGTGCCTATTGCGTAGCGATTTTTTTGTTTCTGCTCTGTGCGAGGTCAGAGGATAGACTGAGCTGTATTTGTACATTTTTACTTTTATTTTTTATTTTTTGTTTTGTTTTGCAGAGTGCGACGTATGCGAGTTGCGTTGGGATAAATCAATTTATTTTTCTTTTTATGTGTGCGTTGCGTTGATACGGGTTATATGGTTAAGGTAATGAGCCTATTAATACACACTTTTTCATATTTCGAATATACGTAATTCGTTTTTATCACTAAGGCCTCTGGAAACATACCTCTGTAGATATTTGTAAAGCACGAGCAGCCTGGAATTTCCGCCTACTGAAAGACGGACGTTAGTTGGAGATTTTGGTGGGCGAGGAAATTGAGTTAGGTTAGAGCAGTTTCAGTTTGTTTCAATGAGTTGCGAAACTAATCTATGGTGATTGGTAGTAGTCAGCCCAATAGCAATCCCATCTGACCAAGAGAAAGCACTGACTGGTGTTTATCGCAGGTTTGCATTAGTAGCTTATATTGAACTTTTAGGACATGTTCAGCAGCGTAGCATTTTATATGGAATCGGCACGGAAACAATCACGTTCCCGGCTGAATTCATTGATTTATTATTTCGAACAGCTTTATAACTGGTATACGCTGTCCGTTGCCTTTGTTGTCCCATCTGAAACACGTTTAGAACTTTGCTTCCAATATACAGAGATTATTCAGCACATACACTCAAGTTCAATAGATTTGGGAAAACAGCTTAGAGTCAAGTGCCAGTCTAAGGACAAGTTCTATAATACAAAACTGAAAATTCTAAAACTAGTACTTACTCTCCCCAGTAGCAGTTTGCGCGGGTATTTTTTTAGTTTGAAACCATGGCACATGATGTCTTAAGGGGTTACACCACTGTAGAGCACGAAAAAAAAACGAAGAGCCACTGTAGAGCACGAAAACTTTGAATGTACTATGAAAATTTCAAAGCGGTCAAAAATCATTTATTTGAGTTACATTTCCGGCCAGCTCAAAAAAAGTGGTTTCGAGAAAAACGTGGTAAAAGTTTTCAGTACACACGGGATATACATAAGAGTCCTTACGGCAGAATTGAAAATTTGAACATTTATGTATTGATTTCGTCCTCCATGTTTTGGGATATAATTTTTAACATCCTAAACCACATTTTAGACTAATAAATAGAAAATCGATTTTTGTTAATTCCACAGTAAAACCACAGAGAACAGATATATAATAGGGTGGGACAAAAATTAGATTCCAGCTCCGAGCAACTTTTAGGTACTATTTGGGTCCTAGAGCAACTGTGCAAATTCTTAGCTCGATCGGTGAAACTGTATTTTTGAGCCCACTGTTTAAAGTTTACATGGGATTTTGTATGGGAAAATTAACTTTTACAAAATAATTCCTCCAGGAGTCGCCCATTACTTCCTAAAAATAAATAGTTACGTGGATTTTATAGGAAATTTAATAAAGAAACAAAGTCTCGAAAACCACGAAACGATCTGATGCTTGAGAAAAAAGTTATTAAGCCGAAACCGATTGCTGCTCTGACGATTGATAAAATATTCATTTTTTTCCAGCACCACTGCTTTTGGTTGTCCAATTATACGCAATTTTGTTTTAATCCTCTCTTAATGTGTCTAAATCGTTTAACTATACTATTTGGCCACTTCGCAAGGTTTTGAGGGATAAACTGAGGCTTCTTTTGTACATAATAAGAGAAAGTTAAAAATTTTGTATATAATAAGACCGTCAGAAGCAGTGATGCTATGAAAAGTGAAATTTTCATAAATCTTCAGAGCATCCATCGGTTTTTGCTTAATAACTTTATCCACAAGCATCAGATCGTTTTGCAGTCTTCTAGACTTTATTTCCTTGACAAATTTCCTATAAAAATCAGACATCAATTTATTTTTAGGAGATAACGGGCGACTCTTTGAAGAATTAATTTGCAAAAGACAATTTTCCCATGCGAAATCCTATCCTATTTAATACTTTAAACCGTGGGCGCAAAAATATAGTTTATATAACCATGTCCCACTCTAATATATAAGCTAGAACAAACTTTTCCGAAAAACCTGTGTAAACATTTAAATGAAAATACGTTGAAAGTTACCATCGCATACAGGTTCGCATGCATGAATCACCATTGTATCCAAGTTTGCACACAAGTCCCGTATAACGATTGCTGGCCGATCGTAGCGCCGGCCAGTGGCAAGTTGCTGCTTGCTGTTGTCATTTCAAAGCGACAGTTTTATTTCTTACACAGGTTGAAAACTGTACTTGTATGTCAGTTATCAGTGGTAAAACTGAAGTAGACGACTTCAGACAGAATGCTGTGAGGCGAATAATTTGTTTCATGGCACCAAATATCTAACTATTTTCGTTGAAAAGTTATGAGCATTTTTTCACCAAAAGTTGGGTTCTTTGAAATAACAATAACACTCATTGGGACAAACAAAAGATAATTCTTTTTCAACTGTAAATAAGGTCATGATTAGAGTTATAATTGAGCAAAAATTAGAGATATTTTTAGAAATTTCATAAAATTGATTTATAAGAATCTATTTTTGATATATTAATATCTTTTGAATACTAGAGGCTAGAGTTTTGATGTGTTCACGATGGACAATATAAAAAAATAACGTTATGTTTTCATAATAAAATATTGCACTATACAATACTTTTCTATTATTTTAAATAGGGGGAGGAGCGGTTCTAATTTTTTTTTTTTAATTAGAAAATTAACCTTTTAATGGTTTGAGATAGAGTTTGGCTGTCTTCCAAAAAATTGAAGATAACATTTTAAAAAACTTTGTCAAATATGCTGGAACTCAAAGTCGTGTACATATCATTTTACAAGAAATTCAACAAAAAAATTGGGGGCCTTTCCTAAAAAATGGTTTACTTTATATAACATTCTTAGATTCTTCATTAGGATCACTTTAGAAATACTTTCAGATATTTTGAAAGAGAACAACTTGTTTCAATATACCGAACCTTTAGCTACTCTTATTAGAAAGTTATACGTAAAGGGCAAACACGAAATTATTGCGACACATACAATAGGGCATAACTTTTTTACCATTGGGTAAAAATCAACCAAATTTTGCACAGTTTCTCATTGATGTGTATTGTTTACATGCTGTCAAACTCGAAGTCGTGTTTTTCGATTCAACGAAAATGAAGGTGAACCAATGCGAGTCGAGAGAACAAATTCTGTCCAAACACCTGGAATTTCCTGACCTGTCGCACCGGCAGTTGGGAAACATGTTGAACATTCACCATTCAACCGTCTCCAGAGTGTTGAAGCGGTTCCAGGAGCGGTTGACGTTGGACCACGGCAATGGAGCTGGAAGAAAACCGGGACCGGAGAACAAAAAGACGGAGGGAATGGTGAAGCGGATGATTAAAGTAAATCCCAACGTCTCAAGCCGTGATTTGGCTAAAAAGATCGGCATGTCGCACAACTACGTCCAGAATGCAAAGAAGAGAGCTGGACTACATACATACAAGGTACAGAACTTCCCAAACCGCGATGAGCGGCAACAATCGACGGCTAAAATTCGGGCACGGAAGCTCTACGAGAAGATGCTGACAAAATATGGCTGCTGTGTGATGGACGACGAAACGTATATAAAAACCGATTTTAAGCATATTCCGTTGGAGTTTTTCACCAGCAAGAGCAAGTTCTATGTGAACGACAAATTTAAGAAGAAGAAAATGTCGAAGTTCGCCTCCAAATATCTCATTTGGCAGGCAATCTGCTCTTGCGGACTGAGGAGTGAGCCTTTCGTGACAAAGGGCACAGTAAATGGCGAGATCTACAAATCTTAGTGCCTCGAGAAGCGCCTTTTGCCGTTCTTGCAGCAGCACGACGAAGCTCCGCTATTTTGGCCAGATTTTGCATCATGCCACTATTCTAAAAGTGTCCTGGAGTGGTATGAGGCCAATTCTGCCCATTTTGTTCCAAAGGACATGAATCCGCCAAACTGTCCGGAGCTGCGCCCGGTGGAGCAGTACTGGGCAATGATGAAGCGGGAACTTCGGAAGAGCAAGAAGACAGTACATGTTAAGAAAATGAAAAAAAAACTGAGAAACTGGTACCGGATGACACTGTAAAGACTTGATGGAGGGCAGCAAGCGAAAATGCGTTCAATTTTACACTCAAGGCTCCATCGATTAACTTTTCTTTTGATTTTTGAAGTAAATATATGTATAAAACTACCCTAAAATTTTGGTTTGATTTTAAACATTATAAGAAAATTGGCATGACATTTTCGGTGTCGCAATAATTTCGTGTTCACCCTTTACTATTTAGTTAACCCATTCATGCCCATGTTGTATGTGGACAACAATGTTTTTAAACAGCTATAACTTTTGATTGAGCCAAGGTTTGCTCACAAAAACAAGTAAGGCTAATAAATGTGACTATTGCCTTTTATTTGAGTATTAACAGTTACAAGGATAAGCTCTAGAACTAAAAAAACTTAACTTTAAAATGTTTCACAATATCGCCTTGAAGTCAAAGAGAAAGTTGCAGGAAAATTTACGGGCCTTTTGAAAAACCAATTATTGTTGATGGAGAAACGCGACTAACTTATGAAAAGGTCGTAATAAAACAAAATAATTGTGTTGTTAAAACAAAAGTTAAAATATCTCGAGAGCTACTACATTTTAGAAAATTTTTGTTAAGAGCATTTCGATTTAAAATGGCGTTTAGAATCATATTCAAAAAGAAAATTGTATATTTGACTGCAAATAGTAATAAAATAGTATAAATAGTATAAAAAAATGTCAAAAGTTGTTGTTGGGAAAACTTTTTTATTGAAAGCATCTCCAGGATCCAAATACACTAAAAAAGTTGCTTTTACGTCTTTAAAACGATAAACATTAAATTTTTGACATTTTTTGATGGGGTAACGCGAATAACTTTTAAAAAGAGCATAATTACACGAATTAATTGTTTTTGAAGGAGCAAAATTTCAAATATCTCGAAAACTATCGCATTTTGGAATATTTTTGTTAAATGCATTTTGATTTTAAATTGTGCTTAGAATTATATTCTGTAATAGAATTACAATTTTGTATGTCTATTAGTATGAAATTTAAAAACATGTACGAAGTTATTGTTAGGAAAACTTTTTTACCGATTTTTTCTCCATCATGCAATCACATTCAAAATGTTTCTGTTCTCTTTAGGTTTTTGATAACAAAATATAAAAAATTTAAAAAAAATGGGTTTTTTGCAATTTAAATTTTTATCATACATTTTTGTTTTTTTGAAAAATGACACATTTTTTTCAGTGTATATTTTTTTCAGACAGAAGCATTCATTCCCTGTAACTCGTTCTCAGATAGTTTTGCTGTATAAAATACAGTAATCGAACAAAAAAATTTTAAAATTCAAACACGTAGAAACGTTTACGCCCTTTTGAAAAGTTGCTCTTGAGTCAAAATAATCTTATTAACTGTGGAAAATATTTAGTCTTGCATGACGGTGAAACGTGTAAAGTTTCATTGGACTCTAAGATGGTCGGTCACGATTTTAAAGATTTTCGGACGGATCTTCGTGGAATTCCTCTACTTGTAGTAGGCAGGCAAGTTTCATATGACAGCAACAATATTTAATGTTAAGTACCTTAATTGAAGACCATGCTATTTGAAAAAGTTATATTTTAATATAAAAGTTCTCATAACTTTGAAACGAAAAAATGTTGTAGTTGGTGTTTTAAAGCAAATTTTTCGCCCCAAAATAATCTAAAAGTTGTCCAAAAGGTACTTTAATGTGAAATAAAAAGTACAAAAGTTATAGAAATAAAACCGTTTTTAAGGAACACCCTATAGTATACATTTGGATTTCTCGTGCAATGGAAAGTATAAAAGCTAGAGCTTGCGTGTCTTCGGCAAATTTGTTTGAAATGTGTTGCTCTACAACTCGAACCGTTAAAAAGTTCAATTCAAAATATTGCTAAAATTAGAACCACACTAGTTCTATTTACATAAAAAGAAGGGCCTTGCAAAGTACAACAACTTTGCCAAACATATTGTAAAGCTAAGTCATTCAATTTTAGCAAGAAGTTAAAATTCCTACTAAATTCACATTCTGGACCACTGTGCAGTGATATGGGTGTTTTCGGAATGTGGTTGACGAGTGCATGACGGAAATCGATGATCGAAGCCATTTTGTAATACAAGATGGCGACTTCTGGTTTAGATTTTTAAAAACATCAACAATACGGGTTTTTACGAAATGGAATAGATACAATGAAGACCCGATTTTGCCTACCGTATATTTTGTGTTCTATTCAGCCTTATATGAAATTCCATTTGACGGGCTTTAGCAGACGAACTAAGTCAAATTCGAGTATATATTTTTCTAATCTTAAAGGTGCAAAATGTTCAAATACAAAAATACCTATTTTTTTTATTTTCCACTGGAAACCTTATGGGAAATTTATAGAGCAAGGTGAGGTTAACCCGGCTTAGTAAAACAACGTTGATATTAGTTTGCGTAGTGCTTTCGATTTTCGACAACAGGGTTTGCCCCACCTTATCCTACTATATAATTAGGAAGGGATTTTGAGACTGTCAGGGACCTAAAAAGAAACATTCTAACAACTTCGTTTTATAAAATGGAAACAAAAAATCTTTCGCGATGTTATCAATATGCCTATTTTTCTGTCTAGAATTCAACAAGGGACTGATAAAAACGGGACTTCATTGTATCTAGGGATAGATATAGTAATGATATGGTTATTAAACTGGTTCAATTTTTGACTATTAGCTCCAACAGGCTCTACTGTTTTGCTTTTATGGCCCTTAGTAATTGTAAATTTTTTGATACCGATCGGTTGTGTCTACGGACTCTCCAAAAATTTCAAAGTTTATATGGAAATTAGTGTGGAAAATCGGTAAACAAAGAAAACAAAACAAATCACCTCATCTATCAATTCATGAGAACAATATATAATTCTAGAGGTATTCTTCTACTGAACATATTCGTGGAACATTGTAAGTTTGTGAAAATTCGCTGAGAAAAGTTATTAACTAAAGAAGCAGCATGACTTCAAAACAAGTGGATTTTATTATTAATCATAGCAACCCTGTTTGAACAGCTGCATCTGCCATACGCGAGCGTTGATTGGCAAGTCTAGTTTACACTTGCATAACGATGGAGCTATTCAGACATGGTTGCTATAATTAATTATAAATAAAATTTACTTGTTTTTAAGTCATGCAGCTTCTTTAGTTAATAACTTTTCTCGGTGAATTTTCACAAACTTACAGTGATCCACAAATATGTTCAGTAATATATAGTGTTCTCATAATTGATTCATGAGGTGTTTTTTAGGAATTTGTTTTCAACGTTAACCGATTTTCCATTCTAAATTCCATATAAACTTTGAAATAGACACAACCGGTCGGAATCAAAATTTGCACAATTACTATGGGCCATAAAGGAATCAGTAGGGCCTGGTGGAGCTAATAGTCAAAAATTTAACCAGTCTAATGGTTATAGAAATTCTACCATTTCCGTCATTCGCACGTCAATCCTGTTCCAAGAATTTCCATATTGTTAGAGTTAGGCGATAGGGGAGACTGGGTACACATCCCACTTTTGTTTTTTTCTCATAACTTTCCAATGAAATAAACATTTTGATTGCAAAATTCACCATTTTGTAGTCAGTTCGAAGTGTAAGAACTGTGAATAATGAGTAAATCCGGCCTGTCAGTAATATGAACAGTTTTTAAAATCATGCCAAAACGATGTTTTTGTAAAAACGTGTGGTAACTTGATCCCCTGCTTACTAGGAGATCTTCGAGATGGATTTAAACCCATATTTTCAAAAATATGATACAGCTTTTTCAAAAAAAATGTAATACATTAGATTTGTTTTTTAAACAACGTAAACGATCAAATATGTCATTTTCTTTTTATATTGTGATAACTTTTTGTGCTTAGATTATAAGATCCCCAAGAATCAATTATCCTCACTCTCCCCTAATATTGCTAGAACGGAAGAAGCCCTTCCAAAATTACCACACATAACAATTATTGAATTTAGTACACTTCGTCGACGAAACAAATTTGAAGAAAAATGTGTAGCGAACTTTTTTTTATGGATTAAATCCCAAATAACGAAAACTTTCTTTGCGAACTACTTCAATTCACGAACCCCCGCTTGGGCTCGTAAATGGAGATTCCAGTGTATCAGCTTTTTGTATGCATATAGAGCTGGCGATAGTGCTACATTTCGGCTGTGCCTTTACGTATTTACCATGCTAATATAGAGCTTAATATCATTGTAACTGCTGAAATAGAGTTTTTATTTAATATTAGTGCAAATGTATAGCGAATATTGTGCAATGGCTTAATGCTGACGGTTACTTGGGTCAAATCGTACGTCATTTCTATTTTAGGATAAAATGCATTCCAGTTGCAATTCTCAAGTAAAATCCTACCTATAATTATAATGGATTTTAATTTCTGGAACTAGTTAGCCCCAACCTATTCCTAAGAAGAGAAAAATAGTTTTCAATTCCCACTAATGTATCGATCGAAAGCAGAAGTAGAATAACATATTCCCGGCGGTACATCATACTTCCTAGGAATGAATGGCTGTTTCCTGTTACCGAGTGATATGAGATTTATCAACAACCGGCTGTTTACTGGTTGAAACGAAAAGTTTAGATCCAGTACTTTGTACATGAGAATAATAATGTACGTAAAGTGGAAATTCATTTTTTGCTTTCAAAACAACATTTCATTCAATAGAGGTAATCGTTAATTGAACAGTTGTGTACACAGTTTCTTTTTCCTGGAAATTTAGCAATAAATTAAGCGGTCTGGAATAAACAGCGTAAATTGATGAATTAATACATTCGCTGCACAACTTCGTTATGACAATCGAACAACAAAATTCTAAATAATCTCTGTTTCCGAAAAATGGAATTCTAAATTGATTTATAAAACCGGACCTAGAACCTGGGATAGGAATCCACCTAATGTATCACAGGATTAGATTTCCTGGACGCTCCCATTCTGGGAATCTGTCGCGAATTTCATGGCACACTATTACTTGCCAGATAAATTATCATGATGAAAATCTTTTGCATAGCATCTGTGGAATTAATTTAAACGACATAGTCCGACGAAAAATAATAATACAAAAGTCGAAGGAACTAGCACGCAATAAACTGACGGCGTCAGCTGTATTCTTCTAAGAACGAAACGAAACGAACCAGCATTTTCCACATGTATGACTGCGAAGAGATGTTGCAGCCAGACTGCACTCTTTCGCTAGTAGCTTGTGATATATGCAAAAAAATTTATTATTTATCGTAATTCTGAATGGGAAAGCGTCACCGCGCCAGTAAAGTAAGCTCCTCAGCAGCTCCCAACGCGCAAGCTAGAGCTCGACTCAGCCTCCCCGAGGGAACACATGGAGCAACTTGATGCTCCAGACTGTATGTAGGTACTGCATTCCATTACGAGCCCGGCTGCACACACGGTTCTGTTTGTTCACCCATATTCGAACGAGCACTTCATATGTGTATGTTTACACATTTGTAATGCATGGTTACAGGAGAAAATTGTTTCATAACTTTCTATTGGATTCAGTCAGCCCTAGCAATCAAGTTGAAAAGTATTAGCTGCTGCCGTTGTTGCGTCTGAGCGGGTAGTGTCAGTGCTCATTTAAACAGATATTACCTTAATTAATAATTAAAAGAGCAATGTCGTTCAAGAAATGTTCTCCAATAACCATAACCGAGGTGGTGCGAGAGTATACAACATGATGTAACCTTACACATCCTTTCGTTTTTCCTGTACTTCTCTAGCTACAGACCGGGGTTGTCGGTTTGCACGCATTCGTTAGTGGCACCCCGTGGGAATGTCATCCAAGAGATTGCTTTTTGATAACCCTTCTTCCCAGTGACTGTGACTGTACATATTCGATAGCAAATGATGGAACTATTGCAATGTATCATTGCAACCAAGCAACAGTTCTTTCGATGCCCTTCACATAAGCATGCTCTTCATAATTGAAGATCTTTTCCGTACTGGGGAACAGGTTGTCCTTGAAGGAGTTAGTTAGTTCTGATGAAAATGCGATTTTTCAATGTGTGAGATCATTCCATTAAATATGACTAATATTGACGTAGGACTACGTTTCTGTTTTCGATATGGCGGTGCAGTTAACAAGTCTATTGAAAATGAATTTCTAACTAGAAGTGGTCAGGTTTGAATGCTTATCGCTCAGTTTTTTTACGAACAAAAATCGAATTCGCCTCTAGAAATGCAGTTTATAATGTTATGCAGGATGAAAGACAATATTATTCCTATACATACTCACTTCGAAAATTCGATATTAGTCTGTCAACCTCAGGCACATTTTGTTTCAACATCGAGCTTTTTGTGCAGCGTCCTCTGTTGTCTTTCCAGTTTTTTTTAATTTCCGCTGGATAATTACCCAATACTCTTCAATTTAACGAATTTGCGGGCAGTTGGGTGGATTAATATTTTTGTGGACGAAATCAACTTTCTTGTCACGGTTCCATCGCTTTTTAAATAAAAAACTTGGTTTCGAGTTCGTAGCTGAAAATTCCTTGCTAGATTATTTAAAATCACTCCAAACCATCAACCAAACAATATTGCTGGACGTTCATTTTCTGGGCCGCTCGAAACAATCTTGAATTCGCTGGACACTTTGTACTGTAGCCAGATAAAACTTTTGTCCGGGAGCATGCAAACACGGGTTTTCTAATATGAGTGTGTGCAGAATTAATTTGTGAAATAGAATACTTCTAACTTCTATTGACTTTCAAACTATGAAACAGTTAAGTAGCCCCAAGTAGTTCAAGTATAAACACAAAAAAAAAACAGAAAAAGAAGAAGTAAACCTAAGATGAAAAGTAAAAAGTACTGTATCTATTAAAATGTGTCAAAATGTACAGAAATGTAACCAAAACAGAACAATAAAAATTAAACTTAAAAAAAGAAATCCGTTGGAAACATTCGTTGCTCGCCTGCCAAACGAGCAGCAACATGACTGTAACGAATAAGCGGTTAAACGCCGTTAATCGTGTTCGACTTTGCACTTGTTTCTTTGCTGTGTGCAAAGCATATTTCGCGATATGAAACAAATGAGTATAAAATGCTAAGATATGATTTGAGTCGTGTACACACGATGATTTGCTAAATGAATTAATAGGGTGGGCTCAGTACACTGTAGTATGTGAGCTGCTTGTTAGTTAGCGTTGGGAAAAAATAATTTGGAGATATCGTCTTGTAATGTTCAATGTTTTAAAGTGCTTTCATATTCCAGAACACTGAATGCGATAGTATTTTTTTTCGATTTTGATAATTAACTATTGTGATTGTTATTTACCAAATTTGAAAAAAATCATCCCAAACGACTCACTTGTAATTTCGGATGACAATTTACGGCACAAGTTGGAAGGGCGAAGGGAAAAACTTTAGTGTAATCTACTTCATTGCAGATATGTTTCTGACATTACTCACTCATCTTTTTGTTCTTGTCTTCCATCTGACACAACTTTTTACTTCATCAGTAAGACGAAACATTCCCCGCTGAAACACGAGCATTTTCCGAACAAATCACTGTTGGAACTTTCGAAATCCGACCACTAGTATAGACACTGTTACAGAATTATTACAGTTTCCGAATACAAAGTGCTACATGTTTTAACATTTGTTTTAAAATGTCATTAATTTGCTCTAAGCTAATTTGGAATTAGAAAAGGTCGGGTTTCATTTTTTTCGAACCCGAACCCGAGAGCTTTTAATTTTTTAATTTTAGGCACCCTAGGCTCATCTTCGAATAGTATAATCATCCAAATCTGAAGTAGCACCATACGCGTTGAGTTATATCTGCCTATGGCAAAAAGAATCACTGGCGAGTAGAATCCGCATTTTTATTTGCTATTATTGAACGTCGAATTTGTAATGTTATGAGAAACTTACAAATCGTCGATATATTAACCGGAATGTAGAATAAATCGGTCGCTAACTCATGGAGAAACAAAAACCTTAATGGTGATAGTTTCAAACAACCTTGCCCGTCGTATTTAACCAAAATTTCTAATTTTGTATCAAAAGCGAATTCTATACAGGGCCACAGCAGTACCACCAAATTTGTGATTTCAATATATGGGAATTATGAAATCGTCCCTGGGCTACAATGCCCTTTTTAGTCAATACTTACAGTTTATTTTAACTGCAAGCAATCTTTATCATAAATCAATTTGATTATTATTAAACTTCCATTAAAGCAGGTACAACCTATTTGTTGCATTTGACCATGAATGTACCTTACAAAACCGTTTACGTTAATGTTTTGTCATGTTTGCATAATTCCGAAGACATTATTATATCTTTTTTTAAAAGCAAAACATCGATACATAGTAAACGAAAAACTTGTGTAAAATTGTATGTTTTAGAATAAAACTATCCAATTTAATAATAAATTTAATAAAAATTAAGCATATTAGAGCGATTTTAGTTCTGGGGTACGAATATATCCCACAAAACCGTTGACTTAGAGAAAAAGACTCGAAACCGTTGTAGGGTTAATGGACAATTAATATTCAATATGTAGCAAAAAGTACTACCATTAAGTGCACTCGCAACACCCACTGTTCGATTTCTTGCGACTGTCAAAACGACCAATCAGGAGCAGATCAGTAGATTGGTTATTATTGTTTGTAGTTCCCGTAGATTTCTACTCGCTTTGCTATCGACACTACTTGCATTACGCTTTAGCTGAGTTTTACGCTTTACTCTGACCACGGCCTACGTATCGGTTTTAAAGTACCTATCGAAATTAATGTTTTAAAACAGAAAGTTGAACCAATATTTTCCTATAAATTCCTGTTGACTTGATTTATTACTAATTATCATTAAAAATAAATCACAAAGAGATTTTAGATGTGAGATACGTATTGTTGAATGCTCTCTCATGAATGTTCTTTTAAAACATAAAATAATTCAGTCAGTTTACGAATCCGAAGAGACAGAATTTTATACAAGAATGAAAAATACTATATTTGAGCACCAGAAAATACGACGAATTATAGCGATTTGAAGGTGCTACCATTTGGTACGGTTATATGTGTCTTCCTTTCGTATCACGAAGTATAAAAAGAGACTGGGTTTTGTGTAGAGACAGCGTCAAGAAATGGTTGGGTTGTTTTGTTCAAAACCCGAACCCGACCCGACCCCGACAATTTCTAATGTGAAAAACCCGAGCCCAAGAATTTCAAATATGAAAACCCGGAACCCGACCCGAACCCGAGAAGCTTAAATTTATAGAACCCGAACCCGAACCGAAACCCGTCGGGTTCGGGTCGGGTCCGGGTTTCGGGTCTAAAAACCCGAACCCGACCATCTCAAACTCTACTTATGCTCGAACGTGCAGAACCAGTGCGTGGAACTACCCCGGTACACATCACTCGAAATAAAAAACAAGAAAGGATTGAGCATGCTTTCAGTTGCAGTGACCCTCCAAGGAACCAACGATCCCTATCTGTTTTTTTTGTTGTCGTGATCAGGCATGGAATGCACCTAAGAGTAAATCAAGAGAAGAATAAAAACATCCCTGCCTCCACTGTTCTGAATTTAGTTCAGTTTACTTTCGAAGTCAAAAGGGCTTGCCTTCGAACGAAATCAGTTTACTTCCATCGTCAAAGAGGTGGAATTTCGAACGAGCTTCGGTCAGATGATTTAAAATCCATTTTTTTACGTGTGTGTATGCTACTTTTCACATATTGAAAATTAAAACAATAGTCGGTGAAGCAAAAGATTTCAAATTAAATTCTTGGTTGACGGTGTGATGGAATGGAGCCGGCCAAATCTTAATAATCACCTCTCCCGATGTTAAAATGTAGTCTCCGTCCATCTGTTAACCAAAGTTAACCAGTAGAACAGACTAAAATCACAATTCTTTCTGTTCAAGATTTTTGTCTCAGTGCATGAGACTAGCTCCAACCAATCACGAACGAGCTTCGATCGGGTGTTTTAAAATCCGGGTTATCGTTGAAAAAGCTACTATTCAACCAACGGAAATGAAAAAAACCTGTTTTAAACCACCTAGCGGTGCAATTGTGCCTTTGTCATTTCTCTAAACTATGGCACGGAGGCTTTTTATGTTCAACATAATTGTGGAAATGTCCATTACATTCTTAGTACACTTTGCACTTATATACAATGGCATGCCAGCCACGAACTTGATGAGCTACGTGTCGACGGTGAAACACTTGTACCAAAAAAATATCATACTCCATTAGCCTAATCAGCATTAGATCAATGTTATCTGCTTGCTAACTTATTTTGTCATGCGGGGGTGGGTATGTGAGGAGGGCGAAAGTCCCTTGAACGAACGACTCCCCAGCTTAAATTGGTATGCTTTGTGATACAGTGGTGGTTTAAAGATGATGGGGTTGAAAGGGAGGGGTATGAGGGCAGGATGGGGTGGTGGTCTGAGGTGTGATTTAAAGAGATTTTTAAAGGAGGGGAGTGAACAGTAGAGGGGGGTGTGACCCCTCTCCGTAAACCATCAACTACGCCCCTGTTAAAATCCAGAAACCTTATGCGAGTCAAAAAAAAATTTGGCCGGGATTAGGTTGACGTTTTTCAGAGTGATTGCATAACCTTTCTATATGAGAAAGGCAAAAAGGCAAAAATGCGCCAAAATCCAAAAAAGTGAACCGTCGTCAAATTTTTTTTCCAGTTTGCATCAAATCTCGACGTTTCATGCACCTTGAACACATTTAGCATCAAAAATAAAAATTCTATTTTTAATTTTTCCTATAGTTTATATGAGAAATTTCTGTGTGGCCGCACTCTGAAACCCGTAATTCCGGAACCAGAATTCCGATCGATCCAAAATTCAATAGCAGCCGATGGGAAGGTTGCACCTTTCATTTGAGACTAAGTTTGGGCAAATCGGTCCAGCTATCTCTAAGAAAAATGAGTGACATTATTTGACACATACGCACATACATACACACACACATACACACACATACATACACACAAACATACAGACTTTTTCCGATCTCGACGAACTGAGTCGAATGGGATATGACACTCGGCCCTCCGGGCCGGGATTAGGTTGACGTTTTTCAGTGATTGCATAACCTTTCTATATGAGAAAGGCAAAAATGTCTCTGCTAACGGCATGTAACGACACAAACTGATTCATCTACCAACCGTGTACAGCTCACACATATTTCCTTCTGTAGCAAACCTATATTTAAAACTTTACCACAATAGATCTAAATACTGGTCACAGTGGTTAGTCTCCAACAAAAAAAATTAAAACTTTTCATCATTTATGTGTTCTGTTGGCGCATCGTATTTACTGAAATGAGCTGGAAATCTTCATCAGCTTTTGAAATATTTTTCAAAATACAGTTTTTTCGTTACTAATGCACGTCATCAATACTTCAAAATTGAATATATTTTCAACAAAGTGACGAAGAAATTGATTAATTGCTTGCAGTACAACAAAAGATAAAAACGTTCCAAATCTTACGCGATTTTTCTTCCGAAATTTTAACAAAGGGCCCTTATATTGAAAGGTAAGTCGTTAGTCACGACCATATTTGCTATTTGCTCACACAATGTGCAAAAAGAGTGAAATACACCGATGAAAAATAGAGCAGCACGTGCAGATCACCCGCACAATGAGAAACTTGAAAACGAAAAAGAGAAAATGCTGTGCAACCAAGAGATACACAATTTCGCACAAAAAGTCACCTTGAAGAGTCACTTTTTTGTGCTTTCCCTAACTGGAAATCAGAGAGGAAGACGAAGCAAGCTACAATTCAGATAAAGTTTGACCGGAAGAACGTTTTTAATGTTTTTTGATTGCCTTCCCTGCTTCCGTGCACGTGGGACCGTGATACACACTAAAAAGCCTCTTTATTTCTACTCTTTTATGTGTGCAGCCATGGAGTAAAATGCACACAATGGAGCGACACACATCGGAGTGAAAAGGTTTACTTTCAATATGTGGAAAGTAGCATACACACACGCAAAAAAAACAGATTTTGAATCATCTGACCGAAGCTCGTTCGAAATTCTAGCTCATTGACGATGGAAGTAAACTGATTTCGTTCGATGGCCAGCCCCTTAGGCTTCGAACGTAAACTTAACTAAACACAAAATTGGAGGTAGTGATGCAAATTCTGATTTTCAAATACTTTCAGTTCAATCCACCCCTTCCATGATTCAAATTCAAAGCTTTCCTTAATCATTCACTTTCAAGTTGGCGGGACTTTCATTACAAAACCGTACGTGTTCATTTCAAATTGATGCTTTTTCATTCACCATGTGCCATGCTGCTCTGTAGAGGCCAGTTTAAGTTAAATGTTGAAATGTTTTACGTTTCCAAGTTTATATGAATAGTAAGAAGTATGTTCACAGTAATTCTGCTTGATAAACCAAGTCAATACCGCAGTAGAGATATATTCACAGGGCCAATGAAATTGAAAATGAATGGAAAATGATTGAATAGCACGGCTGTTTGAAAGAATGATGCAACGAATAACTGCGAATTGAACATAGTAGGGCATGATTTGAGATTTCTTCCTTCTTCAAGTTCAATTAAACCTGTTGTAAATTAGCAGTTTTGATCGGGGGTCGCGTGCGACTGCGGTATCATTAATGTTCTGTACTCGTGCAGGCTACAAAGCAGATAGAAAGGAAATGGAAAAGCACAAAATCCTGCTCGGTTCATGCTGGTTAGTTTCCTGTCGACCGAATCCATCGTTTGCTGATAAAGGGTCACTACGCTGAGTGTGATAATAACGACCAGCATCACGCATTTAAAAACACAGTCCTATACTTTTATTGAACCAGTGATTCTATTTTTAATCTGCAACATACAACACCTGGTAAAATAATTACCGGTTGACGACCAACACCTACACCAATCGCATTAATGAACAACAGATGGGCCTGAACATAGAGAACAGAAGGCAACCGCATTTATCGATGTTCGAATCCAAAGCTCCACCACCATAATTACACGGTGCTACAGTGATTTTGTACTTTTCAAGTGATCTAGTATAGGTTGTAGATCACACCAAATGCAACACACGACAATGTTTGAAAAATGTTGCATAACATCTTGATTTTTTGGAAGAATCTATTTTTCGGACCTTTCGGCATTAAAAAAATCAATCGATTTTAAATTTTGTAATGTTCTGGATAGAAGAAGTAATGACCTTTCCAACGGTATGCTATATTATGTTCTTTTGTCAAAGAAACTTAGCTGTTTTGGGTCAACAATATGAAAATAATTATGAATCCATGAAAATTATGAATTGCTCAACATTCTTCTAAAGAAGTGTCTTGGTTTCGATAAAATTTTAGAGAGAGAGAGCATTCTATTTTGCATCCAACGACCTATTCATTATCAAAATTTTCTTCGCAAATTTATATCTAAACAAAGACGCTTTCTAATATAAATGAAAATTACATTTTTTTTCATGAAAAAATCGCAAAATAATGGTTACTTTCATATTGTTGTCCCAAAACGGCATATTCTTTTCACAAAAAAAACATAACAAAGAACACCGTTGGAAAGGTTATTTTTTCTTCTTTCTAAAATACCGAGAAAATTTAAAATCTGTTGAAAATTGACCGCACAAAATTTTTTTGCGTGTTGAATATCCTAAAAAATGCTTTTTTTTGCTATAAATCAAGGTTTTGAGTATATCAAATTGATCAAACGTGGTTTTGTGTTGTATTTGAATAAATTTACAACCTTTAACAGACCATTTTAAAAGTACATTCATTTTTTTTTATTTTGTGGCATTGTGTTCTCAAAGAATAATTTAAAAATTTCCCATTCACACGTGATTACGTTGAATGTAATTAGATTTGCAATATCAGCCCGAAGTGAATACACCAAAAAATATGAATTTTATTATTCACGTAATTGCAAACATGACAAAATCTAACAAACCATAATTCACGAAATGACGAAACATTACCGTGTTCCGCTTAATTTTACATTAAACATATACGCAATAACACAAAATTTCACTCACTGCCATTCAGAACAAACGCCATATGTGGAGTAAAATTACATAATTTACCAAAGTCCATGTCATGTAAAATTAAAATCAAACGTAAAACTAAGTTATTTTTTATGCTCGTACATGTCAGGGTCAGGAGACGTAAATTTACATGATTTTTTCTAGGTCACGACACCGGTTATGTCGCAGACATTACCCACCCATCTTTTTTTTCTCCAAATCATAACACTCTCGAGAACAAACACGAACACACGTACTCTGCCATTATAACAAAGACCAAATGATAAGAGATTATAACTTAACAAATGAGTAATAGTAAATAAATGAAAAATAAATAAACAAATAATATCACAAGTAAGTGAGTTAACAATCCCAAGACTTTCAATTTATTATTCCCGGAGCTCCGTGCTTCGCACAGTGGCGACTCTTCGTACAAAAGTCGGACAAAACCTAAAATGTTACCTAATTTGGCTGAAAATCACAAGTTAAGTGCTGAGTTGGAGTGCTGAGCTCATTTTTGTTGTCAAAAGAAATAAAATATTAGATGCATTTTTCCATAAAGCGTCATTGAACCTTTCTTATGACTCTGATCCCATTTTTATGACAGATTTTCCGTTGCTGTTCATCAATATCAACAATATCATAAAAAATTAAGAACACTACTTTAAATTCATTGTTTAAAGTGTTGGTTTACTGTAGATTGTCTAATTATCTTGCATAAAACACCATGCGCCTCCATAGCAGTAAAAAATCAGTAACAAAACTTTAAAATCTCATTAAACCCGTTTGTGTATATATTATAATCGCGAACCAAGTTCTTTCGATTCTCTACAAAATGAAACTAGTTGTGTGAAAATCGGATCAAAATCGACAGAGCAACATGCATTAGAAGTAAACAAAGAAATTGTGGATGATATTATTATTAACGAGGAACGATAATCAGTTTTTGTAAGTTCTTGTAATATTTTATTGTAATTGTTAAATGTAAAATTCGTCTACTCTGTTACTCCACATTATAGTCTCCTCTGAAGAAGACGCACACAAGGCGTCGAAACGTTGGAATTTAAAAGCAAACATATCGTTTTAATCCACTAAGGACTGTAAAAAAGCCGTTCAAATTTCTAGATAACAATAATCCAGTCGAAAGTCCACAAAATTACTTATTTTCCAATTAACACAGTTTTTTACGCAGATTTTCAAATTAACGTGGGTTTTGCAAAAATATTCCTTTTAAATGTAAAAGACTTAGACTTTTTCCTGAAAAAAAATTCTAAGTTCGCTCAAATGCAAAGAACTTAGAAGAATTTTGGCAGTTTTTATTTTATGCGGATTTCGCAATTAACACGGCTTTTGTAAAAAGAATATTGTAAGTCATTTTAAATGCAAAAAACAAAGATTTTCGGAAAGATGGAAGAGACGGGTCTGGAATACTCCTTATGGCCCGCACCTCAACAATATGGGTATTTCTGGAATGGACTTGACGAGTGCACAGTGGGACGAGCCCGGACTTAAGTCCATATATGAAGGTTATGCGATATTCTCACTAGTATTTTTTTCATATCAGCTGAGCCATCAGAGACATTTTCGCGAGATTTTAGGGGATTTGAATGCAAAATGAATTTTTGACAGCTTTTTGAAAGTCATAACTCAAGTGTTTTTTGCATTATTTGACCATAGGAACTACATACGGTTATTCTCGTTTTTCAAAGAAACGGTTGATTTTATGAATTGCATTATATCACCAAAATTATCCGTGTGATAAAATTACATCGTAAAATCGCCAAAAATAAGTCACTAGTTGGTTTAGTTAGTGTTTAGATAACTGTTTGTCATGAATTTTTATTGAATTCGAACTTCTAAAGCGATAACAACAACGACGCCCGTGAATGCCCGCGATCACACTATGCTCATTCGAAAGCTTTTCATTTTCTCTTTAAAATCAGCCTATGCTAGTTTTGCGAAAACTTGCGATAAGCAGTCAAAATTTTCAAAAAACTGTGGATGGAGACGCATGGTTATTACTGATATTTAATTTGAATATTCACCTTATGACTAGAATAATGGTACTAATTTATGCACAACTTTCAAATGGCATTTAGAGCATGATCTACATGGGTTTTACTAGTGATCAAGAGTAAGGAGCCGAAAAGGAAATATGGTTTTTAAGTGGTAAAGGAATTAAGAATGTTTAAAATTCAGTAAATATTTTCAACCATCTGAAATGTGTCATAAAATGTTTCATGAACTATTTTTGCTAACTTACGCAATAACTATCAAATTGAGTGAACACAGTTGAGTTCTAATCATTTGGTGAGACTATTTTTTCCGAGTTTGCATAACGCTGATATATCTTAAGGATATGCGATATTATCCTAATAAAATAAGACCATTTTTAAATGAACCATATACGTGAAAAAAGGATTTTGGATTTATTTTATTTTAAGGCATGAAATAAGCAATCTAAGCAACTTAAAACACACCTGCGAAAACAAAATCGTTAACCATCTTGTTGATTAGTGAATGTAAATAAATATTCCACTAAGACGCTCAAAATGTTTGTTTTGAAAATGAAAAAAATGTAGTTTTCATACCAAGCAACCCACTAATGAAATAAACGTTCCAAAAATAGTCGATCACATCTTATTTGATCCTTAAAAATAAAATAGTCATTTCTAAAGCCACATATTGAGAATCAATTCGTTTCAATACGGAAAATAAATTCCAAAATTACAATTGAAAGAAATCTTTATAAAAGACAAAATATTTACTTTTGAGCCACTCTAATAAGTAATAAAGTTAATTTCTATTTTCTACAACCAACATAGGAATTCAGCGCACAAAAATGTCTTTAAAAAATTTTTGAACCTTCGCAACAAAATAATTATTTTTGAGCCACCCTAAAGTATAATGAATTTTTTTTTGCAAATGTTAATATCAAAAACGATTTAGCACACGAAAATTAACATACACGAATTTTAAGAACGATTTAGAAAAAAAAAATTTGAGGCATCCTAATGAATAGTAAATGTTCATTTTTGAAATGTTTTAATATCGAAAACGAATTCAGCGTACCAAAATTACATAAAAACGTCCTATATGAACCGACAGGGAAAAGTTTGGACTTTAGTCCACCTTTTGTTCTAAGTCGTGCCACTGTGGAGTGGCTGCCAGAAATAGATTTTTAACGCCATTTTGAAATCCAAGATGGCGACTTCCGATGTAATGAAATTCGCTAAGACTCGATCAACATGGATATTTTCGGAATGGTCTTGACAAGTAGGTGCTAGAAATTTGTGTTTGACGACATTTTTAAATCCAAGATGGCGACTTCCGGTTTAGCGAAAATCGTTGTAACCCAATCAATATGTTTATTTTCGGAATGGTTCTGACAAGTAGGTGCTAGAAATTTATGTTTGACGCTATTTTGAAATCCAAGATGGTGACTTATCAGCGCCGATTTTAACAGCTTTTTGACCCGATTTTATCAGCTTCATATTGATCAATTGAATTCAAATGATAGTTGGTATTTTGATGGGCTCTAGCAGACGAACCAAATTGAATTCGAGTAAATCCTTTCTTGAGCATATGTTTCTTAACTCAGAGATCCGAAATATGCAAAAAAATCTTTTTTTTTAATTTGGCACTGTCAGACCTCCTTAAGGGAAGTTTAAGCAGCTAAATAACCAGGAAAGGTTATGAGGCTATATTTAGGGACTAAAGAATATTATTAGAACTTCCGTTTCTTAAAAAGAAAGAAAAATATATGTCCCGATTTTATCAATGCCCCGGTTTTATCAGCCTAAAACTCACCAAGGGGCTGATAAAAACGGGTCTTCACTGTAGCGTCAAACATAAATTTCTCCCACTTACTCGCCGAGACCATTCCGAAAATACCCATATTGATTGGGTTATAACGGATATCGCTAAACCAGAAGTCGCCATCTTGGATTTCTAAATGCCGTAAAAATCAATTTCTGGCACCTACTCGTGAAGTCCATTCCGAAAATACCCATATTGATTTGGTTACAGTGAATTTCGCTAAAACGGTAGTCGCCATCTTGGATTTAAAAATGACATCAAAAATCAATTTCTGGCACCTACTGCATGAAAAAAAAGAAATGTCAATATTTCAAATATAACTTTTTGAGGTTTTGTCCGGCCTCCAACTACTGTGCGTCGCAAGAAAACAGCAGTAAATATCTCGACCAGTAATTATACACTGTACATAGATGAATCGAGAACCAACCTCAATCAAATATTCCCTGAAACGAGAGAAATGTTGCCCAGCGGATGTATTATTACACTACATACTGACCGCCAGCATATAATGTTTTCATCCGTCAATTCTCATTTTAATGACTTGTTGTGCCTCATTATCGCCATACAGGGTGTTCGGTATGGTATGAAATGCGACAGTCGCATTGTTTCAATTGTTGTTCTCATTACCGGAAATGGAGTCTATCGGGTTCATTTCTGGTATTTGGTTACGTTCTTTTGAAGGAAAATGCCTGCAAATTCAAGCAGTCTGTCATGTATCATATTATTAATAAATCTTTCAGCTTACACCTTTGTGTGGGTATTGCGAAATGTCAAAATGGGGCAGGTATAGCGTAGTCGGTAAATAGTTACAACAGCTCACCACAGCTCGATTCCAAACCTCGCACATAGGATTAGAGATTCTGTAATGAAATTTCTCTAACTCGAAAAAGAGGCGAATAGCTTCGCGGTTGAAACCTCTATAATCGAAACAAAGACAAATGTCAAAATATTACGAAACTGATATCCGTTGCATTCAGGCATATTGTATAGTTAACTATAGATATTTGAAAGAAGGCAAAAACAGAATTGTCATCATATGCTACGCCATCGGATCGCTCTACATCAATATCGCTGTTATGTTTCTGACATTAACCACCTTTATTTTATCATGAAATATGATCCTTTATTACCAGACAAAGGAATCATAATGATGAGCCAAACACCCTGTATGTCCGGCATTGTACCTATGTCGCTACATGAGTTCTCACTGATTGATTTTCAATTGGTTTTCTGATCGCCATTAACAACCAACTTACCAAGTTCAATATTCGGTTTAATTAACATTTTGAATTATCTCAGAACCATGGATTAAAGCAGGCACTAGTTAGAATTGGTTTACTTGGAACCGGATGTATGTAGGAACAATTTGGAATTGGAATGAGTTTGAAAAAAACTATTTATTGTAGGGGAAAGGCGGTAAAGATGGAGACTTAAGGTTACATTGAAATTCCAACTCATCCATTGATGCATTGCTCGAAAATTGCACACAAGCCGTGCGCCAATACAACAAATTATTCTAATAAAATCTCAAACCGATAAATATTCAGAAAACGGAAAAGCATTTTCATGATGCTATTAATTCTAAGATAGTTCTGACCTAATTTTGCAACACAGGTTCCGCTCTGATTCGGGCCACGACGATCGCTCGTTGGATGGATTCAAGCGCCATGTCGATTTCTACAAGCGAATCCAGTGGTAGATCGACGTTGATGTACTGGTCGATGACTCGCTGAAATGCTTCTCAGTTGACACGATGCTAGTTTCGCCAATGCTGGTGTTGAAATGTGTCGGCTGATGCACCCAGCGTCGGATGATAACTCATTGAATTTTCAGTGTTGGTAATGAAAATGTCCAGTACGGAGTAGACACCCGTGTCGTAACCTTGAAAATATTTTAATATATTCTGACGAACTACAAAAATGTTTTTTTTTTTTCCACGTTGGTTTTTTTGTGGGACAATTTATTTTCGAACAGCCGTTCGCGAAAATCGTTCACAGAATGACGCGATCCTCTCTCTCGCTTACTAAGCTCCCTGACTTCCGGTTCGGACTTTGCGTTTGTCATTGCGTTTTTTTTTTTCATGCAAACTTTTTTTCCCCCTTCAGAAATATCAAGTGCACGTAAATTAATTGTTTGTAAAATTATCTTCTTTTTTTTGCTATCTTAGCTTTACTCTGATTTCCAAGAAATTACAAGAATTTAATTCTATTCCTTAGAATAACAGTCATAAATATTCCAGTTTATATTCAGTATTTTTCCATTTCCTATATTATTTGATTGGAGTTTCAGTATAACTCAAAATGTGTAAATACTGATTTGAGTGTAACCATGTAGTGATGTAGTGAATCAGACAAAACATCAAAATTTAAATGAAACAAACTTAATTTGTGAACAAATAAACCTACTAAGCAAAAAATGTCCTGACAGATCTGCGTTCTATTCTACGAAAGCAGTTGCCAAGTAAACGGAAGGGCGACTAGGCTGACTTATTTAAATACCAGCGAGCAGCAGGCTATTAGAAATCGCACTTGGCTATCCGCCTTAACTTTCCGTTTACGGGAAAAATAGGATGAGCGGCTACACTGGTTACACTCAAATCAGTATTTACACATTTTGAGTTATACTGAAACTCCAATCAAATAATATAGGAAATGGAAAAATACTGAATATAAACTGGAATATTTATGACTGTTATTCTAAGGAATAGAATTAAATTCTTGTAATTTCTTGGAAATCAGAGTAAAGCTAAGATAGCAAAAAAAAGAAGATAATTTTACAAACAATTAATTTACGTGCACTTGATATTTCTGAAGGGGGAAAAAAGTTTGCATGAAAAAAAAACGCAATGACAAACGCAAAGTCCGAACCGGAAGTCAGGGAGCTTAGTAAGCGAGAGAGAGGATCGCGTCATTCTGTGAACGATTTTCGCGAACGGCTGTTCGAAAATAAATTGTCCCACAAAAAAACCAACGTGGAAAAAAAGAAAATATTTTAATATATTCTGACGAACTACAAAAATGTTTTTTTTTTTTTCCACGTTGGTTTTTTTGTGGGACAATTTATTTTCGAACAGCCGTTCGCGAAAATCGTTCACAGAATGACGCGATCCTCTCTCTCGCTTACTAAGCTCCCTGACTTCCGGTTCGGACTTTGCGTTTGTCATTGCGTTTTTTTTTTTCATGCAAACTTTTTTTCCCCCTTCAGAAATATCAAGTGCACGTAAATTAATTGTTTGTAAAATTATCTTCTTTTTTTTGCTATCTTAGCTTTACTCTGATTTCCAAGAAATTACAAGAATTTAATTCTATTCCTTAGAATAACAGTCATAAATATTCCAGTTTATATTCAGTATTTTTCCATTTCCTATATTATTTGATTGGAGTTTCAGTATAACTCAAAATGTGTAAATACTGATTTGAGTGTAACCAGTGTAGCCGCTCATCCTATTTTTCCCGTAAACGGAAAGTTAAGGCGGATAGCCAAGTGCGATTTCTAATAGCCTGCTGCTCGCTGGTATTTAAATAAGTCAGCCTAGTCGCCCTTCCGTTTACTTGGCAACTGCTTTCGTAGAATAGAACGCAGATCTGTCAGGACATTTTTTGCTTAGTAGGTTTATTTGTTCACAAATTAAGTTTGTTTCATTTAAATTTTGATGTTTTGTCTGATTCACTACAACCCGATCAAGATATTCTCCTCGGACTTTTCGGGACGAGTATGTTGTATTGGTTGGCTTCGAAGTCGTCAGCAAGAACGACTTCATTCCGGTTCCGCCTTCTGTTGCCCCATATCTCATACAGGGCGTTGCGGTCGCCTGTGATGATGAACTTTTTCTGGCGCCGGGTCAGTTTGGCTAAATCGTTTTTAACAAGATTGATCCCGGATACTGGTTTATTTCGGACAGTCGGCCACAATGATGGTAATAGGGCCGAGCGATGTACTAACCTCAACACCAATGGCTTCGATGCAGTTGAGTTTAATGTTTAGTAGCAGCCCGCATTGGAAGTTGCTCCTCACAGTAACAGCCAGTCTCCCTCCTCTGGAGCTACTGGATCGATCAAGTTTTAAGGACCGGAAGTCTGGTATGTAGATCCTTTCTTCCGGCTTGAGATGGGTTTCGGTGATTATGGCGATATAGTCCTTAGAAAATCAAGTATCTCCACATGCTTGTTCCTAAGCGCTCCAATTGAGGATACGTACGTACTTACTACCCATATAGAGTAATGAGGGACACGGCTGCTTGAAGCCGTTCTGATCGGGTTCTATAGGTGCTACGAATGATGATGACATCGGATACAAGCGCAACGAGTTCCTCCACCGTGAGCGGGGAACCGGACACGTTGCCGAATCCAGCACCGGCGAATAACTATTCATAGGCAGCTGCAGCAGTGATACGAGGCTCTGCTGTGAAGCGAGTCTGACCGTTGGAGACTCATTGGTTGTTGAGGGCTAAAGGTTTTGAATTCGGTACTGTTCGGCAGGAAGGTAATGCAGGAAACTTTGTGAAGATCCGGTTAGTTACCCAAGTAACAATCGATGTTTTAAAGTGCGCTAGAAGTGCAATCTAAGTTTTATGAATGGCTATAAACCTACCATACAACCTTATTACCTTATTAATTGTTACTAGGGTACTCACCGTCGCTTTTTGGTGGATGCCTATGCACCCGTGCGTTTTTAACCTAATTATTTTTTTTTAAATTTAATTTTAATTTTTCTATTATTTCGTCCATTTTTACCGATTTGAAAGGAACCGGCATAAAAAGATCTGAAATTTTGTGCACTTTCTGTGTACCCAGTTGTGTTTAAATCCGTCGACCAGTTTCGGAACTATTCCGAATTCTCGTGGGGGTATATCCGGCATTCCATTCGGGGTGATGGACGATTTCAGAATAATCATCTCATAAATAGAAATTTTTTTTTGGAATGTTTGTCCTTCACAATAGACATGAATTGGACCAATCTTGGCCACCGAAAAGCTGTTCCAGTAAAACCTAAGACAATGTGCATACCTTTCTATCATTGCATCCTACTGTTTTCTTAAATTTTTACGAAATGCGAAGTTCTTTCAGCTTCCTCAACCTTGGTATGGCCATTCCGGCACCGGTTCGAGATGGAATCAAATGGGAACATTTAATGCCATTTTAAAAACCAAAATGGCGGCTTCCGGTTACCCCAAACTAGTGAAAACCATGATCAATAATGGTGCCATTGTAAAACAGGTGGTAAGCAGAAGACGGAAATTGATGATTGGCGCCATTTCGAAAACCAAGCTGGTGGCTTCCGGTTACTACAAAATAGTGGAAACCATAATCAATATGTTTGTCATTTGAAAGGGGGTGGTGATTATAAGACCGAAGTTTATTATTGACGCCATTTTGAAAAGCAAAATGGCGTTACCACAATGTATGGGTTTTATTTAGAAATGAACGGTCATCCAAGTAGCATATTTTAGCGGCTATTTCATAGACGGTTGGCAATAAAAACATGTGCTGCTGTGACTGACATCTAACTTTCTTCTTGTCTCAAAAAGTGCAGCTTTAGACTGATTTTCAATATAGTTAGGAGTGAGCGAAACACCTAAAACTTATTTCCGTTCCGTAACGATACAAGAATAACGAATTGAAATCATATTATTGTCCATATGGTGAATGCAGATTTCAAGGAGATTAGTTCGTTCTAGCATTAGCCGTTTATATAAGCTGTCAATCGCAGCTTAAAAGTAACTAAGTAACAGAACTGTAATACTTCATATCGTCACCGCACACCTTGGTTTTCAAAATCTCCAATTTCCGGCTTTTGCTGACCATTTTCTTTCAAATGACACCCTTATTGATAATTGTTCTGTGATAACCGGAAGCCGCCATCTTGGTTTTCGGAGTGGTGTCAAATGCTTCCCATCTGATTCATCCGGAACCGGTGCCAGAATGGCCAAACTGACGTCCAGGGGCCCGGATCTATTCTAAGGGCCCGCATATTTACCTGATGTTGAGGGAGATTGAGGAACAAATTTAAAACCCCATGCGAAAATAATAGTAATTGTAATAATTGTATTTGTAATTTATTTTCTTCATTGAAAAAGTTTACTAATGGAAACGAAGTAAAAAAATCCTGAAATTTTAAATAATGTGAATACCATTTGTTCATCGCAGAGACTTGATGTCTTCAAAGAAATTTTCCAGAATAATTTTCTAAGTCTGTTGGGGGTAGCGCAAAAAAACCGATTAAATTCACCTAACAGCGAAATTGAACCATTCTGGTATAATTTATTACAAGTGTTTTTTACATTTTCTCAATCAATTGGCTGGTGATACTAGACACGCAAAGAAGCTGTTATTTGGTCGAATCTCGATAAGAGTATTAGCAGAATCATTTAAAGTTTGCATTATTAGGGGGAAGTGGCCCAATTCGGACCGCTGGCCAATTCGGACCCCCAGCTGTTTCTCAGCTATAGTAATGTTATGAAAGGCGTATATTTCATTTTCATAGCTGCCATGCTCTGTTCTGTCTCACAAAATATTGCGGTTCTCAGTTTTCATGCGCATGCGCTAGAAGCGAGTGTTGCTTCGGAGCGCTTTTTTTTGAAAAATTTGCAAGCCGAAAAACAAGATTTTTGGTAGTAACAACAATCAATGAAATCATTATCGTGATTTTGAATCTGTCGGATAATACCCTGCGATACTATCAACTGTTACTTAGGCCAAAATAGGATTTTTTTTTCTATTGGAAGAAATCGAAAAGAAATCGGTGGTCCGTTTTGGAACAGGGTTGGGGTAATTCGGATCTTCCATGTACGTTTGCGTAGAGCCGTTTATACACAATACGCTAAAAGATCGGAAAAAATCGTAGAAGAAAAGGTGCGCAATTGATCGGGTTTTTAGGAAAAAAATATTTATTTCAGTTCTATAGCCCATAAACCCTTACTAGGTCCGAATTGGCCCAGTTCCCCCTACTATATACAATCAAAAATACAAGTTTCTATTTTAATATGATTCTAAACACCATTTTAAATCAAAATGCTCCTAGCAAAAAATTTCTGAAATGTTGTAGTTCTCGGGGTATTTTAAATTTTGTTTTGACAACACAATTGCTTTGCTTTATTACGACCTTTTCATAAGTTATTCGCGTTTCTTTATCAACAACAATAGGTTTTTCAAAATGCCCATAACATTTCCTTTTAACATTTTTTTAATTCGTTTATTTGGCACGGCTCAAGGCGTTAGCATCACGGAGCCGTGGGTCTTTTTAAAAATCCTTTTGACATTAGAACGATATTGTAATCCATTTGTCTTGGTGAGTAGCATCAGGGATGTAATGCACCTCAGAGCAAATAAACAGAATAATAAAAAACGCTCTTTGCACTTTTCAGGCGAACCACCGCTCTTCTCTTTCACAATTTTTCACTCCGATGTGTGTGGCTCCCATACGTGCATTCCACTCGATGGCTGCACGCCTCAAAGAGTGGAAATAAAGAGGCTCTTTAGTGTGAATCTTGGTCCCACGCGCACAGAAGCAGAGAAAGCAACCAAAAAACATTTTAAAAACGTTCTTCCGATCAAACTTTATCTGAATTGTAGTTTGATTCGCCTTCCTACCTACTTGCCAGTGTTGGGAGGCACAAAAAAGTGACTCTTCAAGGTGACTCTTTGAACGAAATTGTGCAGCTCTTGGTGCACAAGTTTCTCTTTGTGCGGTCGTTCTGCACATCGCAGTGTTTTTGTGTTGCTCTATTTTTAATCGGTGTATTTCGATCTTTGTGGCACATTGTGTGAGCAAATAACAAGCCTGAGTAGCATAGCAGCTTTTAGTATTTCTGCAAAAGAGTGCCTCGAGCATCTTTTAAGGGGACGCTTCGAATTCCTCGGGCGCTATTTGCACGCGAGGTGTGATAATTGATCATGTTGGCTCTCCCGATAGGTTGGTCCCCGCCAAGGATGCCAACCTTAGGGGGGCGCTTAAATCTTTGTATGCTTTATAAAATAAGTGAGGTTAAGCCATAAAATAAGTCAGGATAGGAGTATCATTCCCAGGTACACACAAAAATATTGTTCGAAATTCGAACTAGAAAAGAATGCCAAAGTAGACAACAAAAAGGCGCATAACTGAGATTCTACTAAAGTAAAGCAGGCCACCTTTTTAAAGCTGTAGCAAAGTACGCTAGATTAACTATCATCGACAAAATAACCCCATGCCGCACCGTGAAAATTGAAGACTCCTCGATGCCGTAAGGAGTTCCGCAATGACACAAAGTTGCCGGTTCCCAACCTAGGTCCAACCAATCCTGCACTAAGTTGAAACTCTGGTTGAAATATCACATGAGATTTTCGGTGTTCCTGGGAGCGTTTCTTCTCAAAGGTGCTGTTTGCTTCGGATTTATGGCAGAGCTTCCTCTTGCTGGAATATTGATGAAAGAAAAAAAGATATTGCTAAAAAGCTTGGATTTTGTGCACACCGGATGCATGACGCGCGGCACAAACAACCAATCATCCACAAGATCCTTGTCGAAGAAGACGCAAAGCAGTCTCGCCAATGGTCACCCGGCACTCGTTTGAAGGGACACACATTTTTTTCCCGTTCGGTGCGATTGTCATTCAAAACCTTCACTGGAGCAAGGAGTCTTTGAAACAGCCCATCCCGTTCTTCAGTCGATCCACGCATGCCAAATTCAAATCGATAACTACACCATCGATCTCAACTTTGTGAGCGGGTATGCAAACGCGTTAGTTCTTCATAAAAGTCTTTTCGCCAGTAACGTCATTTGTTTGCGTTAGACAAAATATCACAATTGTTAGCTTATTTAAGCGAACTTTCGAGATATCTGGCACAGCTGAATATTCCTGCGTTTTGCAGAGTGTTAGAGTGCTTAGTGGACTACCTTCAATTTGAAAGAAGTTTGGATACGGTCGAAACCAGTTCAATGGGTTAGATTTTGAATGGTAACTCGGACTTTTTGATGACGAGTCTTGTTCGACATCCATTTTAAGAACATTTAGGTCATTTCAGAGGCAAAGTGAAAACTGTAGAGTATGAAGGAGGAGACATAAATCATGAATGGATATAATTTGAAAGACAAGTCTGACTAAAGGAACAATGTGGTCATCTATCTTCACTCGATATATGACTGGATGCAACTTATTTTCTTAGAAACTGGACCGAAGAATATGTGAAAAACTTAATCAGAAATAGATCATTAAAGCCTGCAGTTGTACCTGCTTGAACAAAAAGTGCAAAAAAAAGAGTGGGTGCTGTCTGGAATATAACCGGAATGCAGTGACGGCCCTTGGCCTGGTAATTTAAATCTAATGATATACGCAGTTTAAAAACTATAAGTACCAGAGAGGTAACTTTTGTACATTTTTTTTTTTGTTTCATGCATTTCTAAGACATTTTTTTTCGGTGTGCTGATGCTGTTGAGGTGCGTCCGGTTTTTAAATTCGATGGTCACCTGTTTCCCATACATGCCATTGGCACCCTAATATACGATCTCTGAACAGATGCTCCCTCTGTCACCTTCAAACATCTAGCATGAACATCTCATGATTTCATAAATATACAGTAAAAGATTTGTGGTATTTACATGAAATGAACGACAGTCAAACGTGAATGAAGCAGGAGAAGGTGTGCCATTTACATGTACACAAAGTGAACACCGAAGGGGCGCAAAACAGGGCCAATGGCGCCAGAAGACCACGCTACGGCTCTGCCAATGTATTGCTACAATGGCTCATTTGCTTGTATATAGTGCAATATTATAGTGCATGACGCGCGCTTCAAACAGCCGAACAGGCAGACGATCCTTGTCGATATAATTAAACGCAATCCCGCCTGCGAGGTTAACCTCTTTTGTTTTAAACAGCCATGTATTGCACGCGCGTATTTGCTGCAACACAAGCAGATTCCAATCTATCGGCAATAATTTTCGAAAAACTGACAGCGATAAAAAATACAGTGCAAAGAATACACTCTAAACTACTTCTATCCAAATTTTCAAGAGAAAATACCCAATGGTTAATTTTTTACAGCGTTTTTTTCGTGATGCAATTAGATGTGGGACACCCTTTAATAGTGTTTTGCTCGAAACCGCGTTTCTCAAATTGACGAACATAATAACTCAAAAACTAATCAACGAAATGATTGATTTTTTTATGAGAATGCACAATATGATCCGGTTAGTTACCCAAGTAACAATTGAAGTTTTAAAGTGCGCTACAAGTTCAATCTAAGTTTTATGAATGGCTATAAACCTATCATACAACCTTATTATCTTATTAATTGTTACTAGGGTACTCACCGTCGCTTTTTGGTGGATGCCCGTGCTTTTTTAACCTAATTATTTTTTTTTAAATTTCATTTTAATTTTTCTATTATTTCGTCCATTTTGACCGATTTGAAAGGAACCGGCATAAAAAGATCTGAAATCTGAAACTAATCAACGAAATGATTGATTTTTTATGAGAATGCACAATATGTGTAGGTTGTCGATGAACCACAGAAAACTGAATATTTTTTTCCCTATTTTGTAGAAATGTGAGTGAATTTTACAGTAAAATATTAGATTTTTCGGTTTTCATGAAGCCCTTTTCCGAGACTCGAACTTTTTTCTTATTATTTTTTGGTTCATCGAGTAACTACAAGTCTAAGCTTCACAACGCTTATTGAATTTCGTGTATCAGGCAATTTTATCAAGAGTTATCGTGTTCGCCGCGGCGCTCCTTGACGTGGAAATGGTTGGACGTCAACTCTTGGAACGCTCGTATGTGTGACTCTGCGTGACTGAAAATATTTTTTTCGTGCTCAATGAATGTATGAATAAATCTTAGCATTACACAAAAGATCCATTGTTGCCAGGCCTTCAAAAACGTAAAATAAAATAACCTGTGGTTTGAGCACTTTACACCAGACGCCCCCCTTAAAGTGACACAAAATTATGTGGCGTCCAATGCGATTGTCATTCGAAGTCTTCGCTCACTGGAGCATGGAGTCCTTTTAAATAGCAAACTCCGTGCTACAGTAGTTCCACTCATATCAAACTCAAAGCGGTGACCACACCGTCAATCTCAACATTGTGAGCAAGCATGTAGATGCAGTAGTCCTTCATAAAAGACTCGTCGCAAATATTTTTCACTATTATGAGCTTGTCTAGACGAACTTTCGAGATAATTATCACGGCTGAATATTGCAGTGCCAGTTTTTTTTCATATCTTATCCTAAAGCCCGGTGCCACGTGAGCACTTAAACAATACAGTGGAAGGGACAGAAATTACGAGAGAAATAATAAATTGAAAGACAAGGCAGAGCATAGTACAGCAAAAATGCGGTCACCTATTCACTCGATATATGACTGAATTTTAGATTTTCTTGGCAACTGCCACGAATGTGTGAAAAACCCTTATCAGCAATAGATCATAAAAGCACCTTTGTTTCACTGGCATGTGTAGAAAGCATGGGTTGGTAATGTCTCGGACATAACCGTATCACCGATATCAACAATCCACAAACCATTTCACAGCTACTAAATATTGTGCCTCATGCCAAACTCATAAATATCGCCTTCAAACACCTAGTAGCGTCAACACATTTCACGAATACAGCGTCCAAGATTTACGGCTAGAATTTACATAAAATGAGCGGCATTCAAACGTGAACGGTAGAATTTTTTGAAATCGGATTTTCATCCATTCATAACGGAAGGTGAAAGAGCAAATATTTAAATATATTCTTTACATTATTGTTCGTTAGACGCGGTTTGAATTCCCTTGTAAACCATCTGCTCAGTAAACCGATCTGCACGCAATTCTCCCAGATCAATTCTCCGTCCGTCGCCTTCAAATACCTAGCGTGAATAAATTTCGTGAAGTCTTCCGAAAAAATATTCCATTCGGCATCTTCAAAAATCTGATTTTTAATGTGGCAAATATGCAGTAAAATTGAACATATTGATGGCCCGCAGCGAAATCAATGATCTGCTTTATAAACTAAGTGAGGATAACTCATAAAATAAGTCGGGATAAGTGTGCCATTTCCAAGTATACTCTTAATTATGGTTCTAAAGTTTATCTAAATAAGAAAGCTAACAAAACCACCAAAGCGGCGCAAAACTAGGACTCCGTCGAGGGCGTCAGAAGACCAAGCTACGGTCCTGTGTCACACAATGTCCGTATTAACCTGCTTTTTTACTAACAGGCAATATGCTACGTTCCAAGTTTCTTCGAAATCCAAACTGCAACGCAACAAAAGAACGTGATATTCTCGTTCGACACAATGAAATGTCCGGAACTGCAGAAAAGAGTCATCAAAGTGTTAGCTGACGTGATGCAAGTAAACCAAAAAAAAAATCGCCACGAAAGAGCCGTTTAAATATATGTAGCTTCCTTCGTTGAAAAAATTGACTCACTCGTCACCACCACCGTGCTAGTGCTCCGAACTGTGCTGAAAGAAAGCGGAAATTGTGACGATAAAAGTAGCTCGTTAAACAAACAGGAAAATTGTTTCCTCTCCAAGTCGAGTCGAGCTCTATCTAGCTGTCGAGCATAACCCTGGCCCAAGGCGGCCTGGAAAGCTCCCGCCAGCAGGGCAAGAAGTGCACACGAAAGTGATCGTAAATTGTTCCGGACCGTTTCATGATATATTAGAGGGCAATCGATGGCCCGATAACTTTCTATAACTGCAGTTTGAAATTGTTCGGTGCGCCGCCGCCCGGTGTGCAGAGGAAAGCAGCACGAAGCACGGGTGCTCATTCTTTGCAAACTTTATGCCATCAAAACGATGCAGTAATAAACACGCCACCATCAGTGCAACAGTTTGTCATTGAAAGCAGTATATGTTTCGATAAAAGTTTGACGTATTATAATAGCGCTACCATGTATGCACCAAGATGGAACGGAGCTCGCAAACAGGATGTGGGAGGAAACTTCTCCCGGCGAGTGTTGTCACATTTGCAGCTATACCGGGAGTTGATAAATATATTCCATCTGTAATAGAAAAATCTGTGCTGTAGATAGTGTTCACACATCCTTTTTTGTAAGCTTAGAATATTGTCACGAATGTTAACTAAATGCAGTATTGTTGCATTTATTTCCCATTTTGTAGGCGAGCCCGGACTAGTTGACGATTGAGGCTCGTTGACAGAGTTCTTTTTCTTCGTTTGCATTAGACATATAATCTTCTATCTTCATATAATGTGAAATACATTATCCCCGGAGTCGTGGTAAGTTGGCAGGATTTCCTCCTCGTATTTTTATTAGAGTGACAGGAAAAAAAGACCCGTATCGGCCCACCCCTGATTAGATTCCTAGTCCCACCAGGAGTACTTGCATCAAATATAAAGCAAATCGGACAAGAGTAGCTACCGGACCAATATTCCTGAAATTTATATGGGATTTTTCGACAATTTACATGGAGAAAATCCACTAGCTCGCATTTTTGCCGCTTGGTGTCACTGTATGCATCGTATTATCACTGTAAGTGAAAATATTAAAGATAATTTAATTGTCTACAACTTTGCCCAAGACTGCTAGTGAATTCGGCTTTGCTAAAAGAAGTTATTAAACTTTTAGCGAAGTGATGTCTGAGTCAGTTTTCCATGGGGCCTAGCAGTGCATGGTTGTGTATCAGTACTCGATTCGCACGAACTAAACATTTTTGTAAAATAACCGTAAGATTTAGCTCAATAGTATTTTCAGAAGAATTGTAATAAATAATAGGAGTCATGTTTTGGTTAGAACATTTTAGTTCCGTATTTTACCGCATAGAGGGTGCCAAAACTAACGTTTCAACGGAAAGAGATAGAGTTTAGGTGTCTTCCACAAAGTTGTTGGACAGGCACTTAGCAGTAATTCTTCAGAACATTTTGATATTCTATCTCTCTTCTATGAAAAGTTAGTGTTGGCGCCCTCTATGCGGTCACAGTTGGAACTAAAATTTTCCAACCAAAGCATACTTCGTATTATGTGCTATATTTCTTCTGAACATACTATTGAGCTAAACCTAACGATTATTTCACAAAAATGTATAGTTCGTGTGAATCGAGTACTGATACCATGCACTGCTAGGCCCCATGCAAAACTGACTCAGGCATCACTTCGCTAAAAGTTTAATAACTTCTTTTAACATACGTCTCCCAACCTTTGAACGGAACGGATCGTTATATTTCACAGTGGTGTTCGGTGTGTAAATTCAGTGATTCAAGGTCATCCTTTGTTCGTTCGTTAGCTACCATTCTGCTGGTGCCGGCAGTAAATCCAGTACATTGTTTTCGCTGGTGCGGAACAATCGACGTTGTTTACAGATAAGTTTTGCTTTATTTTTTTTTCCTCGTTTCCTTTCTTTCCTTTTCCCTACTTTTACTCTACCTTGTAATCAAATAATAAGACACATTCCCGTTTATATAACGCTCTGCCCTCGTGCTTAAATGGCCGAGGGCGAAATACCATCTGATGTAATCATGGAAGTCCCTGATCCCCCTAATACTCGCATTGCTCCCCGTATAAAGCAGTACCCAGAAGGTTCCTCTGGGCCATGGGTGGTATATTTTCGGACCGGAGAGAAACCGGTTAATATATTAAAACTTTCTCGAGATCTGACTGCTAATTACCCGGCCGTAACTCAGATAACACGTGTTCGGGCAAACAAGATACGTGTTCTAGTGAGTGATCTCGGCCAGGCAAACGCGATTGCTTGCTGTGAGCGCTTTACGCGGGAATTTAAAGCATACGTGCCTTGTGTGGCCTGTGAAATCGATGGGGTAGTGTCCGAACCGGGCCTGAAATGCGAAGAACTGTTGGAGCACGGGGTTGGCTGCTTTAAGGACCCCTCTCTTGAACAGATTAAGATCTTAGAATGCAAACAATTGTATACCGCAAACACCGAGGGAGGTAAGACTACCTACTCTCTATCAGGCTCGATTCGGGTGACATTCGCCGGGTCCTCTCTTCCCAACTACATCCTCCTTGACAAGGTTCGCCTACCAGTTCGCCTGTTCGTACCGCGGGTCATGAACTGCAGCAATTGCAAGCAGTTGGGCCACACAGCCACATATTGTGGAAATAAGAAACGATGCGGCAAATGCGAAGGAGAGCATGAGGATGACTCTTGCGACAAAGAAACTGAAAAGTGTATTTGCTGCGGGGGCCCTTCACATGCTCTTAAATCATGTCCTGCGTACAAGCAGCGCGGGGATAAAATTAAGCGCTCCCTTAAGGAACGCTCAAGGCGTTCTTATGCAGAAATGCTAAAGAATGCTTCGCCATCTGTCCTGTCCGAAAATCCCTATGCTGGTTTGGCTAACGTTGAGCAAGAATCTGACGACCCACGAGAGGGAACATCTTTGGTTAACCCAGGGGAATCCAGGAAGAGGAGAAATCCAGCCTCCCCTACATTGCCTCGTAAGGGTGCCAAGGTGTCGTCCACTCAGAGTGCGCCATCTACAACCAATAAATCCAACGGAAGTGATGCACAAAAGCCGAAGCAATTTGCTCCAGGACTTGGAAATATTAATTCTAACAAGGAGTACCCACCACTTCCAGGGACATCCAAAACCCCAAGTGTCCCCTTTTTTCAAACAGATACTCAGTCCAGTAGCGGACTAATGAAATTTTCTGACATAGTGGACTTAATTTTCACAGCTTTCAATGTTACTGATCCTCTTAAAAGCCTTCTGATACGTTTTCTCCCTATAGTGCAAACATTTTTGAAGCAGTTGACTACTAAATGGCCCCTCCTTGCAGCGATCGTATCCTTCGATGGCTAAGTCATCGAACGAGGTCACCGATTCGATCACTGTTCTACAGTGGAACAGCAGAAGTATCCTCCCGAAAATCGATTCCTTTAAATTTTTACTAAATAGTTTAAAATGTGATGCTTTCGCATTATGTGAAACTTGGTTAACTTCCGATATAAATCTCAACTTCCACGACTTTAATATAATTCGGCTGGATCGAGAAAACCCCTATGGAGGAGTACTTTTGGGGATCAAAAAGTGCTATTCTTTCAACCGAATTAACCTCCCTTCGACACCAGGCATTGAAATTGTCGCTTGTCAAGTTCTAATCAAAGGTAAAGACCTTTGCGTTGCTTCCATCTACATTCCTCCTAGAGCCTCGGTAGGGCACCGAACGCTTTGTAATATCACGGAATCCTTACCGGCACCGCGGCTAGTTCTGGGAGACTTTAACTCGCACGGTACGGTATGGGGCTGTCTTCATGATGATAATAGATCAACATTAATCCAAGATCTTTGCGATAATTTCAACATGACCATCCTAAACACGGGAGAAATGACGCGGATTCCTACACCACCAGCACGCGCAAGCGCGTTGGATTTATCGCTTTGCTCGACATCGCTACAGTTAGATTGCATGTGGAAGGTGATCCCTGATCCCCACGGTAGCGATCATTTGCCTATCGTGATTTCAATTGCTAACGGTTCAAGACCATCGGAAACAATCAATGTCTCATATGACCTCACACGGAACATTGATTGGAAGAGTTACGCGACCGCGATATCCGTTAAAATCGAATCCACTCAAGAACTTCCTCCGGAGGAAGAGTACAGGTTTTTGGCTGGCTTGATTCTCGACAGTGCGAATCAAGCTCAGACTAAACCAGTACCCAGCGCGAATACCCATGGACGGTCTCCCACATTGTGGTGGGATAAAGAGTGCTCAGAGCTGTACGCGGAAAAGTCCACTGCATATAAGGCCTTCCGGGAAGACGGGTTACCCGCTAGCTATCAACAGTACGCGTCGTTAGAAAGGCGAATGAAGAGTCTAATGAAAGCCAAAAAACGCAGTTATTGGCGCCGGTTCGTCGACGGGTTAACGAGAGAAACAGCGATGAGCACTCTTTGGGGTACGGCTCGACGTATGCGTAACCGTAATAGTACCAACGAGAACGTAGAATATTCAAACCGTTGGATATTCGCTTTCGCCAAGAAGATCTGTCCGGACTCTGTCCCGGTACAGAAAACGTGCCGCGCCGCGTCTCCTCACGATACCGCGAACGAAACACCGTTTTCGATGGTGGAGTTCTCACTTGCTCTCTTATCGTGCAACAATAACGCCCCAGGGTTAGACAGAATTAAATTCAACTTGCTGAAGAATCTGCCTGACACTGCAAAAAGGCGCTTGTTGAATTTATTTAACAAGTTTCTTGAGGGTAACATTGTCCCTTATGAATGGAGGCAAGTGAAGGTCATCGCCATCCAAAAACCAGGAAAACCAGCCTCCGACCACAACTCGTATCGGCCGATTGCAATGCTGTCCTGTATTCGGAAGTTATTCGAGAAAATGATCTTGTTTCGCCTCGACAATTGGGTTGAAGCAAATGGCTTACTGTCAGATACACAATTTGGCTTCCGCAAAGGCAAAGGGACGAACGATTGCCTTGCGTTGCTTTCTACAGAAATCCAAATGGCCTATGCTAACAAAGAGCAGATGGCATCAGTCTTCTTGGATATTAAGGGGGCTTTTGACTCAGTTTCTATCAACATTCTGTCAGAGAAGCTGCACCAGCATGGTCTTTCGCCAATTTTAAATAACTTTTTGCTAAACCTGTTGTCTGAAAAGCACATGCACTTTTCGCATGGCGATTTAACAACATCGCGATTTAGCTACATGGGTCTTCCCCAGGGCTCATGTCTAAGTCCCCTGCTCTACAATTTTTACGTGAATGACATTGACGATTGTCTTGCCAATTCATGCACGCTAAGGCAACTTGCAGACGACGGCGTGGTCTCTGTTACAGGGTCCAAAGCTGCCGACTTGCAAGGACCATTACAAAATACCTTGGACAATTTGTCTGCTTGGGCTCTTCAGCTGGGTATTGAGTTCTCCACGGAGAAAACTGAGTTGGTTGTTTTTTCAAGAAAGCGTGAGCCGGCGCAACTCCAGCTTCTATTAATGGGTGCAACGATCAACCAGGTTTTCACATTTAAATATCTCGGGGTCTGGTTCGACTCTAAAGGTACCTGGGGATGTCACATTAGGTATCTGAAACAGAAATGCCAACAAAGGATCAATTTTCTCCGAACAATAACTGGAACATGGTGGGGTGCTCACCCAGGAGACCTGATCAGGTTATACCGAACAACGATATTGTCGGTGATGGCGTACGGGTGTTTCTGTTTCCGCTCCGCTGCGAACATACACTTCATCAAACTGGAGAGAATCCAGTATCGTTGCTTGCGCATTGCCTTGGGTTGCATGCACTCGACCCATACGATGAGTCTCGAAGTGCTGGCGGGCGTTCTTCCGCTAAAAAATCGATTTTGGGAACTCTCATATCGATTGCTCATCCGATGCGACATTCTGAACCCGTTGGTAATTCAAAACTTCGAGAGGCTCGTCGAGCTTAATTCTCAAACCCGTTTTATGTCCTTGTACTTCGACTACATGGCACAGAGCATCAATCCTTCTTCGTACAATCCCAACCGTGTCCGTTTTCTAGATACTTCTGATTCTACTGTATTCTTCGACACATCCATGAAGGAAGAGATTCGTGGAATCCCGGACCATATACGCCCGCAGGTGATCCCCAATATATTTTATAATAAATTCCGAGAAGTCGACTGCGACAAAATGTTTTACACTGACGGATCAAATCTCGATGGGTCCACTGGCTTCGGTATCTTCAACAATACTATCACCGCTTCATTCAAGCTCAATGATCCCGCTTCAGTTTACGTCGCAGAGTTAGCTGCAATTCAGTACACCCTTGGGATCATCGACACTCTGCCCACAGATCACTACTTTATCGTTTCGGACAGCCTCAGCTCTATCGAGGCTCTTCGTGCGGTGAAGCCAAAAAAGCAACTCCCGTATTTTCTGGGGATGATACAGGAGTCCTTGTGTACGTTATCTGAAAAATCTTATCAGATTACCTTTGTTTGGGTTCCCTCTCATTGTTCTATCCCGGGCAATGAAAAGGCCGACTCATTAGCAAAGGCGGGCGCATTAAATGGTGACATATACGAAAGACCAATCTGCTTCAACGAATTTTTTAGTATTTGTCGTCAGAGGACGCTCAACAGTTGGCAAACCTCGTGGAGCAACGGGGAACTTGGACGATGGCTACATTCGATTATCCCAAAGGTATCAACGAAGCCTTGGTTCGGGGGGATGGATGTGGGTCGGGATTTTATTCGCGTAATGTCCCGACTTATGTCCAATCACTACACCATGGATGCGCATTTGCGGCGTATTGGGCTTGCGGAGAGTAGTCTGTGCGCTTGTGACGAGGGCTATCACGACATCGAACACGTTGTCTGGGTATGCGCCGGGTATTGTGACGCCAGGTCTCAGTTAAAGGAATCCCTTCGGGCCCGAGGTAGACCACCCAATGTCCCAGTCCGAGATATGCTGGCAACTCGTGATTTCCCCTATATGTCCCTTATTTATACTTTCATAAAAACGATAAATATCCCAATTTAGCCCCTCTCTTTTATTTCTCGTTTTTAGAGTTTCCTCCTGCCTTGTGGAACCGATCAGCTCCAGAGTGCCACTATGTAACCGCCGTCGCCCTTACCACTACTCCTGCATAGAAGGAAACTGAAGCGAGAGCGACTCGAGTTCCGATGAGTTTTGAAGGATTCCCCGCGTGTCCGAAGAATACCATCCGCCAATCCGGTACTCGACGACTTACTAGACTGAGGCGCAAATTTGTTTCGCTGATCCCCCTTCCACCCCCCCCCCCCCCCCCCCCGTTCGAGCGAAAGTTGCAAGTTTTGCTCTTCTTTCCCTGTCTCTCCCCTGTCCTTGATACAACTGCTGCTACACTGATGCGGAAATAAGCCACCCTCTGAATATCTTGACCAAGCATAAGTTTTAGTTAAAAAATTCAAATTAGTATTCTGTATTCCTAGTTTTAAGATAGCTATAATTTTTACTCTTTATTGAAACTCTTGTCCTCCATCTTGTAAATAGAATTGAATCCCTAGTTTTAAGATTTCTGTGAAGTTTCTCATAAATATTTGTTCCCCCTTTTGTGTACTAAACTATATTGTTAGTTTTAAGATAACCGTAAAATATTTCGTAAAATACTATTACTCCCCCTCTTGTATATCAAAGTGAATCCCTTGTTTTAAATTTTTTCATAAAAAATCTTTTGGCCCTCTCTTGTATATTGAATCTTATTTCTAGTCTTAAGATAGCTGTAATTTTTTTTTTTCCTTTGTAAAAAAAATATTTCAACATTGTAACCTCCTAGTTTTAAGATATCCAAAATGTAAAAACATAAGTATTTGGCACCGCCAAGCTAACGCATTTGTGCCTATCAAATAAACGAAATGAATAAAAAAAAAAAAACTTCTTTTAACAAAGCCGAATTCACTAGCAGTCTTCGACAAAGTTGTAGACAAATCATCTTTCTTATTTTCACTTATAGTGATAATACGATGCATACAGTGCCACCTAGCGTCAAAAATTCGAGTTAGGGGTTTTTCTCCATGTAAATTGTCAAAAAATCCCACACAAACTTCAGGCACGTTGATCCAGTAGCTAGACTTGTCCGATTTGCTTCAAATTTGGTACAAGAACTCCTGGTGGAACTAGGAATCGAATCAGGGGTGGGCCGATTGAGTTTTCAAAAATTCCTTACTTTTCTGGGCAGTCTATTCTGAAATGTAATCAGTAGTCTGGCATTTTATGCAACATTTTCTTACTAAACCAAAGAGATGAAAAATGAAATTTTAAAACGCCGCTAACTATCGATACAAAGACACCCTATAAGAGAATAGGTTTTGACAAATTCATTAGCGATACGCCAATTTTGATAAGTTAGGATCAACGTTTCGACTTCGTCTCATTAGTGTAGTGCAGTGGACTTGACGGCAGCAAAAAAAACCTGTTTAATTCTCCTAGTGGTGCAATTGTGCCTTTCCCATTTATCCAAGCTATAATTCATTAGCTTTGGTTATGTTCAATATAATTGTGGAAATGTCGATTACATTCTTATTAGCTATTAGCTTGTATCCCACGACTACCACGAAAGACGACGCTGACACACGTTAAACAAAAACATGAATTATTTTATTAGCGTAAACACCACGAGTTCCATTTCTACCGATCAACATGGGTTTATGCCCGGACGATCCGTACCCACAAATCTTCTAGATTTCACATCAACTTGCATCACGCAGATGGAACATAGGGTACAAATTGATGCAGTTTACACGAACTTAAAAGCTGCATTCGACCGAATTGACCACCGAGTATTATTAACCAAAAATTAGATTGTTACTTGAGTGACAGAATCCTACGTGTGCAACTTGGCTCTTGTGTTTCCTCTCAATTTACAAACAAATCTGGAGTCCCTCAAGGCAGCAACATGGGACCCCTACTGTTTGTATTATTTTTCAATGATGCAACTTTGCTGCTTGGTTTGGGATGCAAACTGGTTTACGCCGATGATTTGAAATTGTACCTCGTAGTCCGATCTATCGACGACTGCATCCATCTTCAAGAGCTTCTGGATACATTCGTGAACTGGTGTCATAGAAACTGGCTAATTATTATTCCATCACCGCATGTTCAGTCCGATACGCTACGACTACCAAATCGATGGGCAAAAGCTCACAAGAGTTGATTGCGTCAGCGACCTCAGCGTTTTGTTGGATACGAAGCTAACATTCAATCAGCATCGCTCAGCTTTAGTCTCTAAAGCAACCCGACAACTCAGCTTCATTTCTAAAATCGGCCGGGAATTCAAGGACCCGCACATTGTATGAAGGCGTTATATTGTTCGCTGGTTCGTCGACTTCTGGAAAATGCTTCTTTGATTTGGAGCCCCCATCAGCTTACATGGAACTTACGGGTTGAACGGGTGCAGAAGAGATTTGTCCAACTCGCAGTGCGAGACCTTCCCTGGCGGAATCCTCTAGATCTTCCACCGTATCCTGCTCGATGTCGTTTGATCGGTCTCGACACATTGGAACAACGCAGATAGCTTCAGCAAGTAGTATTCGTAGCAAGGCTTCTCAACGCTAGAATTGATTCCCCGAAGATCCTGTCACTTCTTGATTTTCGTGCCTCTCAACGTTCTCTACGCTCATCTGCATGTATTCGAACTTTCTCCTCGATCGATGATCTGTTCGAGTTTGGTGAACCATCGTACAAGTACGCACAGAAGGTTTCGCGGTCTATATTTTTTATGACTTGACTCCCGCTATTCATTAAGATTATTTTTTGTCAGATGCATTATTTTAATAAATAAATAAATAAATAAGATGGGATGTTTTCGACTGGTGATTAAATAATCTAAGGTGAGTTTCGGCAGTACAGTCAAATATCTTTGCGTTGATTATTTCTTTATCTTCGCCAACGTTTCGACCCATTGTTCTTTTGATAAATAGGTCTTGAGGAAGGCTTAAACAGCGGGTCGAAACGTTGGCGAAGATAAAGAAATAATCGAAGCAAAGATATTTGACTGTACTGCCGAAACTCACCTTAGATTAAATAAATAAATAAATAAAGTTTGTGAGAAAACTAACGACTGTTGGTGGAATTCTTTTTATAGGGGTTATGTTCGGCTTCCAGTCTAGCTTAATTCCTTGAGAAAGGCGCAATACATGTAGCCGAAACGTCGGATGATAAGTAAATATTCCGTTTGTTAAATAGTTCAAAGACTGGAAGCCGAACATAACCCCTATAAAAATAAATAAATAAATATTTTGAAATGGGAATGCGGGTGTCATGGTGGTTCAATGGGGGAGGTTTGAGAAAATCGGTTCAGTCATCACCGAAGAACCGATGTAACTTTAATTGTGGAATATGCCAGAAAGCTGTGACTTCCGGAATTGTCGATAGTGGACAATATATTCCAAGAATCTTCAATTGGCAATCAGTGATCTAGACCTGCGAATCGAAGTAATTTGGTGACAATGTCGATAGATTTTTAATCTTTCGAATATTACGATTGTAACGGTTTATATGCGAAATTTTGGTGCTACCTTACTTACCAACCTGTAACTCCGGAAACAAAAATCAGAACCAAAGGAAATTCAATATCAGCCAATGGGATTACTATATCTTTCAAACTGTAATGGAAACCAAAAATTGTAAAAATCGGTCTAGATTTCGCTAGGAAATAGGTGCTATATTAGCTTAGGGACTTGCCGAGTTCTCCGGGAGAATCAAGAATCGTTATAGGTGGCCTATGTGATCAAGGTTATTTTAATTGACCATTAGAGATCTAGACCCGCAAATTCAAGTAATGTTGTACCCATTTTATTTGTATTACATCATTCGGACATCTGGTTGTTATCAGTTTCTATGGAAATTTGTTGTGTAACCGCACTCTTCAACTCGTAACTCCGGAACCAGAAATCGGATAAAGTAAAAATTTAATAACAGTTTATGGGAGTATTATACCTTTCATTTGAACTAAATTTGTGTGAATTGGTTTGGCCATCTCTGAGAATCTTAAGTGAGTTTACATGACACACACATACACACACGAACCTACTGCTAGTTTTGCTAGGGCATGGAGGAGTTTGGCAGTGTTGGGCTTTGCTAAACCTCTATAAAAATCCATAATTCCGACAACAGCTCCGACGTAGCGAGTTTGTGGCGCTTCTGCCAAGATCCAAAGGGTTAAGTAATCAAAGATCTTAGCAATAAAAGCACCCTAGCCCAACTAGAGTGCAAAGCGGCACATCAGGATCGGCACCAGTAAGATCCTGATTACAGCATTCCGGTCATGCCAAACGTGAACGGACAAGACATGGACCACGAATTGAACGGTGACTTTGGGCTGATAGTCGTACTGTTCTGCTCTCTGAGTAAGGAAGAGTGACACCGTCTTGAAAAAACGAGTGGGCCAACGGCGCGACTGCCTCCGTCCCGGTGAAACCTTGGCAGCCTGCAGGTATGTTCGATGCTCGTCACCAGACTCGGTGGTAGTTCCTCAGCTGTAACATTCCTGATTAACGCCGATCCGGCTCTGGACTCTATCCCCATGAAGGATCGTCCTGAATCCTCAATTGACCTCACTGCTTGTGTAGATAACCAATGGATCACAATATGCGACTACATAAAACGAGTTACGATAGCGGCCTGGGAGGACATGGAGACAAGTGCTTTTGTAGAGGCACGTGGAGCAAAGGAAGAGATCACCGGTTACGCCACTGGTAGCCACAGCGAGTGCCAGCGGCAGCATGACACAGAGTGAGCCACGATAAAACCAAGGGGAGATGGGGTTACTGAATCGAGTGTTCACCCCGAGATCAGGTAGCGAAACCACCAGAATGACTCACATCTTGGGAAGTCGTACTTGACGGAAGTGAGGAAAAAGCTCGACGAGCTCCATGAGTTTGTGAAGGACAAGCACAAAGTGTATACCAAAGTCACGCTGCTAGTGATGAGTATTAAATCGGCCGTAACAGCTGCTGAACGCGAGCAAAAGGTGCTCTTGATGAAAGCGCCTCCTCGGGAGAGGTACAAGGACGATGCACTGATCATCGAAGCGAACTATAAGACATCTTACGCTGCTCTTCTCAAGAAAGTGAGAGTGGACCCAGAGCTGAAAGAGATTTGAGAGAACGTTTGTTAAAACGAGGTGCACTCAGAAATGCGAGATGATCTTCGAACGGATGAAGGATCCTTCCGTCAAGAGCTTGACCTACCGCTGCTAAATTCTTGGGCAGCGAAGCGAACATGAGAACCCTGTCACAGGTAGCTATAGTCGAGTGCAAGGGTCTAGACGAGATAACGGGCGTAAAAGAACTGAGGAGTGTACTGATCGAGCGATGCTTCAGGTGCTTAAACCTCGGACATCGGGCGAATAACTACAAGGGCCCAGACTGTGCAGAAAATGCGGAGGAAAGGGGCTCATTGCTAGAGACTTCACAAAGCTACCAAGGTGCATGATCTGCAAACCGGAGAACGGAAACAACCACACACCGGCCGGCCTAAAATGCCCTGCGTACGAAAAGGCGAAGGCAGGCCAACAATGGTGGAGCTTTCTCTCAATCATTGCGACACTGCACAGCAAACTGTTGTGGCAGTCGACAACAGAAACGAAGTGCGTCGTTGCGATTATTGCAGAGCCGTATCGTGTTTCTCCCGATAACGGTGACTGGGTGGTGGATAGTGCACGGATGAGCGGTTTCCCTAAGGTCCAAGAGGTGGTGGATAACACACACGAAGGCTTCGTGATCGCCAGGATCAACGGCGTATTCGTCTGTAGCGGCTGTGCTCCCCCAGTATGGACACCAGAGCAGTACCATCAGACGCTGGACGCACTAACCGACTCGTAAGTCGGACGAACGTCGGTTGTTATAGTAAGAGACTTTAACGCTTGAGCCGTGGAGTGGGGTAGCAGGCTGACCCACGCAAGAGGTTACAGCTTATTGGAAGCCCTGGCGAAGCTGGATGTAAGACTGTGCCACGAAGGTTCTGGTAGCACATTCCGTAAAGACGATCGGGAATCCTTCATCGACATAATATTCTGCAGGCCTTCGCTGTCGGATAACACGAATTGGCGAGTTAGTGAGCAATACACACATTGCGGCCACCAGGCGATTCACTGCACCATTAATCCGCAGTATTGTATTGCAACACGGAGAGTGAAGACTGGCAAGCGGAAGTGACAAAGAAAGGGCTTCGACAAGGACCTTTTTTGGAAGCACTTCATGCTGAAAGCATCATTCCAATTCCGTGTGCCAATGACCTGTCGGAAACAGTAGCGAGGGAATGTAATGTAACATTGCCGTGGAAAATGGAGCCGATGAACTACCGACGTCCGGCGTACTGATGGAACGAAAGGCTCAGCATCCTCCGGGCTAACTGCCACATTCCGGGCGGCCAGCGCCTCTTTTAAACGCAAGATAGTTCTAAGCAGGTCCACTTGCTACAAGGAGCTGTGCAGGATATAGATGCTAACCCCTGGAGCAATGCTTCTCCGTGTCGTTATGACCGGGATCAAAATGTCGAAATGTGCGCCGACGCACTGAGAATTATCGTGGAGGGTGACGGTGGAAATGCTGTTGACAATCGAGTCTTCAACGATGAGCTCCTTACTGTGGCAAAAGGGCTGAAAGCGAAGAAAGCTCCCGGACCGGTTGATATATCCAATGTGGCACTGAAGACCGCGATACTGGCGTTTCCGGACATGGTCAGGATAGTCCTAGAGAAATTCCTGGACGATGGCTACTTTCCGGATAGATGGAAGATCCAGAAGCTGGTGTTGCTGCCAAAACCAGGGAAACCACCAAAAGATCCAGCATCGTATCGGCCTATATACCTGCTGGATACTCTTGATAAACTTCTGGAAAGGGTCATCCTCAACAACAACAACAAGGTGACGACTTATGCTGAAAGTGAGAACGGATTATCGCAGAGGCAGTTCGGGTTCCACAACGGGATGTCGACGGTGGACGCTATCCGCACAGCCATCGCGAGCGCGGAGCAAGTATTGAAACAAAAGAGAAGCGGTAATCGCTACTGCGCCGTGGTAACCAGTCTTCCCAAATGAACATCGTACACAATGTTCGCTCTGGTTCTGTGGTCATATTGAACCCACATTTTGTTTACGATTTCGAACACGCTATTTCGTACCTAAACACGTGTACATGTCCGCCTAAACAACCGAACCCCATGTACGTACACGGTGAGCGTACACATAGGTTCGTGGCATCAGATTTCTCTTTCTCACTATGATCGTCACTAGCGTTGACTCTTTTTTCCTTGTGCGAATCGTTCTCGTGTACGTACACGGATGTTTGAACTAGAGTTCACACATCGTTCGATTGTGTTCGATGTTCGAAGCGAACCTGTACATCGAGACGGAATTTTGTACACAGGTACAAATTTTACGATGTGCATGGGAAGTCTGGTGGTAAAAATCGACGTGAAGAACGCTTTCAACAGTGCCAACTGAGTGGCGATTGCCGTAGCGCTGAACAGAATGCGGGTACCGGACCATCTGTGACCAAGGCTCTAAACAGTTACTTCCAGAACCGAGTACTGGTTTACGAAACGAAACGAGTTGAAATCGTCGGCTGTGCAGATGATGTTGTCCTGACGGTAACCAGCGAGACCCTTGAGAAGATGGAGATATTGACGGCAGAGACAATAGGCTTCATGGAAACCTGAAAATTCAGCGTGGCCTGATCAGCGTCGAGGGACAATCCATCCCATCGATGCGTGCGCTGAAGAACCTGGGTGTAATGGTCAACAGTCGGTTAAATTACAACAGCCATGTCGACTATGTATGTGAGAAGGCTGCGAAGGCAACTAACGTATTGGCATGGATCATGCCGAACATCGAAGGAGCAAGATTCACCAGAAGACGTTTACAGGCAGGTCTCTCATCCTCAATACTGAGGTAAGGCCTACCGGCCTGGGTTGCTACACTGAACTTAAAGTGGAATTGACCAAGGTTGACAAGCACTTTTCGTCTAATGGCTGTTCGAGTCGCGAGCGCGAGGAGAACGATATCGTCTGAGGTGGTATGTATCATTGCCTGGATGATTCCGTTCTGCATCAATCTGGCTGAGGACGTGGAATGTCAACAGCGGAGGAATACACGAAATGCACGGAGACTGGCAAAAGCGAACCCGTTGGTTAAGTGCCAGCAAGAGTGGGACAGCGCGTAGAAAAGAAGGTACAATGAAAGTATGGAGAGGGGAACTTACATTTGACGCAGTTTTTGTCCTGGCACGGTTACATCCGGAAGCACCTGCATCGGTTTGGCCATGCTTAGTCACCCCTTTGCCCGGAGTACGAGAACACGTGGTTTTCGAATGACCTACATTCAAGGAAGTTCGAAGGGCCTAGTGTGACAGTTGACAATATCGTCGAAGAGATATGCCACGACGAGCATATCTGGGCAGCGGACAACAGAGTAGTTACGAGTATACTCTCCGAGCTGCAGAGAAAGTGGTGAAGTGACCAACAAAGTAGTCCCGTCGGCTAGAAAATCGCCGTGAAACCACAATGATAGTTTCGGAAGAAATTCCGCCGCCGGAAAATTCTCCGCTGGTGGAGACTAGATCCACCGTCGAAGATCAGTTGAGTAGTACGTGGCGTAGCAGCGAGTTTTGGTCGTCGGGACACCATCTAACCAGACGTCAGGCTTCACCGGAATCACCGGAGCGACCTCGACATACTACCGGGTAGTTTGTGAATAGGCTATATCCAGCGCCAAGGATTAGAGAGAGTAGTTCGCGTCGAATAGCTAGCAGAGGATCGTTGGAGTGTCAATGAACCGAAAGCTACATTTGACCCGGAAACGCCGAACAGACCTCAGCACATACTGACTGACTCGTTTAGTAGGCTAGGCCCACCGCCGGGGACTTGATCGAGCAGATCAGGACGAAGCGGGGAGCTAAATAGTTCACGGAAACGAACATCGGTATCGGAAAAAAAACCTACCGCCAGGGAATTCACAGTAGGGTAGATTCACCACCGTTGACAATCTAACTATATCGTTACATAAATGGAAGCTATTTGGTTCACTGAACAGGGTAATTTACCCACCGGATAACATCCGAGTGGATCTTGATAAAGCTAAGAGCTGAATGACTCGCGGAACAGGAGCTAAATGGCTCATGGAATCAGCATCTAATCGATTCACTGTGACGAAAACTAAATGACGACGAATAGGATGGAGACAGAAAGCAAGAGAAGAGTCGAGAGGTAGATAGCTCAAACGTTCATTTCATCAAGTGAGGCTCCGTGAAATCTGCGGGAAACTTGTGAGCAAAAGAAAGAGGTACGAAGAAAGCACAAAAGGACCCCCACGAAGTAATTCCTTGAAGCAGTTCCGTGGGGAAGAAGGGCGAAAAAAGAGTAAGGATCGTTGTAGTGGTTAGGCACGAAAGTGAGTCGTGAGTCCTACACAGTGCCAATATGCCACCGGCTTGGCTTTTGAATCCTTTTAAGTCTTGCTATAAAAGCACACACAGAAACATTGTCCGATCTCGACGAACTGAATCGAATGTTATGTGAATCTCAGCCCTCCGGCCTCAATTAAACAGTCGAAACGTACTAAAAGTTATTAATTCTGTGCCTTTGTGTACAAAATGGTTTCAACTATTTTTAGGAAGAAATATAACAAACTGTCAATAACTTTTTCACCTGTCCCATTTAATTTCCATATTCTTCACTTAAATAAATAAATCAACAGGTATTGTAACTATATCTTGCTATATTTGATAAATTATATTTTAATGCAAATACGTTTGAACAATTCAACTCTAACAAAAGGTGCATGAAATGTATTTGCATGCAATGTGCAACAATGTAGCAAAAACCATAAGAAACTCGTTTTCCCTCAGAGACAGAGACATCTAAATTGAATTTCATAAGCTCGGGGTAAATACCATTTTCAATTTCCCCACAAGTAGGGTACATTCTTCGGACGTTTGGTAGGTATAATCAAACGTGGAATCAATGAAACATTCGAAGCACGCAATTGCATCCCAAGCCAAGGTCCCTTTGGCAACCGGGGTGCCTCTCCCTCCCTATCACAAACAATAATATAATCTGGTTAAGACACAAGAAATATAAAATTCTTCTTTGTCGTTACTCGAACGGGTGACGATATCTCATCGTCTTGCAGCTCCGGCTGCCATAGATTAAATAGAAAGAGATTTAAAACAAGCATAAATTTTCTCATAACCTTTTCACATTCTGTGCATTCCGCCACGTAGCACCATCTTTGGTTCTGCCGGTACCTAGAAGCTTCCCAGAACAATTTCACACTAGAAAGAAACCAGCATCATAACTTCTTCTCAGATGGAAACATCTCTCGGTTGCCGCCGGTTCGCGGAAAGGTTTTCCAAAGCATTTCTTCAGCCTGACAAAGCCATGGAATTCGCTATCTCCGTGTCCCATCAAACGCTCCTGTTTCGTCCTCCCGTATCGCCTAAACCCGACAGGCAACCCACGACGTCAAATCTAACCTCAAATCTCACCCTGCATTTATTGAATTTGTTTTGGCTTTCATAACGCATAGAGCTCGGCTTATCTCGATCAAAGGGGGTATTCAAAAGCGTTTTCGTTCCGGTCTGGATGCCGGCACGATGAAGTTCTCCCAATCTGCACCAGCCAGCAGCGTGCTTCTGTGCAGTCAAAGAAGGATGAATCAAGTCATTTCGTTTGGTGAATTTATTCAGCTTGTTTACGATATGTCCCAAATACCCACACGCCTCACATTCTAAGGGAAAAAACAACCGAGTCTTAGTAGTATACATCACAGATTGACTGGGTGCTGACAATATTTATTCGATTCATCCAACAGGGCATATATTTTTATAAACTTTAGGAATATCCCAACTAAGTAAATTCGACATATTATCGACGAAGGCAAAAAAGAACCGTCGAAAATGCTATTAAAGCTTATAGATACCACCCAACTGGCTGACAAGTTCGCCCAATCAAATCACACGGTAGACAGAGCGTGTAAAATGTGGAATGATAGAAATGATTTCCTCCCGCAAGCAATATAAATATTGGTGATCATTATTTTACTTCTGTTTATAATATAACTGAGAATATGATACGAGGACACCATGCAATCTATCTATGATGATTCTATAATTTCAAATTGAATCAGTGGTGTATCCAGAAATTAGCGTGAGGGCGGTGGCAGTTTTTATTATAAACAACTTAACGTAACTTTTTGGATCTTAAAAATCACGAACAATATTTGTCTTGAGTGGTGTATCTCGTTCCAATATTCCTGCTAGCAACATTTTTTAATAAGCCCTTCAGATTCTGGTTGCTCATACAATGAACATGGTAATTGATAATGAGGACGCTTCCCACAATATGCACACTTTTCAGCATTCCCAATGCAAGAGTCATCCTCATGATTCTCTGCGCAATCATCACACCGAGCCTTATTCCTACAATGGCCCATTTGTTTTTATTCAGCGCAATGTTGCAATGCATGACGCGCGCTACAAACAGCCGAAAAGGCAGACCATCCTTGTCGAAGAAGACTTTGTTAAACGTAAAGCAATCCCGCCAAAGGTTAACCGATACGAATTTAAAGAGTCACACAATTTTGTCCTATCCAGGGCGAGCGCTTTCGAAATTTTTGCTAACTAGAGCAAGGAGTCCTTCAGTAGATCCACGCATAACAAACCTGAATTCGTGACGACACCGTCGATCTCAACATTCTGAGCGAGCACATAGACCCGGTAGTCGTGAAAGATTCGTCGCCAATAACGTTTTGATTTAGATACAATATCATAATCGTGATCACCAGGGCTGTAGAGAGAAATGTCGGGCCCGGGGGTCCAGCATAAGGGTCCCCTCCATCATTGTAAATTTTTCGAACACACAAACGGTTGAGCTCGAGTGAGTGTTCAATTCAAATGATTTTCAATGCATTTTTTTTGTTTATTTACCGTCGGTTTCTGTCTGCATTGAGTACAACCAGATATCGGGTCATCAATACATGAACCGGGACAAACGGCTTTCACCTCTGAAAAATTTCATCGACCTCGGCTGGGATTGCACCCAGACCCAGTGCACAGTGGTCCAGAATGCAAATTTAGCAGGAATTTTGAGATTTTTCTACAACTAAACAACTTAGCCTTATTAAGTCTTTGGAGAAGTTTTCGTAGTTTATGAGCCTCCTCTTTTTGTTAAAACAACAGTTAGGGTGGTTCTAATTTTACCAAGACCAAAAAATTAACTTTTTAATCATTCTAGCTAGAGCCAAACGATCTTCAACGAAGTTGTAGAACGACAAATTTTGAAAAAGTTTGCTGAAGACATGAAAGCTCTATTTGTCATACTTTTTATTCTACAACAAATTTAAAGTCGTAGCTTAGGGTGTTTCTTCGAAATACAGTTTTATTCCAATAACTTTTGCTGTATTCATTTAAAACTGAAGTAGTCTTCAGACAACTTTAAGTTTGTTTCAAGGCGAATAATTTGTTTCATGGCACCATAAATCTAGCTATTTCCGTTGAAAAGTTATGAGCACTTTTTCGCCAATAGGGTGTTATTTGGAATAACAGTATCACTCATTTGGGTCAAAAAACGATAATTCTTTTTGAACCATATATAAGGTCATGATTAGAGTTATAATTGAGCAAAAAATGTCGAATACGATATTTTTTAAAATTTCATAAAATGGATTTAAAAAAATCTAATTTTGAAATAATAAGTGCTTATATCTTCTGAACAATAAAAGCTAGAGTTTTGATGTATTAAAAGAAAAAGTTCGACTTCAAATACTCTGAAAAATATCTGAAGGATAGGTTGGAAAAAAATGAAAACTGAAAAAGTTTTATTAAAAATTTGGTTTTTCATGAATTGACTCTTTGTAATATGTTTAAATTACTTTCACGGTGAGTAACATAAAGAATGTATTCGTTTTCATTTTAAAATGTTGCACTTTACAATACTTTTTTAATATTTTAAATAGTGGGTAGGTTGGTTCTAATTTTTTTAAAATCAGAGAATTAACTTTTTAATGGTTCGAGATAGAGCTTCGCTGTCTTCCAGAAAATTGAAGAAAATGAAATTTTAAAAAACTTTGTCGAAGACACTGAAACTCTATATCGTGTACTTTTCGTTTTACAAGAAATTTACCAAAAAAATTAGGGTGATTCTTAAAAAATGGTTGTCTTTGTATAACTTTTGAAGCTTTGATTTTTCATTAAGATCACTTTAGAAATACTTTCAGATATTTTGAAGGAGAACAATTTGTCTTAATATATTGAACCTCTAACTTTGCCTGTTAGAAATGTATATATACTTTTTACTAAAAATAAACTATTTTTTGAGTAAATATTGCAAGATATAAAAAATATTGTATTTGCTATTTTTTGGTGATCTATACTACAAAGCATGCTATTTCATATGAAAGCAACAGTATTTAATGTTCAGTGCCCGAATTGAAGGTAATTCTATTTGAAAAAGTTATATTTTTTATATAAAAGTTCTTATAACTTTAAAACGAAAAAAGTTAAGTAGTTGGTGTTTTAAAGCAAATTATGCGCCCTAAAATAATCTTCAAGTTGTCCAAAAGGTACTTTAGCGTAAAATAAAAACTTCAAAAGTTATAGAAATAAAACCGTTTTTTAAGGAACACCCTAAAGCTTACATTTGAATTTCTCGTGCAATGGAAAATATAAAAGCTAGAGCCTGCATGTCTTCAGCAAATTTGTCTAAAATGAGTTGCTCTACAACTTCATCGAAGACAGTAAAGCTCTATCTTAGACCGTTAAAAAGTTCTATTTTAAATATTGCTTCGGTTTAAACAAAAAGAAGGGCCTTGTAAAGTACAACAACTTTGACAAACATGTTGTAAGGCTAAGTCATTTAATTTTAGCAAAAAGTTGAAATTCCTGTTAAATTCGCATTCTGGACCACCGTGCAGTGGAGTCAGTGGCAGTCACGCTTACCACTCTTCTACCAGCGCAGTCTATAATCAAAATTTGGTCAAACAAGAATGCATGAAAACTGATTTTTGCGAGTCCCTCATTTATATACTTGGTGCAGTAGCATTAAAAAAAACTCACAATTGCAACCTTGTGCAAATTGCAGTAACAAAATAGAAACAATAAATTTAAAAAAGCAAAAAGAACATTCAATGGAGGCAGAATTTGAAGAAAGAGAAGCAAAAAATAAAAAAAATAAGGAACAAACGAGAAAAAAAATAAGTAGCTAAAATGTAACAAAACATTCATGCTGAAAAGTGGCATTGAAAATAATAGAAATAGAATAATAACATGCAAATAATTAAAAAACCTGCTAATATCCAAAATAAAAAAACCCAAAACGAAGAAACGACAGAAAATGGACAAAATTAAAATAATGGAAAAGTTGAAGTTTAAAAAAAATAATAAATACCAACATAAAACTGATTGAATAAATGAGACAATCAAATTAGACGAAGGAAATTAGACTAAAATTGAAGAAAAAGAAAAATATTGCAAAATGGTTAAAATAACGAAAAAACGGGTAAACGACAAAATGAAGAATAAAATATCATAAGTATGGAAAACAGGAAATTCGACAAACGGGAGAATAATGAACCTAACTAAAAAACAGCTGCGAAAAAAAACAAGTATAAAAATAAACGTAATGGATCCAAGGAGTTAGACGTAGAAATAACAATAATACAAAATGTTTAAAATACAAAAAATTGCAAGAAAATAAAAATAGAGAGTATTAAAACAGGAAAACGGGGAAAAAAGTTGAAAATAATTCAAAATAAAAGAAAAAATGATGATCGACCATTGAATAAATAAATTGTTTAGCTTTTAAAAATAAAAAATGGACATATCATTTATTTTTAATGAACTAATTTAGAACTGAATAAGTACAATAATAGAAGTAGAAATAAATAGAAACAATTGGACGGAATAGATAGAAGAAAAAAAATAGAAAACAGGAACAAGTAGAAATAGCCCAAAAACAGGTAAAAGTGAAATCATAGAAAACATGAAACATAAAAATGGTTTAAATAGGTGAAAATGGAAATGCAAGACGAAATGGGAAAAATAGAAATAGTAAAATAAGAGAAAACTAAAAAAATAAATAGGTTAAATAATAAATAAATTCAAACAAAGTAAAACTTTAAATTAGATGAAATGGAAAAACTTGCACAAAATACAAAAAGATCAAAATTTAATAATGGGAAAAACGAGCAAATAATAAAATGAACAAAACGGAAAACATAAAATTCACAATTTCTTAAATGGGCATAAAAGCAAAGTGCTAAAGGTAATAGAACACAACAGTAAATAAAAATATTGTAAATATTGTAGTAAATAAAGATTATTGAAAAAATCCATACAAAGAAAAGCATAAATTTCAAAACAGATAAATGAAGAACGGAAAATTCACAACAAAACAAAAAACAACTAAAACGAAAAAATAAAAAAAATATTTTTTCGAAAATGAGATACCTAATATGAAAACTATGGAAAAAGTACGGATGGAGAAAATACTAAAGTAGGTTTATTGAAAAATATGAAAAAAAATCAAAAATAATCGCAAGGATTAAAATTTTGTGAAATTAATGCAATAAATTTAGTGAAATCAATTGAACAAACAGGAAAGAAAATGGGACAGTTATAAAAAATTGGACGAATTTGAAAGAAACAGCAAGAATGGTAAAAACATAGAAAGGAAAATATGAAACAAAGTATATAAAACAAAACGTTAAACAAGAATATATGGAAAAGTCTAAGAAACCTGGATGAAATGGAAAAAGAAACAGCAAAAAAGCAGAAAATTAAGATATGAAACAATAGGACAAGAGAAAAATTGGAATGAAAAGAAACACTAGATTGTGTGAGGAATATAAAATTTCTCCGATGTAATGCCAAAAACCTGAAAAAAAAAATTAAATTGAGAATGCTAAAGATGAAAAAAACTTTCGGGTTCTCGTATTTAAATAATATCATTTAAGTGAATACGGGAAATTACTATGAATCGTTTTCTTCGTGGATTTTGCACGTTTAAATCGTTTTCGAATTATCAAAGTTTTCTTTTAATTAGTGTTTCATGCAGTATTAACTTTATGATATAATTTACGATTGACTCTATGATAGAAATTGGATCATATTTGGTAATGCGTTTTTTTTTTGACAGGACGAGCCCTTTGACCACAGTTCAGTTTGGCCTTATCAGTTGCAACACCTTCATTTTGTTATGAAAATATGCACAAGCGTCCCTTTTCTTCCCACTTTTCCACTGATCAACTGTTTGTGCAACTGGAAAAACAGATGTATTCACAAAGAAAATTCACCTATGTACTGGTAGGTGGATAGATGCCAAATTGTTCCAAAAACTAGTTTTTGTCTATTTTTGTTCATATTAAGGCATAATAAAAGCAATAGCAGCAACACATAATTTTGGCCAGTATTTGACCCCAGTTACTCCTCTGTGCACCGTCCGAATGTAGAATGATATTGGATCTCGCATTACAGCTGACATGTGTGTCGCATACCATCAAACTGGTTGACTAATAGTTTGAGCGGATGGAGCGGACTGACTTTCCTCAGAAAATTATAGAATTTATGCCAGTGATACACCTCGGTTTTGGTTGAGGGATTACCGATGCTTATTACAATTTCTTCTGTAATAATACCAACTTTTTGTTTCAAATTCCAAATTTTATTCAGCAATAAATATATATTTTTTTTAATTTAAATATTACTACTCTACAGGTTGCAGTTGAAAACTGTAAAATTCAACCAGTGACAACCGTATTTTCTCTGGTTATAACCAATGGAATCACATCGGAAGTACTAAGCCTACTACCATTAAAAAAGGTATGAATTTTCCAAACGCTACTTCATAAATTACAGCATTTAGTATATTTTTCCTCTATATTTTTCCATAGTACTAATGTTAAAAATTTCAAGCGAAATGGACGGGGGCTCTAGAATCGTCCAAATGATGTGAAATTTGGCATCTGAGCTTACGTTGACATTTGTCACAATATGAAGGGGGTACTTTGAGAATTCAACAAATTAGTGTTTTTTGTAATGCCGCACTCCCCGTCAATCCATTACATCTGATACTTGGAGAAACTTCTTCCCGGGGACTCCTAGCGGTGTTTTTGTTATGAGGATGCGAGACGATACAATTCAAATATAACGGATCTAACATTAAACAGACCACACTAAGTACTAACGAAGGGCAGACGCCAGTACTGTAACCAGGCGGCAAACCATGGAACACCTTGTGCTAAGAAGAATGCATCGCAACTAATTGCCCACACATCTTCGGCAAACCAATCCGAAACACAGTCTTCAATACCATCATCAGAACCACAAACGGTTGCCGACTTTGTGGCAGCTGTTCAGGCCATAATAACAACTGTAAAAGCAACATCCAATGCTTCAGAATCAACTGCTATCACCATCGACGAGGAAGCTAATACCAATGACAATGGCTCCACACTCGTGACTCGTAAGAACAATAGGAAAGGAGGACCATCTGATCGTGAACAAGACGACACAATAAACGATGATGATAATGACGGCAACAGGAGAAAATCAATCGACCCAAAAGATGCGTTAGGCGGACGGACAAATATTTTCCTGTCCCGAAAGGAGGTCTCCTCGCGCAATAGAAAGTTGCGTGCACGAGACCCGAAGGATACTCAATAATATTTTTTATTGATTTGTACTTTTACATATAGGACCATGCATAAATAACGTAGCATTGTATGGAGGATGGGGAGTTTTTATGCTAAAAATCACTTAAAAATGCTACGTCATTTAAAGATGGTCCCTATTGTAATAATTTAATAGACCCACGGCTCTGTGAAGTTACTGCAATGATCCGTGTCAAATAAACGAATTACAAAAGAAAACAAATTAGTTATGGAAATTGCGTTTCAACTTCGTTTCACCGAAATCCGACACTAACTTAGTGACAGAACTAAGGTAGCTAGCTCCGAAAAGTGAAATCACTATTTGTATGTCAGAGCAAACCCCTAGTGATAAGTGATGTTCCTACTCTGAATACGCTGATGAGAATTAATGAAATTGAAACTTGGTTTGGATTAGCCAGCCAATGCAATATGCACCTTGCTATACTTCTCCTTAGTGGAGTAAAATTTTCGTTAAAACCATTTTTTCTCCATTATGGAGAAAATTGATTAAAACTTTGCGCGTGAAAAGCACAAAACCTAAAACTAAATTCAACTCATTCCGACACTAGCTTAGTCCTGTCAGTAAGTTAGTGTCGGATTCTGATGAGACGAAGTCGAAACGCAAATTCCATAACTAGCGGGATTTAGGAAGCATGATCTGTCCTTGCGTTGCGTTGCGTTTTGGTAAAAACTAATTTTTCACTATTAAGAAGAAAATTATTCAAAACTTTGCGCGTGAAGAGCACAAAACTTATAACTAAATAGGATTTGTGCTCTTCACGCGCTGTTTTAAATAATTTTCTCCTTAATGGAGAAAAATTAGTTTTTACCAAAACGCAATGCAACGCAAGGACAGAACATGCTTCGTTAAACCCGCTTTGATTATATTAGAATATAAAAATCGGATATTAACTTGAACCGCAATAATCGAACTGGTGTCCTGCAGCTTGGAACCGCCTACAAGATTCACCCCCGAAAAAAACAGCAAGAGGAAACCTTCCGTATAAAAACCGATTTGAAATAAATAATACGTATGCAGAAAAATCCATGCCTCGGTTCAGTTCTTCCAACTTTGAGTTTTCGGGGGCTCTTTTGTGTGGAGGCGGCGAATAAAATGAATAGATATTTAACGCTTCAAAGCATCTGAATTTTTCGTTTGCTTCAACGCGTTTTATTTGATGTAACACTGAGAATTCAAATGCATGACAATTAATCTCAATTTTAATTTCTGTGATTGTAGGACCTCAAAACCCTAATAAAAGTTTAAATAAAATTATTCATGCACCTATACGGTAAGTAACGGAATGAAATAAAAGCCAACTTTTACCCAGCACCAAGCTGAAAGATCACTTGTGTCCAGTACCACTTACCTGTACGAATTGTCATTCCGAAAGAACACCACACAAGATGCTTCCGCATCACCACGCAACAAGCCAATTAGTAAAATGCTAGTACACACCGGCACTACGAGCAATAATTGATGTAATTTGCATGCCAAACAGCCGTTTCCTTCTTTCGATGATTTTACTGTAGTCGGAAAAGATTTCCTGATATACGCCCGGGCGCAGGTACCCCAGAAGCTTTCAAATCTACCGGGCGAAATAATAGACATACATATGCTGCCAACGAGGGTTGCCAATGACTCTGCCGCAAACCGAGCCACCCGCAATAATGGACCCGGACTACTGAAGACTGCCAAGTGTACTAACCCGAACCCGACATGTAAGTTATTGGCAATGGCCGGAATGAAAAGGCTCAGTTCCGCATTCCGCAAAAAAAAATAAAAGTATGGAATGGAACGATTTTTTACACTTTCCCTACCTTAATCAAATTGGCCCAAAATGGGATTAAACGAAGCGGAAATGGTCCCTGCTTTGTCCGGTAACGGATGTTGGTGTACCTACTTGTATCTGATGCTTAATATTTATGCTTTTCGGAGGCTTTCCGATTTTTTTGTGTGGGAATGGAAGTATAATCGAAATAGGTGGTGGCTTTGCAAATCAATGAATAATCGAATTTGGAGAAGGAAGGTTTTTAAGCTCACTGGAAAAAAATACAAATGTTTACCTTGTTAGGTACACATTCAACGCACAGAAGTAGTCTAATCAGTTCCAACGGATAGACAATTTTGTTATTGGACGAGATTATTGGATCAAGATTTGAGTGGAGGTAAAACTAGGAAATTGCAGGAAAATTTTTTTTATAAATTTTCTAGATAAATTTGGACCATTCTGAAAAACGAAAACTGCATTTGAATAAGTATTTTCAGTTGTAAGCAAAGTTTGGATCATGGCATCACCAAAATTTAGTGTTATGAGTTGAACGAAACGATACAGGTTAAATTTAGCTTTGAAGCTACATGAATACATTTTATTCTTTATTTAATGACCCAATTACCTCCTGACGAAATACTTAGTGAAGTTTTGGAGCAGCTCATCACACAGCAGCTGAACTAAATAGAATAACTTTCTTATCTTTAGTGCGAGATCAGCTGTTGTCATTAGTTCACAACCGACACATCTCTACCGATGTGCGTGTGTGTTGCGCAAAGCTTTAGGGGTACCTAAGGGCGTTGTCAATATTTTGCCACCACCGGCAGGAGGTTTCGATTATATTGTTATTTTGATTTTTCACTTAAGACTTTGATCATAAAAGAGGGGTACTCGTTCCTAGCAAAATATATCTCATTCATGATTTTGGATTGAACCGCGTTTCATTGGTTTATATTCAGATTACACGGTAATAATTTTACAATTTTAAAATCCAAAAACATGGACAATATAATATCAATAAATTCAAAAATAAGGACACTATAGACTAAAAATCCTCAAAATATTGAAATATTTTTACAATGAATACTACAGAATTCAAGAAATTCAAGCGCCAATCGGAGAATGACAATCCGGGAGGTAGCTAGAAACGACCGGTGTTTTGAACTACAAAGTTACAACGTGTGGACGATCAGGGAGGGCGGAACACCTTTTTTCCGAGTGGGTAGTAAGGTTCGAAGTGATTTCTCCCCGTATTGACGAAAGTTCAGATATGGCGTGTGTAAGTGAAAATGAAAATTGCCTGATAATATCAGGTGGCTATTTGGAAACACTCTTTGTTAACAGGGCTGTTTGTCCGACGGCTCAGCGAAAATGTGTTTGTTGAATACAGATACTACAAATGCTCCACAGCTTAGTACCAATCACCAACTCCAGTATTTTATGTTTCATTGCACTTATTTTTCGTTCCTTGCTATAAAACATTCTTTCGCTGGTACTGAAGCCCGCTTGGTAGTGTTGACTAATGGGAAGGTACGACCGACATCCTTTCAGACTTAGAGGAGGTCGATTTGAATATTTCTCCGATGGCAAAGATAATGCCGATGAGTCTCATTTTCGATACAAATTATATCTAATGCAACCGGCCCCTGGATGGCCTACATCCGCACCAAAGACAAGCCATTTAATATCATCGATGTAACGCGTGATGTAACTAAACAACACTCGACCGTGTACGAAAAAGAATTTTGTCTACGTACCCGCCCGGAAGGTAGAGATTGATGGTGTGGTGTCCGAGAAGGGTCTTAATTGCGAAATAGGGGGTGGCTCCTTCTAGATCCCTGTGCTTCAGTTAGTGAAAATTATGGCATGCAAGCAATTGGGTTCAGCAAAAATCGAGGAGTATAAGAAAACTTATTTTCCATCAGCCTCATTTCGAGCCTTTCGCCGAATTTGTTCCTCTAATATTTGTTCTTTTGAACGGGGCTCGTCTACTTGTTCGCCTTTTTATGCCGCGGGGCATCAACTGCCGTCGTTGCAAACAATGGGCCCATCGTAGAAACAAGGCACGTTGTGGAAGATGCGGAGCTGGCCAATAATGTTAATCAAGATTTTTTTTCATCCGTGGGAAGACTCCGAATTAACTGTCGACATATCCCACACATAAATTATACGGGGAAAAACTGAAGCATTCTTTTGAGAAACGCTGGAAAGAAATAGTAAAGAAAGTACCGGCAACGACTAATTTCTCCGCTTCCTTGATCACTAAAGAGCTATATTCAGATAGTTTCGAATGAGGAGAATACTTTCCTCCCCTAAGTTTCCTCCCTTCCTGTCAGTGTCTCTATATTTCAGTCCTATTCTTTTCCTAGGTTTTCCACAATGTTAAATCCGAATAATAGGCAAAGATTTATTGATATTGTTTCCATATGCATAACACCTCAGCTGGTTCTAGAACACTTCAACTCCCACGATATGTCATGGGGTTGTCTTCATTCTGATAACGTATCTATCTTACTGCATGATATTCCCGACAATTTCATTATGACCATCTTGAATACAGTGAAAATAACACGAATGCCTACCAGCAGGGCCGAGCGCGTTAGATTTATTGTTGTATCCTACAACGATAAAATTAGTGTGGCAATTGATTGAAAGAGCTACGCGTCCACTATATCCGAAACAATCTAATCAAAATAAGGAATTCCTCCGGTGGAAGTGTACAACGTTTGGACTGGCTTGTTTTTCTACACTGCGATTAAAGGTCAGACTAAACAAATACCTGGCCCGAACAACCGTGGACGGTTTGTCACTTCTTTTGTGGGCAGAGAGTTCTCAGAATTGTATGCGAAAAAGTCCTATGAGGACTTGTTGAACGTCGGATCGCCCAAATTTTGCCGAATATATGCGACGTTAGAAACGCAAATGAAAACCTTGATGAAAACTGAAAAACGCGGTTATTGGCACCGGTTCGTCAACGGATTAACAAGAGAAACAATATTTCATCTGGTAGCTGGGCTCTACGTTGTGTACACGATTCAACCTTTAATCGGAATACACGGAACTAAGAATCCTTTATCGGCGACAACTGAATTTCACGTAGATTCACATTCAAATGATAGACGTTCCCGATGAAATTATAATAATGTATATAAACGTAATAATTGTTCTTCAAACACACAAATTTATCTGACAGCAAAGATACTCGCGCTAAGAATTCTCCCCACAAAACGTATGGTTTTATATTTACCTACGACCATATCCACATCGTTACTGTTCCAAGTGGGCGCTTCGATCGATGGAGCACGGAAAGCACCCCTTGTTTTTCCTAGAAAAAAATATGGGAGTTCCCAGTTTCTTTATGTTAAAATCGTTCCCGATTACCTGATACAAATATTAGCTTGAGGTATTTCGCAATGCTTTAGTCCAGGTAATGAGAAAAGTGGCACTTAGATTAGAATGGTAATGAGAAGGCGGACACATTAAGACATTGGAAGGTATTAATGAAAAATCAGCAGCTTAAACGAATTTTTCAGTATTTATTGTCAGACGAGGCTCAAAAATTGGCAAATTTCGTGGGATAATGGATGTTTAAGAATCCCAAATGCATCAACTAACCTTGGTTAAAAAGGACGGAGGAAAGTCGTGACTTCCTTCGGGTGGTATCTCGGGTCATGTTGAATGAGAACGTGTTGGGGTCATAGAGAGCTTTCTCTGCGCTTTCGGTGACGGCTATCGCGACATTAAACATGTTGTCTGGTCATAGAGTAAGGTGGGGTAAAAGTGCACGTGGGGCAAAAGTGCGCTTAGGACTTTAAAAGCACACAAGTGCTAGAACCTGGAAACTCTGTATGAATTTAGTGTATGATTAAGTCAACTAATCGCACATATAAGCATGAAAGGTTTGAATATAGTGGCTTGAAATTAAGGGGAAGGACCATTTTTCGCTGCTTTGATATAATTTTTTGAATTTTGGGAATCATAAATTGGATGTTTGAATAAATCAGGATCTATAAAGCTACAGCACCCTAAAAATCTTCAACATATGGTTCGTTGCGAGATATATTTGATTTGATGGAAAAATTCAGTAATTTTCGTAACAATTTAATAAGTTAAATAACTGACGGTGGGGTAAAAGTGCGCATAGCATATCCGCCCCAATAAAAAGTGAAGCCTTTTATATAAAAATTTAACTAATTCTTCCATGATTTAAAGAAGGGACCAGCATCTTCAATAACTGCGAGCGCACCGGTCAAATTACGACTGATATGAGCGATTTAGGAACAAAAGCATCAGCATAACTGGTTCCAAGGAAAAATATAGAGTGCCGAATGCTTAGAGTAATTAAAAAAGAAACAAAAAACTATGAATATGTAAATAAAGATGTATTTCTAATATAAATAGCATATTCGCAAGAATTCTTGTAGTGATCTACCCAACTATGACAAATAATGATGTTACCAGGGGTGACAGTTTGATCATGCACGACATTATCTAAAAGATGAAACATCCAAGTTTTTTCAACATAATGGAAAACTGAATAACATCAACCGAGGCAGAGGGAGGGGTACTTTTTAGTTATGAAGGAAGAGTAAGAGGGGATGGATATCCAAAAATTGATTAGTTAAATTTATGGGCGGAAATAAATCGGCTATTTAATCAGTGCGTACTTTTGCCCCGTGCTATGCGCACTCTTGCCCCGACCATGGGGCAAAAGTGCGCATTTGAGTATTCATAAGAAAATAACTATTTCTCGGATTACAAGCAAAACGAAGAGTTATCTAGTATTACGTTTTGCAGATGTGTGATGAGAGTATTAATTTGTAATCATGCCGAGTTTCTAGTACTTTTCTACCAATAATTATTTTACGAAAACTGTTAGGTGCGCACTTTTGCCCCACCTTACTTTACGCCTAGTGTTCTAGCGCCAGATCTCCATCGATTCAGCCTGGTTCTAACCAGAGGTGTGCTGGCTACCCTCCAAATTTATTATATCTTCTCTATTGGATGACTTGCTAACAGCTACCTACAAGTGTGATCCCAACAGTTCCCAGCCGATCCAAGGAGGTCAGTCGGCGATCCGGTTCATGATGTCCTGATAATAATCTTTCGTTTGCCACAAAGCTACAAGTTTAATTAATTTTTTCGCTGTCTATTTTGTTCGCCCTCTCCTTACTTTTTCCGATACGGTCTCTGCTTCTGATGTTGAAATCAATAATATTTTGCCTTCCTTACAAAAAGTCTACTAATGTTTCTCCTTGTTTTAATTATTAATCAAATGATGGTTCATGTTAAAAAATTACAAATTATATATCTAGTCCTTAAAAATATATCTAACTTCCTCCCATAGTCTGAATAAAATTGTATTAATATTTTTGTCTACCGATCTGAGCTCTTTTTTATAAGATGTGGATGTATCAAAATGTATTCCCATGAGTATAAATAAAAAAATAATTCCAAAATTCAAAGAAATCCTAATTATTATACAAATTTAAATTGTAAAGCAAAGAAATTTCTGTATCAGAATAAAAATATGAAATTGTTTTACATCGAGGATTTAAGACGCAAGAATTTTGTGAAGAAATACACATAGGCGTGGTTAATCTCAGGGTTTAACTTGTTCCAGACTTTCGAGCGGGTAACACCGTTCTCGGTAATTTTCGAGTGGGTAGTACTACCCATCCTACCCACGCTTTTCGCCGGCCCTGCTAAACGATACCATCTCAGAATGAGTAGTGAAATGTTCGCGCAAAAGTGACTTTACGCTTGTCCGAACATGCCGCAGACTGACTCCGGTGATTCGCATTTAATGCCAAAATATCCTGACTCATGCGTGTAGAAGACAAAAGGTTAAAAACTCTAAGCTTGCTCATATGACCCTATCCCACGCCTTTCTAAACTTTCTTTCTTCAACTTCTTGTTCTTCCTTGAGTACTGTGCCTCTTAATATTGAAAAATATTTCAAACCTTCCAGTCTCTTCCTAATTAAATGTCGTTACAGCATAAAAAGGAAGATAAAATTATAGAATCCCGCCGCGCATGACAATGCCAGATTATAACCCCTTAAGAGTTCCTGCAAGCAAGTCAAATACTTCTGATCAGATTTGATATATCGAGGTATTTAATTTAATAACACCCAGTAATATGCAAGAAACTGTGAAACAATTTTGAACAATTTCTGTCCTGTGAATTTCGATAGGAATACATTTCGATTTTTGGCCAATTTTATATGTGTGTGTTTTTTTTATTTTTTATGTACAAAAATGCTAGTATCTCAGGGAACGGGATTAGGCTTGCCATCACCCGATCCGCTAAAAACCAATGGTCTTTCCCAGAACCTGATTCTTCCCCGCCACTACCTTACGGCATAGCATAGCACCCTATCTATTTCAGTTAGTAGTTAGTTTCTTCAGTAGGTTGACAAATCCCCCTTTTCTCGACAGATCACCAGTTCACCACCATCCACGCAGACCATGGCAGTCGGAGAGCTAGCTGTAGATCGAGACTTAGCACTCTTCCTCTACGAAGACAATCTGGGCAACTTCAGGTTGTCTAATTTACAAGATCTTCGGCCATTCAGTACCGCAACTCCCTTCTCGTACGCACCATTTACTCGTTGAGATCCCGACTTGTTCGCGAGTTACTCGTCCTAGTCCTCGACGATGGACCTAGCCTACTTCAACGGAGAATTTCCCGGCGCGGGCGAGAGAAATTCTCCCGAAGTTCGGCGATTCCGGTGGAGCAAAGCATCCGGTTCGCTGATACCCCGACAACCCGCGACTGGTGGTGTCTTGTCGCGGCTACTCAATCTAGTCCCCGACGGCTAATCTAGCTTACGCTGACGGAAAGTTCCCTGCGAAAAAGGTTCTCCCGATACCGATTCTTCTTTGGTTTTAACCCCACAACTTCTTGAGCCCTTTGACTCCCTGTCCGCTGCCATTTAGCACGACAAATACGTTAAGCCACTTGGTTCCCCTCTCGTTCCATTTCGCTCCACTTCCCCGATAAGCCATTCATCTCCCGCCCTTACTTGTTCGCGAACTACTCGGTCTAGTCCCCGAAAATGGATCTAGCCTACTCCCCGGCGAGAGAGGTTCTCCCGAAACCGATGTTCGTTTCCGTGAACCATTTAGCTCCCTGCTTTGTCCCGATCTACTCGATATAGCCCCCGGCGGTGGACCTAGTCTACTCAACGGGCCAGCCAGTAGGTGCTGAGGTCCATCCAGCGATTCCGGTTGGAGCGTAGCTTCCGATTTACTGGCGCCCCAACGACCCACTGCTAGCTACTCGACGCGGTCTACTCAGTAAGGTTTTGAGGTCGGTCTGGCAATTCCGATGAAGCCTGACGTCCGGTTCACTGGCGCCCCGACGGCCCAAACTCGGTGCTACGTTGCGTACTACTCAACTGGTCCCCGACGGTGGACCTAGTCTACACCGTCGGAGAGTTCCCCGGCGGCGGAATTTCTTTCGAAATCCTATTTGTGGCTTCACAGCGACTTTCTAACCAATGGCACTACTTTGTTGATCCCTTCGCCACTTCCTCTGTAGCTAGGGAAGTACACTCGTAACCACTCTGTTGACAGCGTCCCAGTTATGCTCGTCCTGGCACATCTCTTCGACGATGATGTCCACTGTCACACCAGGCATACCCCTACGAACTTTTTCGAACTTAGGGCATTCGAAGACCACGTGTTCCGGTGTCTCCTGCACGTTCGCTCACTCCGGGCAAAGGGGTGACGAAGCATGTCCAAACCGATGCAAGTACTTCCGGAAGCATCCGTGCCCGGACAAAAACTGCGCCAAATGGACGTTCACTTCTGCATTCTTGCTATGCAACCAAGCCAACACATTTGGGATGAGTCTGTCAGACCACCTTCCTTTCTCCGCGATGACCCACTCCTGCTACCACTTAGCCAACGAGTCTGCTGGAACCAGTTTCATCCGTGCATTTCTCCGCTGGTAGCATTTCACGTCCTCAACCAGAGTGATGTAGATGGAAATCATCCCGGCGATAACGCATACTGCCTTCGACGATGTTGTTCTGTAAGCACTCGCGACTCGTACGGCCATCAGCCGGAATGTCCGGTTTCGCTTGGCTTTCAGCGCTGCACCCCAAGTAGAAACCCCATATCGGAGTATCGATGACGAAATGTGCAGCTTCTCGGCCCGCCGACGCAATAGCGTTACTTTCACCGAATTTTCGCAGGCGTAGTCGACATGGTTGTTGAAGCTCAACCGGTCGTCGATTATCACTCCCAATTGCTTCAGTGCACGCTTCGATGCAACGTCGATCTGCATCCGCTGAACCGCTTTGCAGTTGCTGACCAACAACACCTCCATCTTGTGGTGGGCTATTTGCAGCTTGACCCCGTTCATCCAGCTCTCGATCGCGTCTGCTGTCTCCGTACCGACACCTCCACTTCTTCAAGTGTCTCACCTATCACCGTTAGTGATACGTCGTCCGCGAAACCAACGATTTTCCTATGCAACCGCAGTGCTAGGACTCCATCGTACATCCCGTTCCAAAGAGTTGGACCGAGAATGGAACCCTGAGGAACGCCCGCTGTGACTCGCATTGACTTCTGACCTTCGCTTGTCTCGTACAGCAGCACTCTGGAAGTAGGTCTTCAGGATCTAGCATAGATAGTCGAGAACCCTCATTCTGTGCAGTGCTGTAGTGATGGCTTCCCAGCTGGCGCTATTAAATGCATTCTTCACATATATCGTAACCACAGTGCAATATCGATCTCCTCTTCGCTTCTGTTTAGATACCTTTTCAGCACCTCTCGAGCACTGTCCGAATTGCAACTACTGTCGATGCTCCTTTGCGGAATCCGTCCAAATGTTAAGGATTACCCTTTCCAGTAGTTTTCCGAGTTTATCCCACAGACATATGGGCCTATACCAGGCCGGAACGCCCGGTGGCTTCCCTGGCTTCGGCAGCAGCACCAGCTTCTGGATCTTCCACATTTAGAGGAAGTTGTCTTCATTTAGACACTTCTGCAGCATTATCCTGAACATGTCCGGACATACCAGGATTGCAGCTTTCTATAGATGGGCTGGGGTATTTCGTACTCGGACCCGACCCGAATCCGAATACTATTTTTGTAAACTTGTAAACGACCCGAACCCGATCTTCTATATCTAAATTTAACGTATTTGATCGAAAGAATACGGAAGCCCAGAGTAAGTTGGCGGTATTTTCATTTTTTATCTCTTTGATTTAAGTAGTTTGTGCACTATTGAAAAATAATTAAAACTCACCGTAAATAACATAAATACCCCAAAATTAAGGAAATTCACTTATTACGTTAGAAAACTGTCACCCATGAAATCAACATGCAACATATCCCCCCATCTAACGAATTGTCACAAATTTCTCGGACATCGGAAACGAATGAGAGAAGATAGCTCGCTACATGGTCAATCATCGGAACGAATTGTTGCTATACATGACCAAGTTCTCACGGAAAATTTAAAAGCTGGACAAGTTGACAGCCACACACTGAAGAGATTAAATCGAAACGTTCACCCCAACTTACCAAATTGAAGATAGAGACGCAAACATTTTGTCAGTTCCCGTGATTGCCTAAGGACTGTATCGAAAACAAACTATCCACATACATTTGCGTTGTACGCACGTATTTGTGACAGCCCGGGGACAACTTAACAGCTCCCATATATTGAACTCATAAGCAAATTTTGTGGTGATTTGGTGATGTCATGGCGGCTCGAATAGAGCAAAATTTGATAAAGGCGCATCCCATTTATTATTTTCCATATCTGTAAAAAATAAACGATTTAAGTATTTCTATCGTCATATTTATTTCGCTGTTCAAATTAGAAGCTGTTCTCACTCCGCCATACCTTAACAGAAACATAGATTCCATTTTGAAATTAAAAAATCCAAAATAAAATAAATTCGATTTTCGAAAATACAAGAAGATGACTTTTAAAACCAAGCCACTTCCACTTATATTGGCATTTCCGAAAATCTTCCGGATCGAATCAATATTTCCCTAGGCATGAAATCCTCCGGTAGTTGCCATTCCGCTAGATTTCTACCAGACTGGAGTAAAATGCCAGAATAATTCTGAAGAAATCCGTACCAAAACCATCGGAATATCTGCCGAACAGAATAATTGCAAAAGTCGAATAAAACTCTGGCAGGAGTCGAATACAATTGTACATTCCTGGCAGCATTCTTGTTGAAACCGAACACTACCGGTTTGCTGCCAGAATTCTGATAAAAGCACACAAATTCTATTCAAAGCGAATTTTGCTAAGTAGGTAGAAAATCCTGCATATATTGTTTATTTTCCCGATTAAAACACTAGAATTCTTGACGTTCTTAATGAACTTGAAACAAAATGTCGTAGGTTCACGAACTGTTAAGCTTGGTGATTTACTTCCATTGGCCAAAATGTTTTTCATTTATATTTCTCGAGAGAAAAAAGCACCAATAATATACCGATTACAAACTTCACACAACAAGAAAACCAATACATTTTTAGGAAGGAAGCGATCCGGTGGCTAAAAACAACGACTTCCAGCTAAATTTATGATAAGATTTATGTAACTTTGCTGACGGTTTCCACTTAGGGATAACTTTATTCTCTAATAATATTTTGGAATACGCTTTTTTAAATGTTGTTCTAGTTGCATTAACGACGTTCACAACACACATAACAAAACATGCTTTTCTGTTGAAACTTTTTCGTTTCGTTGTTCGTGGTACTCATACAGACAAGTTATACTAGCGCCACCATCGAATCGGTGGTACATATATGAAACAAGCACTATCTGTCAAGTTTTCCCTGGGTTGATTTGTGATGGCTTTGATATACTTGTCACAGCATGCTGTGCGTTAGACAGTCATTGTTCGTTTGTTTACTTTTATTTTGTCACGGTTTAAATTCTTCGTTTCCAAAATGACGCTTAAGCGAGTATTCAATCCAAATTTACGGGAAACATTTTCGTAAGATTAACTGCTAGGAAGAGGCAAAAAACCCGGATCTTCCAAACCGAAACTGCACCAGAAATTGGTATCCATCATTAGAAAGAAAAAATGCGCGATTTGGCCGATAAAATGCGAAAGAGCGTCGAAATGCTCCAGTGAATCAAAAAACCTGAAGACTTAAAGCAGAAAAACGACAAAATTGTGATGGTTGATAAGAACTTATGCGCAAGAGGATCAAAAACTCTTCTTGGTCAACAATATTATCCTGCCATCGATTTCATTTGGATCGGGGCTACGGTTCCAGAGTTATGAGTTGAAAAGCCCAATCATGCATAAAATTTCATGAACCAGTTAACAAAATTATGAGTTTATTTAATTTAAAAAAAAATACTTATACTACACTTATACTACACTTAATTATATACTGCACTACACTACATCTAGTAATCTTAACGTTCTAACTCCAACTGACTGAGGTGTTCCTCTGTAGTAGCTTCAGTGGTAGTTGTTTAGATTTGCGTCGACCGGCTTCTCAGGAAAACATCTGTTGGCTGGCACGATTATCACGAACAACATATGGCGCGTAGACAATTTTCTAGGTACAGTGTCGGCGACCAATATTCTGATGAAATAAGGTGTGCATTAACTAACCTTCTCACCTTTCTCATTTAAAGAAAGGCTATGTAATCACTCTGAAAATTGTCTTTTTGACAGAGGTCCCACCGCTAGGTCGAGTCCCATATACTATTCGACTCAGTTAATCAAGATCAAAAAATGTCTGAATGCGTGTGTATATGTGAGAATGTGTCAAAAAATCTCATTTTTTTTCTCTGAGAAACCCTTTGATTTGTTTTAGATATGAGTTCTGGTTCCGGAGTTATGGATTGAAGAGTGCGGTCACACATCAAATTCGCATATAGTATCCTTACTAACTGGTGTCGAATTTCATTTGGATCGGAGTTATGATTCCAGTTTTATGAGTTGCAGAAGGTGATCATAATTAGAATTCCCTGAACCTTTTTTGCCTTTCTCTTATTTTAAGGTCGTTTAGAACTTTTTCCTACAGTATTACAATGACGATTTTGATAGACATGACATAGTTTGCTTGTTCATGATTAAAACACTTACTTATGAATTTGTTGATATTACATATAGAAATCGGTCTTTAATTTAATTGTTTTATTTGTGAAGTCAACAACAGGTTAATTACACTACGCAATCTAGATCTTGACTACATTCTGCTAGTACTTGAACTCATTAGCTGAACACTGTTCTTTTGATAGATGATGGATCTGGATTGTCTTATGTTATTAATTATATTGTGGTTCATGCATTCGGTTACAAAAGTTCGTCAAATCGAGTTTATATATCAACCGGATACTTGTAAATATAAATTTATACTGTACTTGTGTATCCTGTGGGACTAGTTCAGACGTTCAAAGCTTGCTATTTTGTAATTTCTAATGGGAAAGTCCGATGGAACAAATTAATTAAAATCCCTCCCGTGAGTATTTTGAATTACTTTAAAAAAAATTATACTCCTGATCACGAAAAAAATATACTGTGACCAGTTTTGTCACATAAAATGTTCTTTGACTCTATAAACTATAAACAAGTCATTGAAGGAACCATACGTGGGGTGTAAGTCAAGTTTGTCAGTATCTCCGGATCGGTTTACGTTTCTATAAGTATCGATACAACGGTTGTGAGGAAACCAGTTACACAGCAAAAGTCGATGAGCAAGCTAGCAACAGCAGCTAAGGAGGATAAAACGAACGATAAACACGAAGTCAGAGAAAATCGAGATAACGGTGTCTAGAATAGTTTCACCGCCGGTGATCTATGAGAACTAAATTACTCGCGAAACCGGGCATCGATCTCGCGAGAAATTCCGCTGCCGAGGAGCTCTCAGCACCAGCAAGCAGATATATAAGAATCAGAAGCCTTAAGAAGCATGAGAAACCCTGCGAAGGTAGATTGTATGTCATTATGGTCGGCACCTCTGAATCGGTTTGCGTCTCGGCTGGTGATGATACTTGCAACAAACCAAACAATGTTGGACAGCAAGAAAGAAACAGCAGCAATGGAAAATCATGAATGATTAACACAAAATAGAAGGAGCAAGAGTGCAATCCCTCCTGAACTAATATCTAACGGTAGCCCTGGAATAATGAGGGTTGGGGGGAAACAAGTTTTAAATTTAGTCGGGAGGCTTACTACAAACCATTGCAGTAAGCATCCGACATTACCACGAGTCAGCAGGTACTGATGTCTGGTGATTATTCCTTCTTGATAATAAATTTGTTAAGCTGAGTTCCCAAGTTGCAATTAAAACATCTAGTCTACACATACACAGCAAATATATGTAGGGATCCTGGAAAATTGCAGACATTCGCCTACAATTTTTCTTGTCAATATTAATGTGTGTGGCACGTATACTGCCCATGATCGCATATCAGTCCCATAAAGATAGGAAATTCCATAGAAAACGGGACAACTATGCGATCATGGGTAGTATAGTATGTGACACAAACATTAAAACGATCAGGCCAACTGCACAGCATACAAAATGTAGGTGATGCAAAATTATACGGCAATCAAATTACTCATTTAATAAATGATTTATTCATCGAACGATTTTGAACCTTGAATAAGGAAGAAACGTGGACAACCGTACCGACCGTTTCAATGACTTGGCTAAGAAAGTTAATGCCACTCCTTTAGTCCTAAGCTACTGGGATGGGACAGAGGTTATTGGCCCTGTCTTGGCTAATGAGCCAAGGTTATGGCGCCTTTACTCGCTCTCTGAAATGATTATAGAGAAAAAGGGGGAAATCGGTTAATTAGTACTAAACATAAAAACGAAATATCTCCGAGCACAAAAAAAATTAAAAATACCTCGAAAACGCTTGCATAAAAACAAAATTTCAATGACTTTCCTGTTTAGTGCATGTGTGTGATGCGCAAATGAGCTTGGCTATTGAGTGAAAACATTTCTTGATTAGTGATCACAGCATGTTGAATAGGGCGATAAATAAATTAGTTTTTCATAAAAACAAACTGACACACAGCGGCAGGATCGAATGAGGCTGAACAAAACCCAAAAACGCATCTTTCAATTACCGTTGTGCGGGACTACTTAGAACACTTTTTTTCAATATATCGTCGAGTTGTTGCTACAGTCATCATCAAATTCGTTAGTTGGACAGAGGCTGTGGCCCAACCAGCCCACAGCCTCTGTCCAACTAACGAATTTGATTTGCTAGTTGGACCGACTGACAAATGTCAAAAACTCTCCAAAGAAGACGTTAGTAGTGTAAAAGATTGTTAGAGAGATTGTCAAAGTAAATTTTACATGAGATTTTAACGTTCAGATGCTTTTTAGTTGGACAATGGTCCAACTAGCGGAGGTCCAATTAAAACAGCGGTCGAGTTAAAGAGTGTTAAACCAGTGAATCACTACTGTATATGGCAAACACTCGAGTGCAAACGAAACAAAAATAAACGTAGACACGTTTTCACACTCGCACTAATACGTCTATAATGGGCTGTAATGTGTGCTGACACACTGAAGTCTTTGGCTCTTTCGTTATCTACAGCATGTGTGTGCTCTCAAAGGCGAACTTTGCATTTCCGATGGGTTTTGGCCAACATAAACTGTGTTTTACTCTACATTTTCATACAACAAAACCATAAAAAAGAAGGATTTTTTTCGTTGCGTGTCACTTTATATGAGTTAATCTTGCTTACCGACCATGCTGTTAGACTCGGGTGGAACACCCGACTCCTTGCAAGCAGAAGACCAAAAAAATCCTCACTTTTCCTTTCGATCACTCATACATGAGCCTACCTAGCTCTAGTTTTTTCTTCTTGGATTACGACTAATTCGCTTTAAAACACCGGCAGTCGAGTTGCCTTTAGTTGCCGATTTACCGAAAATAGCCATTAAAAGTGATAGAATAGAACAGTCCATCAATCAAACCATATTAATAAGGAAATATTCTTCAAACTATTTGCCCGCTTTATAACACTGATACTCTAATCAAATCGCAGAAATATTTAGATTAAATCATTTGAACGACCTACCTTTTCCAACCATCGGAAAGCTTTAGCCATAACACTCAATTTTCGTTCGAATAATCATAACCACCACATCTGTCCAGCAACCGGCAACTGAAAACGGCTTCACTTAACACAAATAATAGGATCAAACCAATTATTTACTTTTTTCAGCTCGCTGACAGTCTCCGGTATCCGAACAATCTCTTCCACCCGGACCCGAACGACCCGGACACAGGAACGACCCTGCGATCACTCGCATCGCACAACTACCGGAGCAAGGGTTTACTCGATATCTTATCTCAAACACATCCGTTTGCAAACAAGGGAAATTATATTTTTCTATCTCTCTATTTGACAGCCGGGCAGCGACACAACCCTGGCAAAGGCCAGTTGATCAAACGGGCCGGGCGGCGATACCTTGGTCGGACGACCGACGGGCGGTGTGGTGTGGAACTTTTAACAGGAAGGGTATGTGCTCTGCGTTGTGACCCTTTCCGCCAGATGGGCTTCAATTTACGATTATGATTGGTCGGTTTAGATAGAGGCAAAAATTGACATGGCTTCTCAGCAAACCCACCATCCTTTCCACCCGTGCCATGGTAGGTACCCTTTGGAGAATCCTTTTTTTCTCGTTGGCTGGGTTGATTGGAATGAACAATCCTTTCGGTGTTAGAAAAGTCATGAGTCGGTCAGAATTTTTGCTTTCCCAAAACTAGCTAGGGGATACAAATGGACACCTATGTATATGACGAAGGACAAATTATTATAGGCTAAAATTGAATGCAAACATGCGAGAAAAAACGATTGCTTCGCCAGTGGACTACTAGGACTAGCCCTAGCTTGGTAAGAAGTTGGTTAGTATGCTTTGGTAAAATAGGAAATCCAACAATGAGCAAGCATCATCCCGGAACAAGACGCAAACATAGGCGAGCCGGAGAAAAATTTCGACACACACACAATTTTTGGTGAGTAGAAGTGTAGGTCGTTATGATGCTCCGGACGTAGCCGTACGGTAGTGTCCGAAAAAATAGAGTACATGAATACAAATTTATAGTGTTATGATAAGGGGATCCGATTTACCAAAAAAACGGATGTTCTCTTGTCAAGTAAAAAACCGCTCTCGGAAATCCTTTTACACCGTATCACAAGATAGTAAGCAAAAAAAGATGATATGTATATTTACAATCTTTTGGAGGGGGGACCCCTCCGGTCTTCGACGTCCGAACGAAACGTCGATCAGAAGGAGTCTGTTTCCATCCTGGTGCTTTGATGCTTGATTGGGCAAGCACAGGTAATATTAAATAATAGGAAAGAATACTAACCGGGTTATTTACGCGACATAACCATCTTTTGTAGAGGCATAAATCCGTCGTCATTTGACGTCATAGAATTCAAGTCAACCGAATAAGATGTACGTTCCCAATGACACAACAAACCAGGTCCGTTGCCATGATTTTGTTTCGGGAAAAGCATAAAAATTGAAAGAATAAATGAATAATTTCTGATCACTCGAGATAGCCTCTGAAGAAATAAATTTTTTAAAGGTTATTCGTGACACAGCTCCGAAATATTGAAACTAGAAACAATGAATATTCAACAATTTAATGAATTCAGATGTCAATCGACCATGACAATCCCTGATGTTACTAGACGATACAAGTACTACATGTTGATAAAGCGTTAAAGACATAAAATCGGAATGATTAAAAAATTATCATTACAAAATTCTGTCACAGGAAACTCCACCCGCAGTTGCTTATTAAATCATGTTGCATCAGTTTGGCTGACAAAACTTACAACAAGGCTGACACTCTTTGAACAGAAAGACTGCAGCAGCGTCAAGTCTTAGTTTACTGTCGCAGAAAAGGTTCGAGATAAGCGAATATCAAAATTTGCGCTTAAATTTCTGATCTGGCAGGCGATTTGTGGATGTGGTGAAACAGTTCAACTTTGTTTTAGTCTGATTAACAGTTCTGCGACAGCAAGCGAATTTAGCGCTAAATCGATTTCATCACATATAAAATTGAAACTATATACATAACTAATATGAAACATTGTCTGATAGATATTTAAGAAACCTTAATTACAATTGCTAATTTCACTAATTCTTAAAATTAACAATTCCACACGCAGTTGGGAAAAAGAACAATCGTGGTAGGATCTGTAGAAGGATATTTATCCTACTACGTGGAAAAAATTCGTTCATAAATTCATAAAAACAAGATCACAATTTCGTGAATTGAAGGATTTACGAAAACCGTGACCAAGTTCCTGAAATTATGAATAATAAACCTCGTATTCATGAAACTATTCGTGTTTCAAAAAAAAACAGTTCGCGTCGAATACATACATGGCGTTACTTTCGAATGTTTTGTAGGGTTACTACTGGGTTGTTCTCTGGACATGTTTAGTTTTTGTTGTGATCCTTATTCACAATTTGGGAATTCACAGCCGACAGTTAAACGATATTCATAATTGAAGGAGCTTTTTCGTGATTTTTGTGAAATCTCATCAAGTTACAGTGATATTTTATTCATGACTCATGAGTTTGTTTTCGGATTTTTCACACAGAGTAGCGTGTTTTATGCTCACGATTGCAGGATCTTAGTCACGATTTTCTTAATTTCCATTTCGTGGTATTTTAGTCATGAGTAGAGTGATTCATGCTCATGATTTCTGGATACTAGTCACGATTTTTGTGTGAGAAATGTGATTTATATTCACGATTTTTATAATTTCACGATTATCCTAATGTTTATTCCTGATATCTTGATATTTTATTCACGAGTAGAGTGATTTATGTTCATGTTTTCAGGATCTTAGTCACGACTTTTGATATTTTCGTCACGAATAGTATGATTTATGAACTTGACTTTAGTACCTTAGTCACGATTTTCGTAATTTATTTGCATGTTATCATGATATTTTATTCTGGAGCTTACTTTCAATTTTGACACGTGGAGTGATGTGACTGATGTTCATGACGTCAGCAGTTTTATTATGATATTCGTAATTTCTTTTCGCCTTTTCACGATCTATTATTTTTTGGTTATTATCGGTTTTTGTACTCGGAGTATAAACAGGAACATAAATGTGAGAGTAATAAGCAGGATCTTATTCCATGAACTATATCATGAACACGATTTGCGGCCCTATAATGTATTTTTGGTGTTCAGCGCAGTTTTCTTTTTCTGTCGAGACATCACACTGAACATTACCAAATGTAAAACAATGTTCTAGGTCCTTAAAGTTTTCTTATATCTACTGCTCGTAACTCTTGCTGGTCACTAGCAGCTCGACATATATGACATTTCATGTGATTCTACGAATAATACTCTTGATTTTGTGAAATAATTCCCGTAAAAATTTCATGACCATGTTGCACGAATATAAAAATGATTAGGGATATCTTCTAAATATCACAATATCACGCAAAATAAATCATAGGTCAAGTACTAGCAATCATGAACTAGTTCACGAAGCCATGAATAATATTTCATGATTCCGTGAGCTAGTTTACGTACAGAAAATCGATTTGGTAATAACATGGCGGAAAACATGACTTAAGTTCACAGAACAAAAAGAAATATTTCCACCAATAAAAGCGTAACGCGGGCATTACACCCAGAATTTTTTTACGCGGGGGATACGTACCGAGTAAAAAAACCGCGTTAATTGGGAAATCCGCGTAAAAAACCGCGTTAATTGGAAAATCCGCGTAAAAAACCGTGTTAATTGAAAAATCCGCGTAAAAAACCGCGTTAATTCGAAAATCCGCGTAAAAAAAAACTCAGCAAAAGCAAAAGACAGCAAAAGAATATTTTTGAAAGTTTTTTTTTGCGCGAAATTCGCAATTAACACGGTTTTTGCAAAAAATATTCTAAGTCCTTTTGAATGCAAAAGACTTCGAAGATTTTCGAAAAGATGGAAGAGACGGGTCTGGAAGATTCCTTATGGCCCGCACCCCAACAATATGGGTATTTTCGAAATGGTCTTGAAGAGTAGGTTCCAGAAATTGATTCGCAACAACCCAATCAATATGGATATTTTTGGAATGGTCTTGAAGAGTAGGTGCCAGAAATTGACTTTTGACGTAATTTTGAAATCAAAGATGGCGACATCCGGTTTAGCGAAATTCACTATAACCCAATCGCTATGGGTATTTTCGGAATGGTCTTGAAGAGTAGGTGCAAGAAATTGATTTTTGACACCATTTTGAAATCAAAGATGGCGACTTCCGGTTCAGAGAAATTCGCTATAACCCAATCAATATGGGTATTTTCGGAATGGTCTTGAAGAGTAGGTGCCAGAAATTGATCTTTGACGCCATTTTGAAATCAAATATGGCGACTTCCGGTTTTAGCCAAATTCGCTATAACCCAATCAATATGGATATTTTTGGAATGGTCTTGAAGAGAAGGTGCCAGAAATTGATCTTTGACGTAATTTTGAAATCATAGATGGCGACATCCGGTTTAGCGAAATTCGCTATAACCCAATCACTATGGGTATTTTCGGAATGGTCTTGAAGAGTAGGTGCAAGAAATTGATTTTTGACACCATTTTGAAATCAAAGATGACGACTTCCGGTTTAGCGAAATTCGCTGTAACCCAATCAATATGGATATTTTCGAAATGGTCTTGACGAGTAGGTACCAGAAATAAATAAATCTGCACCTTCCGCGCAAGGTTTTCCATTAAAATTGATTTTTGGCTCTATTTTCAAATCCCAAATGGCGGCTTCCGGTTTCGCGATATTCTCTACAACTCAATCAATATAAGTATTTTCGGAATGGTTTTGACGAATAGTAGACAAACGTCGATGTTTGCCGTCATTTTAAAATTCTAGGTGGCGACTTCCGGTTTACCGAAATTCTCGCATGAAAAATTCGGGCAATCATCACCCTCAAATATAAGATCTTATCATAAACCAGCAAAATGCAAATTATTTCTATGTGTTCATCCAGGAAAGTGCGGTGAGAAAGGAAGAGAGAGAAAAAAAAGACGTATGTGGTGTGAGTTGGGGGTTTGAATTTATTCAAATTAAACATATTGATTAAATTTAAGTAAATTCAACTGTTTAATTAGAACTATTTGTACTACAACTTCAACTTCCAAAAATACCAATATTGATTGGGTTATACCGAATTTCGCGAAATCGGAAATCGCCATCTTGGATTTAAAAATGGCGTCAAAATCAATTTTTGAAACCTACTCGTTAAGATAATTCCAAAAAACACTCATATTGACTGGGTTATAGTGAATGTGGCTAACCCGAAAGTCGCCATCTTGGAATTCAAAATGTCGTCAAACATCGATCTTTGTCTACTGCTCGTCAAGACCATTCCGAAAATACCCATAGTGATTGGGTTATAGCGAAATTCGCTAAACCGGAAGTCGCAACCTTGGATTTCAAAATGGCGCCAAACATAAATTTCTTGTACCTACTCTTCAAGACCATTCCGAAAATACCCATATTGTTGGGGTGCAAGCCATAAGGAATCTTTCAGACCCGTCTCTTCCATCTTTCCAAAAATCTTTCTAAGTCTTTTGCATTCAAAAGGACTTAGAATATTTTTGCAAAAACCGCGTTAATTGGAAAATCCGCGTAAAAAAACCGCGTTAATTGGAAAATCCGCGTAAAAAAAACCTCGTAAAAAAACCTCACAAAAAAACCGCGTATAAAAAACCTGAATGTACTCAAGGGAAATTGAACGTAATTATAAGAGCCATAATATTTGTCCTGTTTTCGTAACGTAAAAACTTTGGTGTTTCAGAATTCATAGCACTTTTTTCACGATTTTGGGAACAATTTCCGTGTTGCAAGTGGATAAGGCACAAACAACGAAATGAGCTCATGGACGTTGAAATATTGCGACTCTGGTGCGTTTTGCTTTTCTCCTATAGAAAAGCTATGCAATCACTCTGAAAATCGTTATTTTAACTGAGGCCTGGAAGGCTGAGTCTCTTATACCATTCGACACAGGTCATCGAGTTCGGCAAATCTCTGTGTGTGCGTATTTGTGAATATGTGTATGACCAACAAATGCACATCGCTTACTCTAAGATGACTGAACGGGTTAGTCTCAAATGAAAGGTACAACTTTCCAATAAGCAGGTATTGAATTTATTTTAATTCCGACTTCCGGTCCCGGAGTTACGGATTGAAGAGTACGATCACGCGTGAAATTTCCATATAAATCGGTATCAGCATGTTATGCAAAAGATTCAAAACTTCATAAATTATATTATAAATTGCTTGTAATAGTTTTAGCTCAATGATGTCCAATCAAACCCACATTGACCGCTTTGGACACCTTCGTCGGAACCGAAAGCTTCGGGAGAGTGGATAAGTTCCTAAATTGAATTTACATTTGCTTCTCCGAAATGTCTTACTCGATTTTCTCAAGTTTAGTCTCAAATGCAAGTTACAACATGCCTATTGGCTGCTATTAAATTCCATTGAAATCGGAGTTCTTGTTCCTGTGTTACGGGTTGAAGTACGCGATCCCATGCGAAATTCCTATATAAACCGGTATAATTATTATATCTAATTGATGCAATATTAATGGAGATAACTTCTAAATTGCTTGAAATTGGTGAAAATTTTGAACTACCGTCAAATATGGTAACTTGCAACACCTTTCAGCTTCAAAGGGGTATAATTAAAAATGCCGAAACTTTAGAATACTATTTAACATGAACAAGCGCTGAATAGTACTTATGAAATCAAAATATCATTTTCTCTTATTGAATAGCCAAAATTTATATCTGTTGCAAGTAAGCCCGCATATGGGGTAATTTGAAACACATGATCTGCGTTGAAGTCTACTGCAGTATATTTTCATTTACCTCTAGTATGTACTATAATTTGGACGTTTAATTTCATTTAGTTGAATTTATTTTGTTGCATTTAATTTAAAATTCATGCAAATGCACAATTATAACTTTCGATTTATTCAAGATTTACTCACAAAAGTAAGAAAAGTTAATAATTAGGACTTTAACCCTTTATTTCAGCACTGATAGTTGCAAGTATTATCCACAGAACTGAGGTTATTGCAATTAATGTGATTATGAATATGATGATCGAATATTATTGTTAGCGTTGTTAAATTCATATGAACAGAAACATGTCGAAGTATTGCAAGTTACTCCGCTGTTGCAAGTTACCACTTTTGACGGTAATGCCAATTTCCCTAATTAAGTGTAATATTTTTCGATTGAAGTGTTTCAGCGTCGACATGTAGCTTACCAAGTTCGTGGCTGGCGAACCATTGAATATGGGTGCAAGGTATACTAGGAATATAATAGACATTTCCACTACTTTATTGAATATAAACAGCCATAGAATCATAGTCTGGAGAAATAAGAAAGGCACAGCTGCACCCTTAGGTGGATTGAAAAAGGTATTGTCATTGGATTCGCGCGGATGAACGCTTGTTTGCTTTGGAATTTTACGTAGCAACTCTAAATTTTTGCGATGCTATTCAGACCTGATCACTATTCATCCTAAGTGTTCACCAATTTCAAAATTAAGGGAGAGGAATATTTTCGAATATGATTTGCTAATCAATTACTCAAAAAATTCCAAAAATCAAAACAATTGACAGTTTTTTTTCTCACACTCGCTGTTGGGGGCAACCGCAGTGGCCAGTTCAATACAGTTTGAGCAAAGTGATGCTTTTGGCAACACGACATCGAACCGACGGAAGGAAAATAAACTGTCAACAGTAGAAGCAGAGATAGAAGAATAAGTGAATGATAAGAAGGTGTTTTTAGAAACTTGCAGAAAAATGAGGTCGATTAAAGTTGTTTAAAGAAGGACTTAAATTGGGAGAAAAGTAGGAGTCTAAAGATTTAGATGAACGAGGAAGTAAAAATAGTAAGGTTAACGGTTTGTTAATGGTTAATGACAGATTGTAAGTTGCGTGGAAATAGACGAACACGCTTTCCCTAATTTATATTATATAGCCAACAGTAAGTAAAATAGATATTAATAAGAAAATGTTAATTAAAACACTAAGCGGGTGATGGAAAAGGGTGGAACCAAAAGCAACGGTGGTTCAGTCCGCATCAATATGTCAGAGATAGACGTTGGACGAAATACAACGGGCAGAGGAAAATGCTCTGGAGTATGCGCATTTTGCAAGAGAAGCGCATGGAGATGGAGCGGAAATTGGAGGGGAGAAGTTGAAACAAGAAAAGGGATTACGACAGGAAAGAGAGCATCAGTTGGTTCAAGAGCGGGTACTTATGGAAAAGCGATTAGCCGAAGAAGCAGGAAAAAAGCCAAGCACTGTAGAATAGTTTCCAAGAAAAAATGGATGCTGTGAAGAAGTTCAGTGTGCACTTTGATGTCGCCGGAGGGGAAATGAGTGGAGAACAAGAAGCGGATACTTCAGGCAAAAGATACAAAATTGGTTGTCTTCACAGATGTAGGATAGGGATGAGCAACATGCGATGGTTGGCGATCCAAGGGGATCGTACCCTAAAACGACGAAACGCGACCCATCGGAGAAAAAAGGCACGGACTACCACTCGATTTTACAGAAGCTGATGGAAGTGCACGAAAACGAGTCGGAATCGAATGAAGAGGATGATGATTCGGGGGCGTTCAGGAGCGAGCTGTTAGAGATTATAGTCAGACTGTTGGAAAATCGTAGGTGAAACGGGCCAGGGAAAAAATCAATTGGGCCGACAAAGGAACAGTTGGCAGCTCGCCAAGCTGTATCAAAACATTTGCCGCTATTTACGGGGTGAGCCAGAGATTTGGCCAATATTTATTTGCAGCTTTGAATGTGCGTGTGGATTTTCAGATCTAGATAATTTGAAGCGCTTGCTAAACAGCCTGCAAAGAGAAGCTCTAGAAGCCGTCAGGAGTCGCCAGAGTCGGTACCGGATGTAGTCAATGATTAGCGGGACCTTTTTGGAAAGCCAGAGAAACTGCTAAACAGTTTGCTGCAAAAGGTACGGAGAACACGACCGCCTAGAGTCGATCGGTTGGAAACGTTAATCCACTTCAGGATAACAGTAAAGCAACTGTGTGATCATTTGGAAGCGGCGAAGCTAGTCGATCATCTCAGTAACCCGATGTTAGTTCAAGAGCTAGTAGACAAGCTTCCCAATAGCTACAAACTAGGCCGGGGTCGTTTTAAGCGCAATAGTGAAGGCACCGTTCTCCTCGTATTTACTGATTTCATAGTGTCGGATGATTCAGATGGTAGCGAGCTCACAGCCTTCGATATATACGATCGACAGCGTTTTGGGAAAGCAGGGGAGACCGGAACTAGTTGGCGGTGTTTTCAGTTTTCATTTTTTTTCTCGTTTTGATTTAGGTAGATCTTGCAAAATAAAAATGTGTATAAGGAAAGTGACAATTACTTGAATCCTACGATTTTTGAAGAAGCAAACGTTCAACACGCGTCTGGGATTCGTTGGTAAGACTTACGACACTCCGTGCAAGACTAGTATAGTTTAGTCCTGCCAGCCATTCAGTCCGCGGCACAAAAATACAACTTTACTTAGGGACTCCTGTTTTCAGTTGCCTCTCACGACATGGGAACAGGAAACCAGTGGATCGATTCTTAGCTGAGTTCCTAAACCCGCCGTATACCACACGACCTCTAGGCTGGTTTAGTCCGGACAAAGATAATAGACTGTTATCAACCTCCTCGTGGACCACAACCACCAAACCCCCTCGTTTTGCCTTGGAATAACACAGCTCTTCGACGACAATGACACTACTAGAATGAATTCCACTCGGGAATCGAGAACAAATTACCTGCCAAGTCAAAGTGATACAGCTGTCCGCGACAAAAGGCCCATTCATTGCATTGCCGGAGTAGACGGTTTCCGGTTCGGTCAGGTGGGATTACCTATTCCTGCCAGCAGCAGTGTATGCGTGTATGTGTGTGTGTGTCTTTGTATGCTTTCCCTCTTCCCGGGGGCAAGCAATGTAAACTGGACCCCAGCGACACGCAATGCCCAACCCAATCCCACAGAGCTAGCGTAGCCGCAACCTCCCATCCATTCCGACGACATAATTTATGTATATCGCAACCAGTTTAGCGTGAATGTTGTCATCAAATCAGGAGTTTAGCATGTGTAATAGTTTAGCATTAATATTTCAATGCAACTAGCGTACGGCACGACTGCGACTGGGATAATTACATTGACTTAGTTCGGGCCGGCTCGGGAACGCACGGTCCAATCAGGGGGTCTCCGTTTCCTATAGTAATGATAGCATGGATGTGCAGCGCTCGAACTATGTAGCTACGTACAATCAAGTGAACTCATTTCGGCGAACTCTAACCGGAGGAACGTGATTAAACGATATGATAGAGTTGATTAGTTTATAGTTCATTGAATTACGATGGGTTGCAATTGCAAATGCTCAATTCACAACTGGGGCAATGTCGTAAACAATTTTCGCGTGTGTATATTCAACAGCAGATTCGCGTTAGCGAATAGATAATGATTTATCGCTTAATGTAGATGGTATTGTTTTATGAAGTGATAGGCAGAGCCGTAGCGTGGTCTTCTGACGCCCTTGGCGGAGTCTCAGTTTTGCGTATCTTTGGTGTTTACTTTGGCTTTCTTTTTCAGCTCGACCTTCAAATAATATTTTGTGTACATGGAAATGGCACACCTACTCCCTACTTAATTTATGTTCGACAGTCGTTCATTTCATGTAAATTCTAGCCACAAATCTTTTACTGTATATTTATGAAATCAGGCGACGGCGATGGAGGGAGCATCTATTCAGAAGGCTGTTCATTAGGGTGCCAATGGCATGTATGGAAAACAGGTGATCATCAATTTTAATAACCGGACGTACCTCGAAAAAAATCTCTTTGCAAAAGTACAGCTCAATCGGACACGATTAAGAGGTTGCCCTTAGAAGCAGGCCCGTGCGCACAGGGGGGGGGGGGGGGGTTGGGGGTTCAAACCCCCCCCCCCCCCCCCCCCATGAGCGTTTTGAATTACTTTTAAAAAATTGTTATCTTCCTGTCCAGGAAAAAAATATACTGCAAACCGTTTGGACACATAAAATGTCATTTGAGTTCGGTCACTCTAGAAACAAGTCAATGACGAAACCAAGGACGAAACTTTGCGAGGGTGGCTGGAAAGGGATGTATGTCAAGCTGGACGGCTTCTTTGAAGGATCGGTTAACGTTTCGACAAGCTTCGATATTGGCAAAAGTAGTGAGTAGACAGCAGATATCGGTCAGCGGGCTAGCAACGGCAGTTATGGAGGAAAAACACGAAGTTGGAGAAAATCGGGACAACGTTGTCTAGAGAAATTTTACCGCCGATGATTATTCCGTTTGAGTGGCAGCGAAATGAAACGCGAAAATGGGCATCGGTATAGGGTGAAATACTGCCGCCAAGAAGTTCTCAGCACCAGCTAGCAGATAAATAGGAACGACTAGCACTAAGAAGGATAAGAAACCCGGCAAAGGTGGTTGTAAACAGATGTAAATTCTTATGGTCGACACCCCCGGATCAGTTCATGTTTCAACAGGGTACGATATTTGCAGCAGACCTGAGCAGGTGAGATATATCACGAAGGTTTGACAGCAAGTAAGTAAAAGTAACTATGGATAAAAACATGACGATTAACACAAAACAAAATCCTTACTAAAGCAGTACTTAACGGTTGCCCCGGATGGATGAGGATTACGAGATACAAGAGGTTTAAGTTTAGTCGGATGGCTTAACAACTACTACACACCAATTCGAATCCACCACGAGCCAGCAGACAACGCACAATGGTCGGAAATGCCAAAAACGTCACTAGAGGCCACACCCTTGAATATATTTATAGGGTATCTTTGGAGAAATTGTTCGTATGAATATTCCCCACAATCTGATAAAAATTAAATTGAGGCATGGCTTATTATTATTGAACTAGAAAAATTAACTTTTTATGCTGACGAGGTAGAAAGTTGGTGTCTTCGACAAAGTTTTAGGAATGCTCATAATGAAGAAATTTGTTGAACAACTTGAGCTTGTAGGACTTAATGTTATCGATTTATAAAGCGTTTTCTAAGCAAACCCCTTAAATTTAGCTTTTTAATATAGCTTTTTTCGCTGTGACCTTTCATGCAAACGATGTTCCAGACAAATGTTGAGGTATTAAAACCACATAATATTGTTGAAGACTGCATGTAAAAATTAAATTATTGTTGAAGACTGCATGTAAAAACATTGTTGAACACTGCATATAAAAATTTCACCTGAAATCGTCGGCGCGGCGCACACCTCTTGTAAAAATACTCATTGGTTTTAGAGTTATTGAAGAATTTTAAATTGTTTTACTCCAAGTTCAACTGCGTATAAGAGAGAAAGATGCAAACCAAAATGGACGAGCTGGCACTATTTTCAATGTCCGGACTACGCATAATAAAGGTAAGAAGGTTTTTTTACTTGGGTATTTTTACTTACAGTCTTCAACAATATTATGTGGTTTTAATGTCTCCACATTTGTCTGGAGCACGGTTTGCATGAAAAGTCACAGTGGAAAGCTATATTAAAAAACTAAATTTGAGGGTGTTGCCATTGAAAACGCTTTACAAATCATTAAATCCTACAAGTTCAACTAGTTCAACAAAATTCTTTATTACGAGCATTTCTAAAACTTTTTCGAAGACACCAACTTTTTACCTCGTCAGCATAAAAAGTTAATTTTTTTTTTTAATTTGGTCGTAGTAAGCCATGCCTAATTTTAATTTTTATCAGGTTGTGGGGAATATTCTTACGACTAATTCGTCCAAAGATACCATGTGAATATATTCGATGGTTTGGCCTCTAGTGAATTCAGTTCACGATTTTGGGGTTTCCGACCACTATGCAGCGGTGTCTTTTGATGACTCTTTCTCGATAACAAACATTTACCCAATTTGTTGAGCAGAGTTGTCTGGTTCACAAGACTAGATCCAGGCCTCTGAAAAAATCTCCAAAGTTTGAGTGTTTCCGTTCGTTTCTTTTAAAATAAACGTTAAAAAATCAACCACCCCCCCCCCCCCCCTTGAGAATTTTCTGCGCACGGGCCTGCTTAGAAGATTCAAAGATTGAATTCGAACTGTTTATGCCAAATTGCTTAAGATACAATGGAACATCAGGAGCTACCGCCACCCTGATTTTTTTTAAAATAAGCTTTATGGCTCTTGGAAAATTCTGGATTTGAATTGATACTAGGGTTTGAAAAGGCTACTTTTAATTTTTATATATATTTTTTTCCCTTTTTCAAGGATTTTTAGGAACGTGTCCACTGGAAAATAGACAGTGAAAGAATGACAACTTTCAGTTTCCGGCATCGGGAATCGACGACAAGGATTACAGATTCGCGCGGATGCATCATGTATTGGGACGCCGGGCGGTCTTCCTCGAGCCGGCAGAGGTTCCTCCAGACGATTTCGTAGTACGGCTCAGATGCGGATCGGTAACACACCGCGTTTCGCATGTGATGTTATACTGTAGGTCTCGTTTTTGCTGGGTCATTCGACAGAGATGTGTTCTCTCGTCTTGTAATACGGTAGGTAGAAGAGGGCACTTCTGAGAAGGTAGTTAGAAGAGGGCACTTCTGAGAATGATAAGGAAAATGATAGGGACAGTTAAATCTGGATATTGATAGCACGCAGGGGCTCCCAGAATTTCCTCAGAAAATATGGAATATGCTTTCTAGGTTTCATTGAACGGAGAGCCTCGATTGAGCTGAGGCTATCCGAGACAATAAAGTAATGATCGGTGGGCAAAGTATCAATGATTCCAAGGGTATACTAAGTAGCAGCAAGTTCTGCTACGTAAACTGAAGCAGGATCTATGAGTTTGAATGAAGCGGTGAGGTTTTGATTGACTATACCGAAGCCAGTGGAGCCATTGAGGCTTAACCCGTCGGTGTAAAACATCTTGTTGCAGTCGACTTCTCGAAATTTACTATGAAAGATACTTCGGATCACTTGCGGACGTATGTGATCCGGGATTCCACGAATCTCGTCCTTCATGGATATGTCGAAGAATACAGTTGAATCAGAAGCCTGGATGAGATTGACACGGGTGGGATAATATGAAGAAGGATTCATATTTTGTACCATGTAATCGAAGTACAAGAACATAAATCGGGTTTGAGAATTAAGCTCGATAAGCCTCTCGAAATTACCGCACGGGTTCAAGATATCGCTTCGGATGAGCAATCGATATGAGAGGTCCCAAAATCGATTTTTCAACGAAAGGACGCCCGTCAGCACTTCTAAATTCATCGTATGTGTCGAGTGCATGCAACCCAAAGCAATACGCAAACAACAATATTGTATTGGCTCTGGTTTGATGAAATGTATGTTTGCAGCGGAGCGGAAACAGAAACTCCCCTACTCCATCACCGACAATATCGTTGGTTGGTACAGCCTCATCAGGGCTCCTGGGTGGGCACCCCATCATATTCCGGTTATTGTACGGAGAAAGTTTGTTGTTGGCTCTTCTGTTTCAGATATCTAATGTGACATCCCCAGGTATCTTTAGAGTTGAACCAGACCTCGATATATTTCCAAATTGAAACCTGAGCAATAGTTTGACCCATTAATTGAAGCTGTAGTTGCGCTGGTTCACACTTCCTTGAAAATACGACTAGCTCAGTTTTCTCCATGGAGAACTCGATACCCAGCTGTAGGGCCCAAGCAGACAAATTGTCCAAGGTATTTGCTGCGGTCCTTGCAAATCGACGTCTTTGGGATCTGTAACATCTGCGAATATAGATTCGGACCATTACCTAGTTGCAGTAGTTCGACGGTGTACAACACTCGTCGTAGTCGGACGCCAAGGCCCAACATCGCGCATCTTCGGGACGCCGGGATTGCCCAAGGCTACGCACAGCGGCTGGAAGCAGCACTACTCACGGAAGAACAGCTGGGCGCAGCTACTCTTGAAGATGGCTGGAGAGAGATCCGTTCCTCCATAGGAAGTACTGTTATAGCGGCACTAGGTACAGTGATTCCGAATGGAGGAAACGACTGCTTCAATGAAGAATATAAGCAGTTAATAGAGGAGAAGAATGCAGCACGGGCGAGGATGCTGCAGCACGGAACGAGACAGAATGTGGAGCGATACAAACAAGCACGGAACACACAAACCTCGGTCCTCCGGAGAAAAAAGCGCGAACAGGAGGAACGAAACCGACAAGCGACGAAACAACTGTACCGCGTAAACGACACACGGAAGTTCTACGAGAAGCTGCACAATTCACGCAGCTACGTTCCGCAAGCCGATATGTGCAGAGACGTGAGGTGATTGAGGGGTGGAAGCATACTATGACGAGCACCTCAACGGTGAAGCAGCAGAGGACGAGGATAGCCTGCCGGCCCCTGATCTCCAAGAACTCAAGGAGGCGATCGGTCGGCTGAAAAACAACAAAGCTGCCGGTGTAGATCAACTACCCAGCGAGTTATTAAAATACGGTGGTGAAACACTGGCTAGAGCGCAGCACTGGGTAATCGCCAAATTTTGGGAGGACGAGATTCTTCTGGAGGAGTGGATGGAGGGTGTCGTTTGCCAATCTACAAAAAAGGTGACAAGTTGGATTGCTGCATCTACCGCGCGATTATACTACTTAGCGCCGCCTACAAGGTCATCTCCCAAATTCCTTGCCGCCGATTGTCACCATTTGCAAGGGAGTTCGTGGGGCACTACCAAGCTGGATATATGGGCTCCCGCTCCACCACGGACCAAATATTCGCGATTCGGCAGGTTCTGCAGAAGTGCCGCGAATACAACATGCCCACACATCATTTGTTCATCGATTTCAAATCGGCATATGACACAATCGATCGAGATCAGCTATGGCAGATAATGCACGAGTACGGTTTTCCGGATAAGCTAACACGATTAGTCAAAACGGCGATGGATCGGGTGATGTGCGTTGTTCGAGTATCAGGGACACTCCCTTTGAATCTCCAAGAGGGTTACGGCAAGGTGACGGTATATTGTGCCTGCTGTTCAACGTTGCGTTAGAAGGTGTGATAAGGAGAGCGGGGATAGACACGAGTGGCACGATCTTCAGGAAGTCCGTCCAGCTTCTTGGCTTCACCGACGACATTAACATAATGGCACGGAACTTTGCGACGATGTCGGAAACGTACATCAGACTGAAAGCTGAAGCCGGCAGAATTGGACTTGCCATCAACGTTTCGAAGACAAAATACATAAGAGGAAGAGATTCTAGAGACGACAATGTGAACCTCCCATCCCGAGTTCGGATTGACGGTGACGAAATCGAGATGGTCGACGAATTCGTGTATTTGGGCTCACTGGTAACCGCCGACAATGAAACCAGCAGAGAAACTCAGAGACGGATGTTGGCGGGAAATCGTGCCTACTTTGGACTCCGTAGGACGCTCCGGTCGAACAAAATTCGCCGCCGCACGAAATTGATTATCTACAAGACGCTGATTAGACCGGTGGTCCTCTACGGCCACGAGACCTGGACTATGGTCGTGGAGAACCAACGTGCCTTTGGAGTTTTCAAACGAAAGCTGTTGCGTACCGTCTATGGTGGTGTGCAGATGGAAAACGGAAGGTGGCGCAGGCGAATGAACCATTAGTTGCATCAGCTACTGGAAGAACCATCCATCGCGCAAACTGCAAAAATAGGACGTTTGTGGTGGGCTGGACACGTCGTAAAAATGTCGGACGACGACCCGGTGAAGATGATTATTGAGGCGACCCTACAAGAACAAGAAGACGGGGTGCAAAGCGAGCACGGTGGATCGAGCAGATAAAGGACGACCTGCGGACCCTTCGAAGACTGCGAGGCTGGCGACAAGCAGCAATGGACCGAGTGGAGTGGAGACGGCTTCTGAATACAGCAAGAGACAACAAGGCTCTAGCCTGAATGGTAAGGTAAGTAATGGATCTGTAACAGAGATCACACCGTCATCTGCAAGTTGCCTTAGCGTACAGGAATTAACAAGACATTCGTCAATATCATTCGCGTAAAAGTTGTAGAGAAGGGGACTTAGAAGACTCATGTAACTAATTCGTGATGTCGACAAATCACCATGCGAAAAAGGCATGTGTTTTTCAGACAGCAAGTTTAGCGAAAAGTTGTTTAAAATCGGTGAAAGACCATGCAGCTTCTCAGAAAGAATTTTGATAGAAACTGAATCAAAAGCCCCCTATATATCTAGGAAAACTGATGCCATCTGCTCTTTGCTAGCCTAATTGTCGAGAAGGGATAGGATCATTTTATCGAACAACTTCCGAATGCAGGACAGCATTGCAATCGGCCAATAAGAATTGTGACGGGAGGCTGGTTTTCCTGGTTTTTGATCGCGATGACCTGCACTTGTCTCCAATCGTGTGGGACAATATTACCCTCAAGAAACTTATTTAATAAGTTCAACAAGCGTCTCTTGACAGAGTCTGGCGGATTCTTCAACAAGTTGAATTCGATTCTGTCTGGCCCTGGAGATTTATTGTAACATGATAAGAAAGCGAGTGAGAACTCCACCATCGAAAACGGTGATTCGTTCGCGTTATCGTGAGGGGACATGACGCGGTAGATCTTCTGTGATGGACAAACCTTCTTGGCGAATGGAATATCCAACGGTTTTAATATTCCACGCTCTAGTTAGTAGTGTTTCGGTTTCGCATAGGCCGGGCCGTGACCCAAAAAATGCTCATCGATGTTTCTCGTGTTAATCCATGAACGAATCGGCGCCAGTAACCACGCTTCATAGTTTGCATCAAACTCTTCATTCGCTTTTCTAACATTACGTACTGTCGATAGCTAACAGGAAACCCGTCGTCGCGGTAAGGCTTATTCGCGGCAACTTTTTCTGCGTATACATCTGAGCACTCTTTGTCCCACAACGGATTGAGGGAGCGTATTTGGATGTTCTCGCCCGGTACTCGTTTGGTTTGAGATTGGATCGCGGTATCGAGTATCATGTGCGACAAAAACTTGTACTCTTCCTCCGGAAGAAGTGCCTGTGTCGAGTTGATAGTTTCGGATATCGCCGCAGCATAATTCTTCCAATAAATGTTTCGTGTGATGTCATACGAAATATTGATTGATTCCGATAGCCTTAAACTATTGGTGATCGAGGTGTTCTCTAATCAAAGACATTTTGAACTCCAAACACCAGACCGTGGGAGTATTGTGTAGAAAGGATCATTGAGTTTGGATGAGGCGGTTAGGTTTTGATTGAATATACCGAAGCCAGTGGAGCCGTTCAGGCTTGACCCGTGAAACATCTCGTTGCAGTCAACTTCTCGAAATTTGCTTTGAAAGATGTCTGGGATTACTTGCGGACGTATGTGATCCGGGAGTATTGTGAAGAAACGCTAATCTTATCAGCTTAACAAAAGTATGTAGACATATTTTGTTTCGCCCCTATAATGGAGCAGGTATGAACAGATGTTTAGTAAGATAACAAAAAAAATTGTCCACTCCAATAAGTCCTGCCAAAAAATTATTCGTAATCCTGGCTGGCTCTGCCAGAGCTCCGGCTCTAGTGACACAACCGAAACCAGCCAGAATTTCGCCTCATTTTCTGGCTGTCTTTACTAGAACTGCATCAGCCATTCATTCGCCATGTTGCTTTGAGACTCTGTTAAAAGTTTGAGCCAAGTTGATCAACAATTAACAAACCTCAAAAAGACGCGAAACAAAGTTGTCAACTAGATGTAGTTGAAGGGAAATTGGAGTTCTGCTGGGAAAAAAAGCGACCAAGGAGACTGTTGAAAACGTGATGGAAGGAGGCAAACGAAAAGGCCGGGCAGGTCGCATCACTAAAAAGGAAGCTCGAGTAAAAATTTTCTATTTGTTTGTATGAGTTGTGCTTGTAAAAGAAACTTGATTTGATTTTTCAATAAAAAGTTAGACCGATTTACACACATTGATATTTGACCAATTTTCTATTGTAGTACCCTTTAGATTGAAAATGTTTCAATAGACTAAAAGTATATCAATTAATATGTAAATTAAACATTTGTTTTTCGTGCCGATATACACGTTGCTGCAAATTGGTAACTGATTTTCTTTTCGCATCTGTCAATTGGCAATCTTCAACGCAACAGCCATCATTTTACTCGCACAAGACCATGCGTATTTTCCTCACACAATAATGGATTAGTTTCCTAACTGACCAAATAAACACTAAACAAACAACAATGATGTCATCTTATCAACGAATATTTGAAATCACATACGACAAAAATTTTGAAAATAATAAAATAAAATCTGCTGCTTATTTACAATAAAAAAAGATATTTCCATAACGAAGGTGGCTCATTTTTAAGGATAGTGCTGTTGATAAATGGCCATATAATAAAAAGTGATAAGGAACGCGCTAAAAGATAGCTGACCAGCTCTTCATGGTAAGTATTTTAACTATCAAACACCTGGTAATGCTTACTCCGATTGAGGTTCAAGTTTGTTTTGTTTTCAGTTTTCTTTTCGTTTATGTGCTTTTCCCAGTAATTACGATCCTATTGCAGCTTGAGATACGTAATTTGCACCAGCTATCTCTGGTATAAATCTAAAAGTAATAAAACATTTTATTACTATTGAACTGACGACACTAAAAACGAACCCATTCCGAAACTCTCATTTCAAATCTCCTCCATTATCAGCTGCTTCCAGCACGTTTAATGATTTCATCCCTTCGAGGTAAAGCAGCTTACTAGATGCAATTTCACCACATGCGCTTCGTCGCCGAAGACCGTGCTTTCGGGGCATAATTGGAATGCACCACGTGGGGATATGATTTTCATGTGCTACGTTGCAGCCAATTACTGTTCTCAAACCGAAATGCTGCTCATGCATCGGTCGGTCGCGGGGTGTGGAATCGGTAATGCGCTCAACTCACCGACCCCGCTTTCCCAGTTGATCGAAAACGATGAAATGGAATACGTTGACTGAATTCTAAGCGTCTTGGGTGGGACATAATTGGGTTGAATCTAACCTGTTGTTTCAAGTCTCTTTGTAACCTAGAAGGTATCATTGTTTGGGCAAGGAATCCTAGCGAATGCATCTATTGTGGTGTAAGTGAAAAGTTCACAGATACTATTCTTACAGTTACGGTGATGACAGATGCAGACATGTTTCGGGTTTCAAGTGAGTATACAGATACTAGATACATACTAGATTTTTCCGGATTTATCGGTCTGACTAAATTTATTCCCAGATTAGCTAGCATCCTCTGCAATTTACGACCCGCTACAAACTTAAATTGACTAAAACTTCTGCGAATATTCCCAAATCCAATATTCACTCCCAATAAATAGTTTTTCCGCCAAAATCTGCCAACCCAAAGAAGCATCTGTTTTCTCCCGGAACCACACCGAAAAAGAAATGACAAAGGAAAGGGAATCGTTTTCCCCGTCAACTCGGGAAACGAACTTAAAGAAGAAAAAAACCCATGACAAGAAGCTCGTAAAACTTCCAAACGGAAAGCCTCATTCCGCTCAGCCACCGCCAGCACACCACCGCCACTATCAGGATTTGTCTGCCAGGGCCACGCCCGTCGGATCGGGATGGAATTGTCAAGAAAGCATTCCGAAGAACACGAATTCAAATGGCGTATCGAATCGATTCGGCACCCGCACCGAAAGGCAGCGGTTTGGATCAAAATTCCCGTTCTGCTGTAAGTTGTGGAAGTAAAAATTTAGACACTGTAAAATTTTATTGGAGGCAATTAGAGCTGGGTTGTACCCGGGTTGAATACGAATGAAGCCAATTTAATATGCTTCTGTAGGTGGGTGGCGGCCTGGTGATACCGATCTCCAACGAACGGTGGATGTGGAATCATGATGCTGCACAAATTCATCATCGCTTTTAGTACTTTTTTAAAGCGTGTGTGGGTGGGCTGGAAGGGTGGTATTTTGTTACTGCGAACATCACTCTTTTGTGGGGGGGGGAGTTGTTCATTATGTCAATAATGGATAACATTGGAATTGGTTTTGATGGTATACACTTTGGAAAATTGGACGAATGGAGAAAGAGCTTTTCGATCACAATTCTAGGACATAGCGAGGAGGGTTGACATGGAGGAGAGTTTAAACCGTTACCATTACTGCCGAGTATAAAGGGTGAATACGAAATTTTTTCAACAGTGCAAATCCATTATCAAATCGCAAGTACTTATTAGATGGCACCGGTGATAGAGTGGTAAGCGTGGATGCCAGTCACTACAGTGGATCTGGGTTCAATACCCCAGCCGACGTTGTTCATATTTTCTGGGATGAAAAATCTGTAGTTACGTCTTTCCTTCGCAAAAGAAGTAAAGCCGTTGGTGACGGTCCATGTGTTGATGTGCCAATATTTGGGGTCCAGATGGTAGAGTTACCTATCTGGCGTCGGTTATTAGCACTCAGTGCGGACAGAGGCCGACGGAAAAATAACGGAGAATAAAAAAGTAGTTATCAGATATTTTCTAGAATAGATTTGTATATTTAGCACATTTGTAGTATTTGCAATTATTGGAAGTTAATTGACGAAATTCGTGAATCTTTATCTAGGTCCACTTGATGTTGTATGTAGTGCAGAGTAGTTCGATTGGGGACGCAATGCAACGAATTAACCACATACCATTCCAGCACGCTTCTAGAAAAGTAGTTTTTCCTTTTCCATGGACATCAAACCGATATTGTAAACCATTTGAAAGCTATAAAGGGCGAACACGAAATTATTGCGACACCGAAAGTGTCATGCCAATTTTCTTATAATGTTTAAAATCAAACCAAAATTTTAGGGTAGTTTTATACATATATTTACTTCAAAAATTAAAAGAAAAGTTAATCGATGGAGCCTTGAGTGTAAAATTGGACGCATTTTCGCTTGATGCCCTCCATCAAAGTCTTTACAGTGTCATCCGGTACCAGTTTCTCAGTTTTTTCCATTTTCTTAACATGTCCTTCTCGTCTTTGACTGTCTTCTTGCTCTTCCGAAGTTAAGGTTTGGCGGATTTCAGTTTGGCGGGTTCATGTCCTTTGGAACAAAATGGACAGAATTGGCCTCATACCACTCCAGGACACTTTTAGAATAGTGGCATGATGCCAAATCTGGCCAAAATAGCGGAGTGGAAGAACAGCAAAAGGCGCTTCTCGAGGCACTCAGATTTGTAGATCTCGCCATTTACTGTGCCCTTTGTCACGAAAGATTCACTCCTCAGTCCGCAAGAGCAGATGGCCTGCCAAATGAGATATTTGGAGGCGAACTTCGACATTTTCTTCTTCTTAAATTTGTCGTCCACATAGAACTTGCTCTTGCCGGTGAAAAACTCCAACTCCGTCGTCCATCACACAGCAGCCATATTTTGTCAGCATCTTCTCGTAGAGCTTTCGTGCCCGAGTTTTAGCCGTCGATTGTTGCCGCTCATCGCGGTTTGGGAAGTTCTGTACCTTGAATGTATGTAGTCCAGCTCTCTTCTTTGCATTCTGGACGTAGCTCTGCGACATGCCGATCTTTTTAGCCAAATCACGGCTTGAGACGTTGGGATTTGCTTTAATCATCCGCTTCACCTTTCCCTCCATCTTTTTGTTCGCCGGTCCCGGTTTTCTTCCAGCTCCTTTGCCGTGGTCCAACGTCAACCGCTCCTGGAACCGCTTCAACACTCTGGAGACGGTTGAATGGTGAATGTTCAACATTTTTCCCAACTGCCGGTGCGACAGGTCAGGAAATTCCAAGTGTTTGGAAAGAATTTGTTCCCTCGACTCGCGTTGGTTCACCTCCATTTTCGTTGAATCGAAAAACACAACTTCGAGTTTGACAGCATGTAAACAATACACATCTATGAGAAAGTGTGCAAAATTTGGTTGATTTTTATCCAATGGTAAGTTATGCCCTGTTGAATTTGTCGCAATAATTTCGTGTTCGCCCTTTACAAAAACAATTATTATTCAACCATAGCGTTTGATGAAAATTTTCTGGATCCGCCCCTGTTGTCAAATCCTACACGCTAAAGTCTCTGTTACAAGTCCCAAAGCCGTCGATTTGCAAGGACCATTGTAAGATACATTATACAATTTGTCTGCTTGGGCCCTCCGGTATCCAGTTCTCCACCGAGAAAACTAAGCTAGTCCTATTTTCAAGAATGCGTGACCCGCGCAACTACAGCTTCAATTAATGGGTCAAATTAATGCTCAGGTTTCAACTTTCAAATATATCGGGGTCTGGTTCAACTTCAAAGGTACCTGGTGATGTCACATAAGATATCTGAAACAGAAGAGCCTTGTTGGCTCTTCTGTTTCAGATATCTTCAACTTTCTCCGTGAAATAACCGGAATATGATGGGGTACCCACCCAGGAGCCCTGATGAGGCTGTACCAATCAACGATATTGTCGGTGATGGAGCACGGGAGATTCTTTTTTTTTAATTTCGTTTATTTGACATGGCTCATAGCGGTAGCTTAACGGAGCCGCTGATCTTTCATGTGTTTCATATAAAAAATAAATATAAAAACAATAATTATTGATTATCCGATGGATCTCGCGCGCGCAACTTTTTATTGCGAGCGGATACCTTCTTTCGTGGCTCACCCACTGCGTCATGGAGACCATTTAATTCTCTCCTGTCCTTCACATCAAGGTAATCATCGTTAAAAGTGCCTTGGTGCTCTCGATGCTTTCCTGCTTCTTGCACTTACGGGCGACCAATGTAAAACCGTCGTCATTGTTATTAGCTGCTTCACCGAAGTTGCTTACAGTGGTTTTTGGGGTGCTGGATGCTGCTTTGCCAGTTGTCAATATGGGCTGAACAGCTGCCACAAATTTGGCAACCGGTTGTGGTTCAGGTATTGGTATTGAAAACTCTTTTTTTTGGGTTGGTTTGCCGTGGATGCGTTGGCAATCGGTAGAGATGCATTCTCCTCTGTATCTTCCGCGCCAGGTTGTCCGTGATGCGCTGTCTGAGTACAATACTTGCACGTTGGAGTTTACCCCTCCTGGGTGCATAACGTAGGTTGGTTAATGGTAGCTTAGTGGGTTTTGAGTTTTATGGTCAAGTGGGAGGGGATAGGTCTTTCGATCCGCATCCTCATCCCAAGAACACCTTTAGGTGTACCCGGGAAGAAATTTCTCCACGTATCAGGTGTAACGGATTGTACTTCTCCGTATTGCGACATGTATTTTGCAATTAGATCAGTAGGGGTACGTGGTGATAGATCATGTAGCTTTACACCTAAATAGTCTTTTTTTATATACACGGGCATCTTAATTACAACTTTATCACTTTCAGCCACGTGCTTCAAGTTGTTCTGCAAAACGAAACGTTCGGCTTGGACTAACGTGATGAATGATATGAGTACTACATTGCGAAGATGATGATACTGTAGATACACAACCTCCTTGAGCCTAAGCTGCATCTTCACCTTCAGTAGATATTCCACTTCACGAAAACTCAATCATATTGTATAGAATTTACAGTCAATGACCGCTGTGTTGGGTCGGAACAGAGTTTTTTAGTCAACTTTAGTCATTATGGCAAGAATAAATTAAAAGTTTCCTTTGTTCTCGAGACAATGCACACTAGATCGAAAGGTTGCTAGTTGTTGTTCACTTGGTTCGATTGTACGTCTGACTTGGGCAGAAGTAGAAAGTGGACTGGTGGGATTTTCTGTTTCCGCTCCGTTGCGAACATACATTTCATCAAACTAGAGCCAATCCAATATTGTTGTTTGCGTATTGCTTTGGGTTGCACCCGACACATACATGAGTTTAGCAGTGCTGGCGGGCGTCCTTTCGCTGAAAAATCGATTTTGGGACCTCTCATATCGATTGCTCATCCGAAGCAATCTCTTGGACCCGTTAGTAATTGTAAAATTCGGGAGGCTTGTCAAGCTCAATTCTCAAACCTGATTCATATTATCCCAACCGTGTCAATCTCCCTCTCCTTATGACTCAACTGTATTCTTCGACACATCCATGAAGGACGAGATTCGTGGAATTCCGGATCACATACGTCCGCAAGTGATCCCAAGTATCTATCAGAGTAAATTTCGAGAAGTCGATTGTAGCCAGATGTTTTACACCGACGGGTCAAGTCTCAACGGCTCCACTGGCTTCGGTATATTAAATCAAAACCTCACCGCCTCATTCAAACTCAAAGATCCTGGCAGAACTTGCTGCGATTCAGTATACCCTTGGGATCATTAATACTTTGCCCACCGATCATTACTTTATTGTTTCGGATAACCTCAGCTCAATCGAAGCTCTCCGTTCAATGAATCCTAGAAAGTACACTGAAACCTCCATTTACGAACTCTTCTTTTACGTAATATTCGATTTACGTAACTTTTTTTACGAACTAAATTCGAAATAACGAACTCTTTTTGGAAAGTTTGAGTTCGTACATTACAGCATGAAGTTATATACTTATGTATTCTGAGTTAATTGTTACTAATATAAGTTGGGTATTTTCGAAATGGGGTTGACGAGTGCATGACGGATATCGATGTCTTGAGCCATTTTGGAATCCAAGATAGCGACTTCCGGTTTAGATAAATTCTCTATAACCACAACAATATGGGTATTTTCGGAATGGGGTTGACGAGTGTATGACAGAAATCGATGTCTTGAGCCATTTTGGAATCCAAGATGGCGACTTCCGGTTTAGATAAATTCTCCATAACCTCAACAATATGGGTATTTTCGAAATGGGGTTGACGAGTGCATGACGGAAATCGATGTCTTGAGCCATTTTGGAATCCAAGATGGCGACTTCCGGTTTAGATAAATTCTCTATATCCTCAACAATATGGGTATTTTCGGAATGGGGTTGACGAGTGCATGACGAAAATCGATGTCTTGAGCCATTTTGGAATCCAAGATGGTGACTTCCGGTTTAGATAAATTCTCCATAACTCAACAATATGGGTATTTTCGAAATGAGGTTGACGAGTGCATGACGGAAATCGATGTCTTGAGCCATTTTGGAATCCAAGATGGCGACTTCCGGTTTAGATAAATTTTCTATAACCTCAACAATATGGGTATTTTCGGAATGGGGTTCACGAGTGCATGGCGGAAATCGATGTATTGAACTATTTTGGTATCCAATTCTCTATAACCTCAACAAAATGGGTATTTTCGGGATAGGGTTGACGAGTGCATGACGGAAATAGAACCCATATTGTTCGTTATCAAGAATAATGCTCAAACGGCAATCGTCATATCGAACTTGGAAGTTTCCAATTGTCCATTTTCAGCATCTACTTGTCAAGCCCGTTCCAAAAATACCCTTATTGTTAGGGTTATCGAGAATATTGCTCAACCGGAAGTCGCCATCTTGGATTTCAAATCGGTTCCAATTGTCTATTTTCAGCATCTACTTGTCAAGCCCGTTCCAAAAATACCCATATTGTTGGGGTTATCGAGCATATTGCTTAACCGGAAGTCGCCATCTTGGATTTCAAAACGGTTCCAATTGTCTATTTTCAGCATCTACTTATCAAGCCCGTTCCAAAATACCCATATTGTCAGGGTTATCGAGAATATTGCTCAACCGGAAGTCGCCATCTTGGATTTCAAAACGGTTCCAATTGTCCATTTTCAGCATCTACTTATCAAGCCCGTTCCAAAAATACCCACATTGTCAGGGTTATCGAGAATATTGCTCAACCGGAAGTCGCCATCTTGGATTTCAGAAGGGTTCCAATTGTCCATTTTCAGCATCTACTTGTCAAGCCCGTTCCAAAAATACCAATATTGTCAGGTTTATCGAGAATATTGATCTACCGGAAGTCGCCATCTTGGATTTCAGAACGGTTCCAATTGTCCGAATGCCTAGAATCCTTGAGAGAATCTCGGGACAGTCAATATTGTTCGACAACATATCGAAAATGAATATTCTTTGCAAGAAAGTGCGGCGAGACTCCAGCGTTGGCAAATCTAGCTACATGCATCTATTATTACACGACGGATAGGGTCGTTCCGAGGCAATTTTCCGAAAGCAAATCTTACAAAACTTCTCTGAACGCGCTACAGTCGGTTACTATGAACGGCGTTGTATGGTGCCCACACTTATACAGCATACTGCAAGGTGTTCCGGACCAGTGCGTAGTATAAAGATTTCAGTGCGTAGAAATCTACAAAATTGACTGTATTCCGTTTTAGAAAATCCAATGTCGCAAAAGCTTTCGCCGATGTTTGCAGTGATGTGGTCGGCGAAACGAAGTTTTCTGTCGAATAACACTCCCAGGTCACGGATAGAATCCACCCGCTCGATGACACAGGTTTGAAGAGTATATTCGCGACGCCTTATATTCGCCGAGCGTCCGAAACTCATCATCTTACATTTATCAACGTTGATCTGTATACCGTTCAACAAGCACCATTCCTCTATATTGGCTACATCGTCTTGGAGTACAGCAGAGTCGAGTGCTGAGGCAATTGAACGAAAGATTAGCATAGAGTAGTTTTTCAGAGTTGATGCGGGTGCAGAGGTCGTTGATGAATAAGAGAAAGATCAGTGGCCCTAGGTGACTTCCTTGAGGTCCACCGGTTGGCGTTACGAATGCGCTTGAGCGTGTAGTGCCAGTTCTAACGAAGGCAGTTGTGGGGCACCTTGTCGATTGCTTTCACGAAATCAAAATATGAAGCGTCCACTTGTTGACCCTTCTCTACAATTGGAACTGGAAAGCTTGTGTACGTCATCAATTTCGAAGTGGCGGAACGTTTCTTTGCGAATCCGTGTTGATGTTCGTCAATTATGTTGGAAGAAGCAGCGTACATCGCATTGTAGACAAACTTTTCCAGAACTTTATGCCTATCTCCAGCCTTATGAATGGGAACTATAGCAGCTTCTTTCCGTGCAATTGGGAAAATATTTTCGGAGATTGAACGCTGGAAAATAATACTTACTGGTACAGCAAGTGCAGCAAGCAATCTGGACCAGGCCCTTTCATAGGATCAACGCTTGACAGAGCGCTCGCTACAACAGAATCATTTATGTTAGGAAGAGGAAGGTTTATATTATTCGTTGGCAATGTTTCAAGGTACTGTTGCGATGGATAGACAGGATGGCTGGTAAATACATATCGGAAGTGATCTGCAGAAAGGTTCACCGACTCGGCAGCGGACTGTGAATTTTTATCTCGAAGATAAACATTTTCTGGTACTTATGAACGTTTTCTGCTGTTTATAAATGCCCAGCATGTCGAAGGATTATTTCGAAGGCTGCGCTGAACTTGGTTCCGATATTCACCGAATGCAATGTTCCGGTCTGTTTCATATTGCAGTTCAGTTTGACGACGAATAGTTTTGTTGTTGTCGGTCCTATGACGTAAATATCGCTTTCGTTGTTTCCGGAGTACGTTGCGTAGGCAACCAAGCTCAGCGTTCCACCACGTAAATTTATGTTCTGCTTATCTGCTGACACGTTTTTAGGAACATTACGGTGAAGAATCTCATATATGGTATCATAGAACGCCACGACTACCTGACGCCGATTGAGTGCACCAATGGCCGTTGAGAAATCATCGAAGATGCATCGAGTAAAGTCAAAGTTGAAGTCGCCGTTAATTGTATCAAAAGCGTCATCAGAACGCATATCAAATCTTAAAACGAAGGGTTTATGATGAGGGTCAACCTTCGGTATAGATGTGGAAGGCTCAATCAGTTCGAACACGTCCGTGTCATTAACGAAAGCTAAATCGAGGGTCCGTCCATTCACGTTGCTAAGATAACAGATTTGATACAAGCCACCAGCGACCAACGTTTCTGTGATGGTCGTCTCTTGTTCCGTGGTTGCATTTTCAGGAGCACTTCTAATCGTCATCAAAAATCCACCGAAGATTAGGAAGCTTATAAATCACCTACAACAAGTACACTGTCGCGCCTATTACATTCGTCCAGGATGCTCTGGACTGCAGAGGAGTGAACGTTGTACAAGTCAGGTTCACTGTTCGACCTTAGATAAATGTAACAAATATATAACGATCGACCTGGCAGTGAAACGCGTACGACAACTTACTCCAAACATTCACGTCCAGGCATTTTTAGTATAGTCCCAGTTAGATGTTTCTCTATCGCTATGAGAACACCACCTCCGCGACGTAGATGACTGGTAGAAGAGTTGCGATCGCATCGGTAGATTGCATAGTTCGTCGTTAGCTCGATGTTTAATATATCATCACGTAGCCAGGTTTCGGTGAGAACGATAATGTCGTAGTCGCAGGAAGTGAGCGCAAGCAAGAAAGCCTGCGTTTTTGTTCTCATTCCACGAACGTTCTGGTAGTAGACGAACAGGAAATCAGGTGTTATACGCAACGGCATGCTATGAACCAAGAGGTTTTCAAGGAGTGGATTATCATTTAAAGTAAAATACTCGCCTGAGGGAGTTCGGAAGACCCCCTCATGACCTCAAAACGCACGGCCGGGACGACAAACCTGGTCGCTGGCTGGTAGCGCGACTGCGTCGGAGCGCTCAGGGACTTCCGTAGTACTGTATAACGAGCGTCCCGGTGATGGCAGCGATGAACAAAGTGCACCTTCATTTAGTTGGTTCCAATCGTTAAAGAGCACGACCGGATCAGGAGGGTGAAATTGTAGTCGATTACTGTGTAGATGATCTGCGTCTGAACTGTTATGTTCAGCAGCAGTCTGTAGTGGGAGGCATTCTGAGCGAGCAGAAGCAGTGCGATCCAACTTTCCACTTAGACATTGAAGTTGTTTGCCAGGCAGGTTTGCAAGTGGGGTAACGCCCTAGTTTTAAGAAATTCACAAAGTAAGACAAAAAAATGGTACCTTTAAGCTAACTCAAAAGTGCCTTATCAAATTAACGAATGGAATAAAAAAAAGACAATACAATTACTTTTCCTATCGCTATTCTGTGAATACCAGAATTTTTCGCCCATGTTCCGTCTATCCAGTTTTACTTTCAGGTGAAAATGCGGGCCTCCTAATAAGAGCCCGGTCTCCGAGGCAATTTCTCCTCTCATCGAGCCTGCCAGTCAGATAAAGAGCTATAGGCTTTTTCAGTAGGGTTCATTATTTCTTCGAGAGTGAAGAATTCATTCTGTTTATTGTTTTGAGTTGTCATTTCTCACCATTTTCCTTCATCTTCCTTTCCACCAGAAAAGTTACGGCAAGGCCCAAAATCTCCGAGTAACATGGGGAACGTGCCAATCGAGCTAATGTAAATTACGATTCTTGATTAATCCCACCTGACCGAACCGGAAACCGTCTACACCGGCAATGCAATGAATGGGCCTTTTGCCGCGGACAGCTGGATCACTTTGACTTGGCAGGTAATTTGTTCTCGATTCCCGAGTGGAATTCATTCCCCTGTCATTGTCGTCGTTGAGTTGTGTTATTCTACGGCAAAGCGAGGGATTTAATTATTCGCTTGGTTTGTGATGTCGCCATGCCTATCGGCTTGAAGCTTTTATTTATTGCCATTCGATCTACTGAACTTTACAGCAGGAATCAACAGACACAACGACTTGGTAAAGATAATCGACAAACTATTGCCACCTAGGTGGTTGTTTAAATATTAAACTGAACATATATTGCCTTCCCACTACTGGTGAAGTTGAAGAATTAATTGAATGTGTCATCGGTCTTGTGCATTAATTAAAGACCATGTCACCAACAAACTACTTGAATGAAATGTTGAACGATTAAATCGTACAAACACACGGGGGAGTTTAAATATGCATCGTGGTTGGTTCGGAGGGAGTGTCAATTTGCCCATCATTTGTAATTCTGTTGTTTCTGTCGAATGAGAAACGACAACTTTCCAAACAGTAGAGTCAACAATCACTTAACTAATTGAGATATACTATTTGTATTTGATATAAATAACCGATTTCCCAGGAACTTATTAACCAGTTATTATTGAAGAAAATCCCACAAAATATTTAAATAAACCAATCAGAGACGTTCCCTTCTAGGAACATCCATTTTGAAAGATTATATGGTTCGAATCACAAACTAATTACCATTTACAATCTTAATGTGATCCAACCTCGATTTATACGACGAGGAAACATTGTACATTATGTGGCATAATGCTATCGTCTAGACATAATGAGCTCCCGAAAAGCACTTTTTTGCGCGTAAATGGATCAAAAATACCGCCGTAAGAGGGTAAGAACAATGATGTCGGATCACAGCGCATTGAAAAATACAAACTGTTGGCTGCCGGATCAGCCTGTTATCGTTTTTGTTTCTCGTTCGACGAAGAAAAAAAAAACAAATCCCCAGAGTAGGTACTACAACAATATTCCGGGTCGATATTAATGCTGACGACCCCCCCAAGGGACGCCATCGGGGGCTGGGCGGGCGAGAGACAAATTTCTTCCGCCACCCACCCACAGCTCGAAATGCCGATTTTATCTTCTCCTGCAAGCACATCGTCATCATTACCTTCAGATTTCACGGCAGGACTACTATCTGTGTACTATAGCGACGAGGTCTAGCGGTTGAATGCCTGCCTATGTGCGTTAGTCGGTTGGACGGATCTCTCTCCTACTTCATAACGCATGAATGAGCGAAATTTAGAAAGCGATTCCCCCAAGATGTGCCCATAAAACCAAATTGCTTCTGACATCGGGTCCGCTATGTGGTGTCGGCGTGGGTTCCGAAATCTGGACGGCAGCAGCTGGAGCTTCTTAAGTTGGTGTTTGAAGCCCAATGATGGAAAGTACGAACGATTTTTCTTTTGATCGGCTTACAGTCGGTGTGTGTGTGGTTCAACTGATGTGAGAAAATTATGTTCTGCCTCGAGGCCAACTTTAGCAGATGAAACCGTTTGATGATGGCCATTTTATCTGGTGATAGGCGATGTGTTTTCTTCGGTAAATATTTTTCTTCATTATACTTGTAGCTTGGTTGTCTTGCGATTGCAATTTAGTGGCCGCGACACCATCTTATTTGTTACGCATTTAGTGATAATTTAGATGGACTAGTCAGATTGGACAGTCAGAATCATGTTTCTGTTGAATCCATTGTTTATTTAACGGACATTTTCATACAGGAATTCGCCAGAACTGGAACAGTGTGAGTCGCTATGCATTGAAACATATCATTGCATTAGACCAAAAAGCTAGCCAAAACTGGGCCATAACCAAGTCGAAGCGACTATTTCATAATAAAATGAAATGTACACGCCTGGAAAATTAGAGATTCAACTTTTGTTTGAAGAGCATGAGTACTGCAAATTATTTAAAAATTAATAACACAAATAAAAAATGCAATCCATTGACGTCTTTCAGGTAAGAAAATGAAGAATTGGCAAATGATGTGAAGAATCATGAAACAGCGGAAGTAAATGATGAAAAATGTGTCTGTGTCTGGTTTTGTACTGGCAAATGACTTCTTCGGTGTCCTCGTCGTCGCCCGAGTGTGGAATTGAAGTTGTGCCTTCCGGCTCATATGGTTGCTAACCATTTTATTTTATTCCGTTTCCATCTTTTTTCTATCATGATTTTTTCGATTATCTACATTCTTAAATTATTATATTGTTCACTCACGCGAAATATCTGACGCACTTTCATTAATGACGAGCACTTTCCTTTCACACGAGCACGTAATGTTTGGTACGAAGCCTTGAATTGTTTAGATGTTGATCGAATGCTGGCGCCATCTTGAACTATCGCAATTTCGTTCTTTTTACCTCTTGCATTAAACATTACGTTCAGCAGTACGGTTGATGTTGAATGGTGTATTAATACGCAGAGCACAAAGTAATGCACCTAATAGTGAGATATTATATTTCTCATACAATACTTGTGCATATTATAATCGTGTAGCACCGAAAGCAACTTTATTTTTGAATCGCAAAACTCTAGTGAAAATTTGACTTCTTTGCAAACTTATACTCGTCATGGTGAAAAAATCACCAGTTGAATTATTTATAATAAGGATGCAAGGAATCAAAATATCGTATAATATATAAAAATATTGTCACGGCACCAACCATTAGTTACCATTCTTCACACGCCCCCAATCTCCATCTCTTACTCTTCGTTCAACTGTCACGACTGTGTCAGAATGTGCTTTTTCCTTATAAATAGTTTTTACATTTTTGTACACAACAGAGTCAATCACGAAAACAAATTTAATACTACATCTTACCTACTTGGAAAAGAAAATATTTGTAGTCCTGCGACAATTTTCAAAATGTTCGTATTATGAAGAAACTGTAACAAATTTATGTTCAAAGCCTGCTTTTACTTGGAGACGAAGGAGTTTCCCTTCAAAACGTTGCACTATGTGAAGACATGTGACCAAAAAAAATTGAAAACTACATCAACTCCAACTCAATTTAATTCTATACTAAGTGTTTATATATACTATAATCAAGAAAATCATTGGGTATCTCTGAAAAACATTCAACTTAACTGGATAATAGAATGTTTGAAGATAAAATTTTTGAAAACATGCAGTCTACGTGCGTTTTTCAAACTTTCCGTATCTCGATTAAATTTGTAATGTAACATATGTTCAAATATGCCATATGAAAATTAAGATTTTTTGTTTTGTGATGATATTATTGAATTTGTGTTAATTTCTTGATTTTGTATGAAGTTTTAGGAAAAATAACGGATCAAAATCCAAAAATATCCACAAATTAGACCCCTGAACTTCTGATGGGGGATGCAAGTATAATGATTCTTCTAACTTATAGCGAGGGTTTCGGTTGCCTATATTTGCTCTATGCTAAGAACGCTTTAGTTGGAGTTTCAAGACAGTCACAATTAATAGTCTTTGTCGTGGTATTCGTTTGTGTAGCATTCATTAATCGACTCTCCGGAGCTAGAAGTCGAATGAAACAATTCGCAAGAGTGTGACTGGGAATGGACTGCATTGTAATCGACTGAATGAACGGCTTTTGTATTATCGACAATAATATAACCAACATAGCTTAGATACTCCCTACTTCAAAGCAAATGAATACTTTGAAATATTTACTTGTCCCATTCACCAGAATTCTCTCTATGTCGCTCTTTTTTATAAGGGGTTTGAAAGCACATGCGACCTTATATCAGTTAACTATTTCCAATTACGCGTTAATATACTGGACCTGAAAATTTTGATCTATTCAAAATTCTTTTTTGAGAAATCTGTGACCAAAAAGACACCTTTGAAATCCAAAACAAATTGCACGTTCCTATTATCTGAAAACTAATTAAGGTCTAATGTGGGGAATACGCATTGTATTATCTGAGTGGAAAAAAAGAATAGATGGTTTCTCGAGAAGAATCAGAAGTCAGCTACCAATTTGCAGCAGTCATACCAGCACGAAGAACATACGTTTTATTGTCATATTCATTGGCTCACTTTTAGGCCAATAAATCAATTAAATTAAATCGTTCATTTTATATTGTCGACAACACTCTCGAAAGCCGGCTGTCCGGAGTTCAAGTTGTTTTCGATGGAACAAACTCTCGATAAACGGTTTCCAGAGTTTAAACACATACGCATCGCGAACATTTACGCATCCTAGTTAATAAACTATTCAAACTTATTATGCACGAAAACAAATTCTCAGTTGCATCGCTTGGTTGAGGCGAATCCTGACTAACAACCCACCCACTACCGAATCCGTGGTACTTATGGGCGTGTCACTGAGTCGGAACCTTCCGTTAAGTAAGTACCACATCAACACTTCCTTTCTCATATCCCAAGCTACGGTAAAGATGGTCGTGGCCAGCAATGGTGATTCTCAGGCGAAATTCTCGCTTGGACTGGATCAATTGTTATTCCCAAACAATGCTCCTCAAGTACTCTGTCTGGAAATGAGAGTCATCAGTCTGCAATCTACGAAGTATACCGTGCTTACGCAACGCAACGCAATGGTTCTCAAATTCGTGCTATTTATTTAAGTATTTTTTTTAAATTTCGAGCTATATACACTTTTTTCAGCATATTTATTTGATGGATTTTTTTCATCCAGCATTTTTTCATACCATTCATTTTTTTTAATTTCATCTATTTTATTTGTTTCATCCTATGGATTAATTCTGATCAGTTTATTCATTTATATTCGTGCATTTTATTCATATTAATCATTTTACTTATTTTATTTACTGTTTTCATTTAATCCATTTTATGCATTTTCTCATTTTTTCCGTTTCATATATTTTATTTTTTTTTTATTTTTATAATCTAACTATTTTTACATTCATTCAATTTATTCGTTTCATCCAAATAATTAATTTGACACAATTTATTCTGTAAATTTTATAACTTTTTTATATCGGTTAAACTTTCATTTTAGTCATTTTACCTTTTATTTCTTTCTTTTTGTTTACTTGATCATATTCTTTCATTTTGTTTATATTATTTATTCTCTTCGTTTTACTGATTTTATTAACCATTGCATGCCCACAGTGTTTATAAACAACGTTTTCGAATAGCTATAACTTTGGGATTAGATTTCCTCATATAAACATCTAATGATTTATTATCGCTTAATTTTTCACATTAATCATTGAATGCAATATATTCTGCTTATTTTTCTTCTTTTTTTCATTTTACTAACTAGCTAATACCCATCGCGCGTTGCTGCAACTTTCAACGAAATAGTAGGAAAACACAATTTGTTCCGAAGCACCATCCGGCGGGCAAATAACCCCCAACCAAAAGCACACAAACACGCTCCATAACAAATGTCTACTATGTTAAAATTTTTACGGCAAACGGTTGAGCCGTTTGGGAGTCCATAAATCATATACATACAAACATTGACTTTTATATATATATAGATTTTTTTAATTTTGTTTAATTCATTCATTTTGTCGATTTTCATAATTTATATTATATTTTATGTTTTACATGTCTTACAAAAGAAATGTATAGGATTCGCTCAAACTTTCTTATTTATTCTATTAATTTTATTTTTTATGTTTATTAATTATTTATATTTATGTTATTTATTTAATTTATTGTGTTTATGATATTTATTTTATTTGTTTTATTTATTTTATTGATTTAATTTTTTGTACATTTTATTCATTCGATTCATATAATTCACTTCATCTATTTTTTATTTCATTCATTTCATATATTTTGTTCATTTTGTTAGTTTTATTTATTGTGTTCATGTTATTCACTTTTTTCATTTCATTCATTTTATTTATTTTATGCATTTTGTTAATTTTAGTCATGTTACTTAATTCAGTAATTTTGTTTATTTTATTTATTTTATTCGCTTTATTCATTTAATTTATTTTGTTAAATTGACTTATTTTACTCATTTCATCGATTTTATTCATTTTGTTCATTTCACTCTTTTTGTTAATTTTATTCATATTATTCATTCTATACATGTTATACATTTTATTCATTTTAAACATTACATTAATTTTGATTTTTTTTAAATCATTATTAGTTTTTTTAATTATTATTAGATTAATAATTTTATTATTATTTTTTTACATTATTAATTTTTTCCAGCTCATTCATTTAATTCAGTTTCTTCGTTATATATTTTATTGATGCTTTTCAGTCCTTTCTTTTACTCATTGCATCCAATTTGTTAGTTTGAATTAATTTAATTTATTCAATTAATCGTAAAATTTTTTCCAATTGCCCAATGTTTCACTCAATGAGCTGTATCAGTTTGATTTATTTATTCTATTATTTTGATTTATATTAATCATTCTACTCATTTTATGGATTTGATAACTAGTTTTACTTAAATAATTTTTTGATTTCATTTGTTTTATTGAATTTCTATAAGCCATTAATTTTATTCGAGGTTTTATTCGTGCTGAATTCGGAACTGTATTCATCCCACCACTAGTTGAGTGCCTACTTCGCATGAATTCTGCAAACTAATGATTGATCCCACACTGATATGTGTAGGAATTGTCTCATCTCAATGTTAGGTGGATTAAGTCGGTTTTTTGTTGAACACACAACGGTTAAGTAGTCTAATTTTTTATTTAATGAGCTGAACTGATTTGATTTATAAAAAGAACGATTAATTTATCATTTCATTCAATGAATTTGATGATTTTTTTTGCATAATGAAGTTTTGAATTTCGTTTGTTTTATTGGTTTTACATAATTTATTCAGTTCATTCGAGGTTTTATTTGTGCAGGATTCGAAACTGTGTTCATACCACCTTTAGTTGGGTGCCTACTTTTCATGAGTTCTGCCAACTAATAAATAATTCAGCAGTAATATATGTGAGAAATGTCTCATCTCATTGCTAGGTGGATTAAGTCGGTTTCTTAAATTACTTTCTATATCTATTTTTCCAGTTTATTAGTTCATATGTTTTATTTGTTTTATTTAAATGTATGATCATTTTATTTTAATCGTATATTTAATTCAGCATTCATTTTGTTTGTTTCGTTCATTTGAATTAATTTTATTCATTTCGTTCATATCATAAATTGTATTCATTTTATTCATTCTATTCATTTTATTCATTTTATTCATTTTATTTATTTTATTCATTTTATTCATTTTTAATAATCTGGCTATTTTTTCAGTCATTCATTTCATTCGAATTTAATTTGTCGCAATTTAGTTTATTCTAATAATTATAAAACTTTTTATTGTCGTTAAATTTTTCATTCCATTCATTTAAGTCATTTTAATCTGTTTATATTTCTCTCCTTTTGACTCATTTTAAATTATAAATACAGCCAAACGACCTGGGTTCAGTGATGCACAACTGGAAAAAAAAATCTCCAAAACTAACTGAAACTTTTATCGTCAATAGGGCATTGCATTTTTTTTAATTCTCAAAGGCCCCCCTCTCATATTGTGACAAATGTCAAAGTAAGCTCAGATGCCAAATTTCACAACATTTGGACAATTCAAGCCTCCCGCCCACCTCGCTTGAAATTTTTGAAATTGGTGCTATGGAAAATATGGAGGAAAAATATATTAAATTTATACCTCACTTTAAAGGAAATAATCCTAGTATTTGAGATATTCTTGTTTCTACAAAAATACGGGAAAGTGGGGTACATGGTCATTTTGGCCCCAAAATCCCCTATTTTTTAAAATTTTACTGATCCGTGATGCAAATCATACATATTTTGCAGTTTATCTAATGTAAAAAAATCCCAGAAATCGAATGAAACTATTTTGATCTTTGTCCGAATACGAGAAGTTTGGGTTATAGGGCCTTTTGCAATTCATATTAAATTTTATCATTTTCTCGTGCATTATTATTCTTTAATCAATTTTAATAAAATGTACCTTTCAATCAATTTAAATAAAATGTACCTTAGCAAACGTGGAAAATTCTAAGGAATACAACAAAAATAGATTTGTTAGCGGTAAAATTCAGAAACATAAAAAAATTTCACATTAACCCTACACATAACATTTTCTTCATTAAATGTCCTAATACCTCAACTTCCCCTAGTTTTTCAGGATGGAAACTTTTCTCATGTGATCCCTCAGCGAATTTTACACTAAAAGTAGTACATTAAATAAGAGTTGTGTTGTTAAATGGAGTTAATGTGTGCGATTTTAGGATAAAAATGTGAATTTGAGACTATAAGTCAGATAATTTGATGTTTCTGAATTTTACCGGTAACGAATCTATTTTTATTTTGTTCCTAAGAATTTTTACGTTCAATAAGGTATATTTATTTATTGAGTGAAGAATAATAGAGATATATGCACGAGAAAATGAAAAAAAAAATAAATATGAATGACAAAAGGCCCTACAACCCCAACTTCTTGTAATCGGACAAAGGTCAAAAAGGTTCCGTTGGATTTCTGAGATTTTTTGACGTTAGAAAAACTGCAAAATATGCACGATTTGCATCACGGAGGAGAAAAAATATTAAAAATAGGGGATTTTGGGGCCAAAATGACCCAGTACCCCACTTTCCCGTATTTTTCTAAAGACGGAAAAGTCTCCATTCAAATACTAAGGTTAGTTTCATTAAAAAGAGGTATAAATTGTAATTTGTGATTGCTACTTCAAAAGTTATAGCATTTAATATATTTTTTCCTCCATATCTTCCCATAGTACTTATTTCAAAAATTTGAAGCGAAGTGGGCGGGAAGCTAGAATTGTCCAAATGATATGAAATTTGGCATCTGAGCTTACTTTGACATTTGTAACAATATGAGAGGGGGGGGGGTGCTTTGAGAAAACAAAAAAAATTTGCAATGCCCTAATCGTCAATCTCTGGTCCAAAATAATTAAAATTGTCGGTCGGTCGTTAAGATTTTCAACGTTCTGAGTAAAGTAATTTTTTCGGGTATTGACCAAATTGAACAGGTCAACCTGCAAAGTGTTTTATTTTACACGAACTACCTGATTAAAAAAGAAAATAAATAAAAAGTTAACCCATGGCCAACTGGCTACGCGCTCCCCTCCATCTAAACAATCAAAGCACTATTTAAATATCCGGTAAAAATTAGCATGCTAATGGAGCGTAAAATACACTAGTTTACAAAACAAAAATAATAAAATCTGAACATCAACAAGTAACCTCCATTTTCGATGTAAAATTGTGTAGTGAATTCGAAAATGAAGTCCAAAAAATTTACAGTACAACAGTTTTCGAGTTAGAGTGAAAAAGTGGATTTCACCTTTAAGGAAAAAGTACGTTTAGTCAAATCCATATATCTTCGGTTATAGCAAATCTATATGAAATATAATTATATTAAATTAAAGGTAAATGCATGAAATTTCGGTCGTCGAAACATTTTGTTTGTATACGACTAATGATTCTGACGCTATTTACGAGTTTGTTATTTTTTTTCCTTTTTTCCCTATTTTTTAGAGAAAATTGAGCGCTTGGTCAATATTTGGGGAAAAATAAAGCAACTATAATTATAGTGAAATTTATAGCCTGCTAAAACCAATGAAAATAAGCTTTTGTTAGTTGAAATCAGATGAAAATTGTGAAAGTTGTTAATTTTTTTGTAAAATGAGAATTTTTAAGTTTCTCTGGCATAACTTATTGAAATTCAAACTTACTGTTTCAAAATTGATAATTCCCCTTATAACCCACTGATACTTACACCGCTACCTAGCACCCATGTATATGAAGAACAGTACATAGACCATCCGATCTTTGGTAAACGACCTGTTGACGAAGAACGATAGACTTTATTACCCTTGAAAAAGGCCGAAAACAGTGGCCGAAACTTTGGGCAGTACAAAATAGCCGTTCTTATATTATAGACCGAAGAAGCCGAACATCCGTATAACCAACTTCCGGTCCGGTTCTCACTGGTAAAATTCATTTTTTAGTCTAACTAGAAAACTGTTCTACTGTCAATTTTTTTGACTTCATTTTCGGATTCAGCACACGATTTTACATTAAAAATGACCACCAGCTTACTGAGTTCAGAAAGGTTGTAAGCTAGTGATATAGGTAACCATCTATACTCGCTAGTGTCAAATTAACTAGAAGTAAAAAAGTTCTTGATATTTATTATTATTTTGAGGTGTAAATAAAAAAATTACAAGAATTTCCAACATTATTTTTTTTCTTTCCCAACCCGAAGACTATCTACAGAAGTTTTTTCAAGCAAAACAACAATTTGAGCATTAGAGGATTAAGTTGGTTTTTGCTTGCATTTCTCTAAGGCGTCTGCCTTCATTCACAGTTTAAATGCATAGACCAGGTACATTACAACCTTGTTCCATTAACAAAACAACCATGCGTTCCCATTTTTTTTTTTCGAAAAATGAGATCTCTCCAGAAGATAGTTAATGGTTGATAATTAGGTTCGAGATTAAATGCACTTGTCTTGTCGTCCCTTCGTCTATGAAATTTTTTTTGATCGCTTCTGTTTTTTAGAAATAACACCCTGTTGAATGCTTAATGGTGTGAACTCGCATTCTGTGGCTGGGAATGTTAAATGCCTGAATCGGGAGGCCGTAATTAATGTGACAGCTAATCAAACACTATTAGACCCAGTTTGTCAATTCCAACAATCGACGGAACATACTGTGAACTGGTATTTGATCCCAACGGGAAATTGTCATCTACCACCAGAAATTATTGACTCGTGTGAGCAGTTTGGTGCAGAGGAGTGCTTATAAGGCAGTCGTCGTGTGTTTGATCTCCAATCAGAAACGATACTTAGTGTTAGTAAAATCGTAGCACTCGCCCTGTAATTGGTCGGTGTTAAGTCAGACCGGACTAAGTGACAAAATATTGATTTCGAGAAAAACGAGATTAAAGTTTGAATCGCCGCATCATTTACATTATAATTGGAAATTTATTTTTGTCATAATTCTTGTTTATTGTTAAATATATCAAATCTGGCAAAAGTCGAATGTAGCTGACGAAATTCTTTATCCAGTGCTATCATTATCTAATTTTTTGATGCGACTTAGTCCGGTCTGACTTAACACCGACCAATTGTTCTGTACACTAAGGACCTGGTGTGAAATCGGGCGAAAAAGAAGGCCAAATCCCTCAACGGAGTTTAGCATCAAGACTGTGCTTTAATTTGTGTGAAGTTGGGCACACACTCAGTTCAGCAGTGCTGTCATTAGAAGTACACGCGGTAAAAATATTGACATGGCTTTATATAATTCGGATAAAGATTCAATGAAATAAACCATTATCTCAAGCATGATATTTTAGTTTAATACACAGAGAAGCTTTTGAGATTAAGTTATACATATTCGAAATGGCGAAATACGATTCCAAAATACGCATTTTACTTCATGCCACCTACAGATAATACGCCACACCGGATGCTTCGAAATCTGAACATCACACACATTCCCGAACCGATCCTACTCTGAGGTTTTGTTAGCTTTGGACGAGCCGCGCGCAATGGACAAAGGTAGGCGACGCGAGGTGTCACGTCGCACCGTCGGTCGGTCGGTCGACGTTGCTGTTCCCAGTTGTGATTGCAGACAAATATTTATTGTTGTCGGCCGATGACTGCGCGAGTGTGATTCTGTGTACGTTTGTTGGAATGGTAAATGATCACGGTGCGCTTTTTGAAATCGGATACGGCAGATATCTATTTAGCAAATGCACCCCCGGTTCCGGTGCTGTTTGCGCGCTGGCTTTGGCGGTGGGTAGGTCGGCTGTTATTGCCGGTGTATTGTTTTAAATGTTCAGTAAGCGGTTTCATGGCGTGCGTGTCGATCTGAAATAGTATGTGATTATGCTTTTTCCATTGGACAACAGTTTTCCGTCGGAATTCGCTGCGGATGTATTTTAGAATTGAATTGCAATGACGATTAGCGCCACCGTGCGTGACGAGGGATAATTCTAGGTAGTGTGGTGGATTTTGAATATTTCCTATAATACTTCCATCATTGGGAATTCAATAGTGAACGCGTTGTTTGAGTCACCTTTGCCCAAAAATTCGAATATGAAAAGTAAATTAGAGAATATCAAACTATCTCGCCATCTTAGTGCCATCAGGTTATCCGATTATATTTTTTTTATCCAGTCTGATCATTTTACACGGTACGTTGCGTTAAATTTAAGGTACTATTATTTATGTTTTGCGCTAAAAATTTGCTACAAGTTGGTGGTTCCGATTTGAATGCGTTGTAAAAGTATAAATGGACATTTTTGTAAGTTTACTCAAAGACAAATGGAATAAATTGGAACGATCTTATATGACGGAGCTGTAATATGCAGTTTCTAATTCGCTCCAAACCTTCGGTGGCACACGTTACAGCGACAAAGGCGATAAAGGGGTCTTCTGAGAATGACATAAAAATAATAAAATTTGATTATTGAACACTTATAAGAAGAGGTAGATACAAGATATGCAGGGTAGATCGTGGTTTTCCAGTACATCCACAATCGTTGTGTGATCTTGTCTGGGCCAGAACTGAATCCGATAAGTGAAACCTGGCACCACAATATTCAGCGCAAGTCCAAATAACATGCTCGATGTCATGATAGGTATCGCCACAAGCACAGTAACAACTCACCACAAGTCCAATGCGCCGGAGATGCGCATCCAACGTGGGTTTATTGAACCTGTGTCGCAACATGACACAAATCAATTCACGATCCTCCTAAACCAAGTTTTCGTCTATAGTATCGAGCTATGGGACCATTTATAAACTATGTATTGCCAAAATCGCCAAATATTGACACAGATCGTCACACATTTCTTTTTCTTCAGTAAAACACGTTACGTCACGTTCAAACTTACTGCACCAGCCATTTGGCTCCAGTGCCATTTAGCACCGCAACTCCTTTAGGCCCTATGGCTCTCTTCTAGTGCCATTTAGTACCCTCGTTGAGCTCTCGACTTGTTCGCGAACTACTCGGTCTAGTCCCTGACGATGGACATAGCTTACTCCGACAGAGAATTTCCCGGCGAGAGAAGTTCTCCCGAAACCGAACCAACCAGCCAGGTTCCGAGAACGGTTTGTGATTCCGGTGGAGCAAGGCGTCCGGTTCACTGGAGCCCTGACGTCCCATATCCGATGCTCTGTCGCGGTCTACTGGACTAATCCCCAGCGGTAGATCTAGCCCACTCCAGCAGAGTTTCCAGAGACGGTGATTGCTCTCCCAAAACCGTTGCCGCTGTCCATCACTCCATTTCCGCTGTAAAGTAGTCATGATCTGCGTCACCACTTTGTTGACTGCGTTCTACGTAAGTACGTCGCTCATCATTTTGTGGATAACATTATCCGGGTTGATGCCCAGCCCTCCCTTTTCAAGCATCTCCCTACGTATCGTTTCGCAACTCGGACTGCCTCCGACGACGACATTGTTCTGTACGCGCTCGCGACTCGTACGGTCATCAGCCGGAACGTTCTGTACAACTTTTCGCTGGTTCCGCTTGGTTTTCAGCGCTGCTTCCAAGGCCGGAACCCCATATCACAGTATCGATGACGAAACACTAGCTAGAAGACGTCTCGTACTGCTTCTCGGACCGCCTAAGTTCGGCATGATCCTAGCTAACCCGTTCGTTGCCTTTCGCAGGTGTAGTCGACTTGGTTGTTAAAGCTCAACCGGCCGTCCATTAGTTTTCCGAGTTTTCTGAATGTATCCAGCAGAAAAATGGGCATGTACGAGACGGGATCACCCGGTAACTTCCCTGGCTTTAGCAGCATCACATGCTTTCTGTACCTTTCACATTTCGAACAAGTTGCCATCATCTAAACACTTCTGCAGCACCATCCTGAACATGTCCGGATATACCAGGATCACAGCTTTCAGCGCCACGTTTGGAATTCCATCTGGTTCGGGGATGGACGCCGTCTACTGCATGGCTCCAGTTTTCACGGCATTGTGGCGTTACAAACCATCGAAATTCTTCTTGCTAGCTCAGGTGCATCATCGTGAATCATCGCGAAGGGCTCGAGCATTTGTGCGTTAACGTGTTGGATTGCGGGGGCGTTTGTATGTCGCGTGTGCTAGTATGTGTGTAACTTCGCGTTTATAAATTCTAATTTATAACCGTGTGTCCATTCACACATTCGCGTGGGTTCTTGGATCTTCGTGCTCGGGCCGTAAATCTGATACTTAATTTTCGGAGTACGGTTCAGATGCAATAAGAGAGCGCGTTTTTTTCCATATTACTAGAGTTACCGGTCATGCCACCAAGGAAGTGTTGTCTAGTGAATATGAGTATCAGTTTTTTATTGGTTCAACTGAAGGCATGAACCTTTTCTGCTATAGCCGAGAGTAGGGACTTCCACGAGCGTTTGTAGGTTCACCCTTAAGACGTTTGTAAATTTATAAGTGCTAAAATGCTCACTTTGTCATCGATGCGTTAACCTGTTTGTGAGATTGCGGGTGCAGGTGTGCTTAGATTATCTTAAAGGTCTCGAGCGTTTGTATGTTAACGTGTTTGTCGCGTCCGCTTACGTGTATGTAACTTTGCTTCGATAAATTCGATTTTATAACAGTGTGGCCATTTGCATATTCGAGTGTATTTTTGAATGATCGTATGCGGACCGTGACTATGAAGCTTAATTTTCAGTGTATGGTTTAAATGCTAGCAGAGAGTTCCCCCTTATCACTAGAGTTCGTTTACGTTTTGTTCAGTGAATATGAGCGTCATTTTTTTATTGGTCCAACTGATGCTAGGCTGCAAGGACCGAGGGTAGCGACTTCCGGACGTGACCGATTCATCATCGCACGAGCTATGGGTTAATGCAAATTTATAGGTGATAAACGGGGCAAGATGGCGAGTGTCCAGATGTGGGGATGATTAATTGCATGTTCGCATTTGTGACCAAAATTGTAATATCGCGAAGGCTACGAGCGTGTGTACATACATTTGGACTGAGAGAAATTGCGAATGTGTATGAGAGAATATGCAATTGATTGTGTTAGTGAGTATTAATATAAATTTACTTAAAGATATAGTAATAACAGGGAAAATAACATGCCGAATAAGGAAAAAAACAGATGCAAAGATATCAAGTATAAGCTGACTGATATTTTTTTTGGTATACATGAGTGGAGAAAAATCAAACTAATAGAATAGGCCCATGTAAATTTTCAAACATTTTAAAAATGTGGACAGATCTAAGCTGCATGCTATGGTCCTGTACAGGTAAAATCTTATGAAAACAAATAACATTACAGGCGTCAAATATTTTATAAAAGACTGCCGCATCTACATGCCCGGCCACAAAGTTGAGATCGACGGTGCACTCATCGATTCGAGTTCGTCTGGATCAACTGTAGAACGGTGTTTACCGTTGCAATGACTCCTTGCTCCATTGGTCGAAGACTGGCGAGTGCGCAAAGAATTTTTATGATGATGTAAGGATTAGGAATGCTAAAACACGTTCCTACCGCGATTTTTCCTCAATTGTGGAAAGCAGCTTTCATCTTTCCTGTCCACAAAAAAGGTGATAAGAGGAACATTGACAATTATCGAGGAATGTCTGCGCTCTGTGCCATTTCCAAGCTCTTTGAGTTAGTCGTGGTGGAGTCAGTGTTTTTTCACTGTAAGGAATATATTTCTAAAGACCAATAGGGATTCATGTCGAATCGATCGACGTCAACGAATCTACTATCTCTAACCTCTTTTGTGTCCGAAGGGTTCGATGCGAACCATCAAACTGATGTTATATATACTGACTTATCTGCAGCTTTCGACAAAATCAATCACGATATCGCAATCGCTAAATTGGAAAAACTTGGCTTCAGTGGATAACTCCTGCGATGGTTCCAATCCTATCTTGTTGGCCGTCAACTCAGTGTGAACATAGGTGATGCATACTCCAAACTGTTCTCCGCAATGTTTGGTATTCCGCAAGGAAGTCATCTTGGACCATTGATATTCACTCTATATTTCAACGATGTAAACTATCAGCTGAAAGGGCCACGGTTGTCGTATGCAGATGATCAAAAAAAATTCAACAGAATTAGGAGCCGAACGGACGCACTATATTTGCAGCAGCAAATTGACACTTTCAGCAGATGGTGTGAAAACAACCGAATGATTCTGAATCCGGCGAAATGTTCTGTGATATCGTTCTCCAGAAAAAAAAAGATCCCATTGAGTTTAAATGTAACTTGTCTGAAGCTCTTGTTTCCCGGGTGAGCTGCGTTAAGGATCTTGGAGTGTTGTTAGATTCAAAACATACATTTAAGAATCACATTTCGTATGTTGTTGGTGAAGCATCGCGAAGCCTGGGCTTCATTTTCCGTACGACTAAATCCTTCACAGACATTTATTGTCTCAACAGCCTCTACTGCTCTTTAGTGCGCTCCACGCTGGCGTATTGTTCGGCAGTCTGGAACCCGAATTACATGAACAGCAGCGATCGAATTGAAGGCTTTCAACGAAAATTTATACGGTATGCTCTTCGACGCCTGCCTTGGCGCGATCCTGTTCGTCTACTAAGCTACGAGAGTCGGTGTCAACTCATCCAGCTCGATACCCTTCAGCGTCGTAGAGAAACTGCAAGAGCCTTATTCATCTCTGATCTTCTGTTAGGACGCATCGATTCTCCAGATTTACTAGAGCGAGTCAACGCCCAAGCAAGGTCCAGAACGTTACGCGGAAACGTTCTTCTGCGAGTGCCGTTTCGACGAACTATTCAAACAGCTAATGCCGCTATCACGGGACTACAACGCCTCTTCAATCGTGTGTCGCACCTGTTCGACTTTCATTTGTCTCGGATATCTTTAAGAAAGCGATTCCTGCAGTTTTTTAGATGTAATTAGTTTAAGTTTCCATCATTGGGGCCGAGTGCGGCCAGTTGATGTGTACGATAAATAAATAAATAAATATTGTGGGGAAAATCTACAGTTTGCCATTTTTCCAATTGGAAGTTTTTGTGTCGTGCAACTAAAACTCGTTCGATATTTATTTGTTTATCCGATTTATATTTGAGGACAATACCATATACTGCGATGAAATTTGATTGGGATTGACAGGGCCGTAGCGTGGTCTTCTGATACCTTTGATGCAGTCTAAGTTTTGCACCACATTGGCTATTTTTTCAGTTCGTTTATCGTGAGCTTTCGAAAATGACTCACTGATTTTTACTTTATTTATGACTTATTCCAATTAATTTGTAATGTACAGTCGGGTCTCCTACTAGGCGGATTCCAACTACGCCGATTCCTACTGCGCGGTACCCGCGTAATAGGAATCCTATAGCTTATGGGATTTTGGATAATTAGGGCCGTGGCTGAATATTTCGTCTGCGTTACAATTTAGCACCATATTTTCTTTGGCAAAGTTGTTGTGCTTACTTAAACCTACAATTTAGAGTAATTTGATATCCAATTAGTTGAGAACTATACCGCCAGTGGTGCTTTAAAAGAGAGTAAATAAATCGAAACTCTCATTGTGAATGTGACTATCGTTGAATGGGTTTAACATGAAATATATCGAAACACTGAAAATTTTGAGAGGTGAGGTCTTAGGAAAATTTGTCCAGAAAGTCAAGAGCTTCTGGATGGTGGAAATAATAACTCGAAATTGTCCCATCAGGCGGCGCTAGTGCGAATGCAAATGTTTTACTAATGTCAAATTCATTATTTACCTCAATAACAAGAATATTTAGAGGGGTACTATCTTCAGTAAAGATGCTTGAGAAATCAATGACTACCAGATGGTGAAAGGTTAGTTTGGGATACTCTCACTATGTGGCGCTAGCGAGCGTTCTATCTTTCAGCACATTATAGAATAAGATACATCTCAAGAGTCTAATGAATTATCAAGATTGTGTTTTCGTCCTAGAGGAGGTCAAGGGCTACGCGATTATGGACAAATCAAATTGGAATAGATCCGTCAGGCGGCGCTAATGAGCATGTACTATTTATCAAATTATATATCTCGATATCAAGATAATTTGGAAGAGTGGTGTCTTCAGTAAAATTCATCAAAGGATCGAGTGCTGCCCGAAAGCGAAGAGATAATTTCAGAATTCGGCGCTAGCGAGAATACAGCTTCCAGTACATGTTAGGTGATGTTTTGTCACGAAAGCCTAATAATTTAGTATAATTATGTTCTCTGTAAAGTTTCTAAGTGCGACAAGGGCTGTTTGATAATGTAATGATTAAATTGGCTATCACCCGCTAGGCAGCGCCAGAGAGCATACGCCTTTTAGTATCTCCAAATGACGGTAATTTAGAAGGATGACGTCTTGAGCAAAGTTGCTCGAAATGTCAATGACTGCCGATGGTGACAGATTAGTTTGGCATACTCTCACTACGTGGCGCTAGTGAGCATACAAGCTTTCAATAGATGGTAGATTGTAATATATCCCAAAAAATTGATAATTTAGAACATGTCTTTTACAAAATTCTGGAGGAGGCATAGGGCTACCCGGCGCTCGGGAGTTAGTAAAAAAATTGATATTCAAAATGAAATTTTTTTCAACAATATGGCAATGAGTTTTATTTTGAAGGGCAATTTGTTGGCAAATGGAAACCAATTGTTTTGGACATTTTAGATGCACAGGGGGTCCGCCAACGTGTCAAAATGAAAAATATTTCAACACTCTGGAAATGATGTTGGTATGGAAAGACAAGTTGTTGGCAGTTACAATAGTTCTGGACTAACTTCAACTAACATGTACTGATGTATTCTCGCTAAGGCCGCCGGGTGGCTTAATTCTGAAATTATCTACTCGCCATCGGGCAGCGCTCGACCCGCTGATGAATATTGCTCAAGACACCACACTTCCAAATTATCATGATCTCGAGATATTTAATTTGAAAAATAGTGCATACTCACTAGCGCCGCCTGGCGGATATATTTCAATTTTATTTGTCCATAATCGCGTAGCCCTTGACCTTCTCTAGAACCGAAAACAACATCTTTCTAAGTTATTAAACTTTTGAGATGAGTCATATTCTATAATGTGCTGGAAGGTGGTACGCTCACTAACGCCACATAGTGAGAGTATCCCAAACTAACCTGTCGCCATCTGGTCAAAATATGATTTCTCGAGCAATATTTAGAGGGGTACTGTCTTCAGTAAATGAAGACAGTATCGCTCTAAATATTCTCGTTATTAAGGTGAAGAATGGTTTTGACATTAGTTGAAAATTTGCATTCGCACTAGCGCCGCCTGGTGGGACAATGCCGAGGTATTATTTCCACCATCCAGAAGCTCTTGACTTTGTGGACACAACCTTTCAAAATAATCAGTGTTTTGATGTATTTCATGTTAAACCCATTCAATGATAATCACATTCACGACGATAGGCTCGATATATTTGCTCCCTTTTTAAAGCACCCCTGGCGGCACAGTTCTCAACTAATTGGATATCCAAGTATTCTTAATTGTAGGTCTGAGTAAGCACAACAACTTTGCCAAAGATAATATGGAGCCCCAATTAGTCAAAATCATGTAAGCTATGGGATTCTTATTACGCGGATTCCTTTTTCACGCCACCAGTCATTCGCGCAGTAGGAGACCCGACTCCCGGATTGGCTCTAATTAAGAACCTAATGAAAACTTTCACGAAATATATAAAAATGTTTAGTATACTCTGCCAAATAATACGTAATTTGTGTTAAATTGAAGTTAAAAAAGTGCACAATTGCCGAATCCTGATGAAAACAAAAATCCTTAAAATTTATTATTATTTCGTCGATTCTCGCATGCATCCTTCGAGAGCTTTCGAACATCCTTCGAAAAAGCTCCGTAATGAACCATTTCACTCTCTCATTCTCTCTGAGAAGCAAAAAATGCTCCCCCATTTGTAATCATTCCAGTTGGCTCGACCGAATACGAGTCGACGAGAGCCAGTCGCTAGCTAAACCGAACGTGAACAGTCCAATCTCGTCGATCGAGCAGCCAGTCGGTCGGAAGAAAAACTCTCATCAGCAGGGGATATCGCGCGGCGATAAGGCTGGCACAATCTGCGATGCTGCTGTGGGGTGACTAGCTGAGCTGACACGCCGTTCCACTCTGCCTGTTGTCGGGTCGGGGTTACTGTGGATCGGAATTGGAAAGGAGCAACATGTGTTTCCATCCACAGAGTCGAAGCAGAATAAAAACTAAGCCAAATTTAAGCCGGCTGTGATGGCGATGGAAAACTGGGAACAGCGAAATACGCTGTTAGAATGCGTAAGAAGGGGTTCAAAAGGGTTTCCCGCCCACTACCAAGCATGTACCTATTCGCTCATTGAACCTGCATGAATTTTGTGGAACCGTTGATGGTGGAAACTGTGAATGAAAGCAAAATCGCGATTCCTTTAACTGAGTGGGAGTACTTTACCGATGGTGCACAGCAGATACACCGATTGACTGGTATCCACGAGCCGATGATGATGTTGGGGTGGGTGGGAATGGTGGTGATACCGAATTGTGGCACCTCAAAGTTGGTCTTTGCTTTACGGCTCTCGGTCGAGGATTGGATATAAAATTCTCATCTCAATAAGTTGGAAGACAAACAAGCCGCGGAATGATCGTGAAGAGTTACAAAGTGGAAAGTTTTGGAAAAGCTTTTCATTATCTGTGCCATGCCTGCGGGGTTGATAACAAGCTGAGTTCGTACATTGGTTCGAAAGGTTTACCTGAAATAGGTGTCTATCAAATTTCGGAGATGATCAGTGAAGAGATTATGTATTTTGGAGAAAACATTTTCGAATAAACTCTGCTGAGGAAGGATATTTTTAGAAACGAAAAACCGAAACTTATTTATCAAGATTAACGTACATAAGATGAAGATTGAAAAAAGTTACAAAAAGCAAGAACGAATGCAGGAAGTGTATTATTTGCAGATACTGTAACGGAATGAAGAAATATCACACCCCTCCTTTGGTAAGAGATACGGTCGGTCATGCACACTATTGAATTCCTGTTAAACTTGAAAACACTCAATATAATGGAATTTATTCAATTACCTCGGGTTGCTTTCAGCGCAGAAACAATGCGAGTCGAGGTGTGCATTCCAGACGTGGGGAGCAATTTTCAAGTTCATCGCGAAAATGTACACCCCGTTGCTTGAAGAAGTGCTGTTTCCATATATGCGTATGCATATACGATGCATTACTATAAGTTCGATTCATGGGAAGATTTATTATGGAAAGTCAGTAGAGCGGAGTCAATTCCAGCTTTTGTAACGATTTATTATCATCTGCTGTGAGATATTGACTCTGAATTTGAATTTTGTCGCTTTCAGTTGGAGTCGTTAAACTTTATTCACTGGCTATCCCGTTACTATTTACGTTTGAAGACGCAAAAACAGCTACTTTTTTCATCCCAAGATAGACGTCCTTCCTGGGTTAACGAAGCCTGGCAAGTAAATTGAGCATTTATCATCTGCTATTTTCCGGCATGACAACCCTCCTACCGCCCATTTTTCTGCCTACTGTCCTTCAACTGTATGTTCGTGCCGGTAAAGCCTGATTAGCATAGCTAATTAAGGCTCTACAAACTGTTCTGCTACCATTTGCAAGGCTTGTGTGTAACTACTGCTGACTACTACTCGCTCTCTCTCCCCTTTGTGACTTAAATGGCTCTATCGTTCAGCCTTGCGGATTAAATTCCTTCTGCCAGTCAGTGGGTTGTTTAAAGACCACCTACCAAAGAAATGTACTTCCCTTCGCAGGGTGGATTTATTTTCCCTTTCATCGTTTCGAACTGCCAGGAGGCGTTTGACTTAAAAATAACTGTGCTAGGCGGGTTCTTCTGGGGGGTAATCCCATACGCCTACGGCCTACGTCAATGGAAACGCAGACTCGAATGGCATGATCAGGGTCGAACAATCAGCAGCTTTGCCGTTTTTTTGGCAATTAATTTTTGAAAGAAGTCGGATGTTATATTTGAGAAAATTTCTACGAACCAATTCAGTGACATTGCTTTATTATCGTGTAGACTGAAGAAAGATGCGTAACCACGCTGCAAGTTGTGCTTTTTACCGGTTTTACCTGTTCCGAAATTCCTATTGGCGATTCTATGTTGAACCCGCTGGAATTAAAGTGTTGCTGATTTTATTTTGTTCAGTCATAGTGGATATATTTTCTGTAAAAATTGGTAAGAAAATAACTTTTAAACAATATAGCACCTCTTAATTTGTTGATAATTGCTAACCAAAACAAATGAAAATCATTTGATAAGATGGTGAGTAAACATCTTACAAAAATAGTATAAAACATTGTAATTTCTGATACTATCCGCAGAGCTTCATGTGGGTGATTCCAAAATGATATTTATGGAGCACCGTAGCCACCGCAGCATCATACTAGGTCGAGCAAAACCTTGATGAGATGGTGTACATTCAAGAAGCTCGCCGAATCAGAAGAGGAAAGAATAAATCGGATTCATTGGTAATTCCCAGTGTCAGTGGAAAGAAGACGAGTTGGTATTTCTGAACAGCAAAGTTCAGTAATTTTTTCACCCTTTATTAACCTTTCTCATTTTTTTATGTTTGTTAAAATCTAAGTAAAATATGTGACAAGAAGAAAACCTGTGCAATCCACAGAGTAATGGCATAGCTACCGCCCAGAAAACCACTAAGCACAAAGTAAGCATTATAACGGGTGTTCAATAAAAAATGAGAATAGTTTCAATACCTTTCTGTAATTAAAGTAAAGAGCGCATTTTTTTCCTCTGCTAGAGAATTGCTCTCTGAACACCCAAGAAATGGGTGGTACGTTTCTTTTCGCTCGAGTGCTGTCAGTTCAATCGAATATGGCATCAAAACAGCAAGCACTCCGCGAGCGTGTAGTACGGTTTTACGAAACGCATGGTCATCGTGGAAAAAAGTTTATAGTAAACGACTTTCGAGACGAAAACATGCCTGTGAGTACAGTTTACGGAATCCTATTTACCTTACGTGGACCGGAAGTCCGGTAGCGACTGTCCGGCAAAGATAATGACGAAGAAGAAGGAAGCGTTGAAAAAGCTGTTCGACAACAAGGACGGAACGAGTTTGCGTGACGCCGGCCGAAAATATCACTGCTCCCATATCTTGATTCACCGAACTCACAAGATGAAGGACATCATCGGTCGGAAGAAGACTTCCGAGTACACAGACGAATAGGTAACGATCGTGAAATCGCAGTGCCGGTGAATGACGAAGAACTACCGTGGGACGTCGTTCGTGCTGGACGACGAAAGTTACTCTCCGCTCACGAAAATCCACATTCCAGGAAATGACAGCTACTATTCCAGCGACAAATCGGCCACACCACCCGTAAAATGTAAGTTTAACCCATTCATACCCATGTTGTTTGTGGAACAACGTTTTTAAACAGCTGTAACTTTTCATTGGGGCTAGATTTGCTCACAAAAACAAGTAAGGCTAATAAATGTGACTGTTGCCTTTCATTTGAGCATTAACAGTTACCAGGATCAGCTCTAGAACTGAAGTTATTGCAATTAGTCTGATTGGATTCCCATGGAGCAGTGCTGCCAGGGGCAGTTTACGTTGATGATGGAAAATGAATTTTTCATATATCTTCGCTACGGTGCAATATTATTGAAAACTGATAGAACTTATCAATTTGGACTGTCTTTGGCTATGTTTTTCACGCAATTGGACTATTGTAGATATTCTCGGAGAATTTTATTGAGCATTAGAAGGTAAAAATTGAGCAGCTTCTAGCACTGCAAAGGAAGCACCTATCTTTATAAAAAAGCCTTTTGGTGTTTCTTGATCGCACCGTTTTCAAAGAAAAATAGCTTTAAAACCCTACAGGCACTAGAAAAAAATTGGGCATGAAAGGGTTAAGCATAAATTTGGAAAAAAAGTTATGCTGTGCATCGCCATATCGGACAAAGTGATTTCAAAGCCTTTGTTCAAGCCGAGCGGTCTGGCCATCAATCAACAAGTGTACCAGGAGGAGTGTCTTGAGAAAACTCGTCTGCAGTTCTTAACGGAGCATTATGCGGAGGCATCTTCACATTATGCCAAGAAGACGCTGGAGTATCTTAAGCAGAAAAAGATACCATACGTGCGGAAAGAAGGGAACCCGACCAACTTGCCCTCAGTGCTCTAGTGTACAAAAACAATTGGCGAGCCAAGGATACGAAGCAGTTGACCACCAGGATCCGGAATTGTATCCGAAAGATGGACGTCAGTACCGTCCAGCGCTCTTGTGAGAGGAACGGGACTTAGTTGCGTCGTACGGCTGACCAAGGCCCCTTCTTCAATATTCATTGACGTTTTTTGAAGAATAAACATTGTTTTACATTTCTTATAAAAGAAATGTATAGAATTCGCTCAAACTTTCAAGAATTTTTCCGAGGCCCGGAGGGCCGAGTTTTATATACCAATCGACTCAGCTCGACGATTTGGGACAATGTCTGTGTGTGTGTGTGTCTGTGTGTGTGTATGTAACGGACAAATTCTCATTCGTGTTTCTCAGCAATGGCTGAACCGATCTTATCCAAACCAATTTTAAATGAAAGAACTAAAAAACAGTATGAACGCTATTAATTTGTTTTTGATTCTGATGTTTAGTTTCCAAGATATGAATGTTTGAATGTGTAAAAATGGGGTTTTTTGAAGTTTTTTTAAATTATCTGCCGAAATTGACAATACAGACTAACAATTTATATTTTTTTAGATAGCTTTAACGAATACCTTTCGAACAAGCTATAGATTGTTGAAATCGGACTATTATCAAAAGAGATATTTAACATTAAATGCGGACGCAAGATTGTTATCATTTCCCATTGCCAGAAATATGACCAAAAACATGTAATCTATTATTAACGCCAAAACGGCTTATTTTAGGTCAATAGTATCTTCGGAGAATTTAATGGAGGTAATATGCCCTTTCTTTTGGTATTGTGCTTTTGCTGATTAATCCCCCTATGAGTGAGATATTTTCACAAATTTTCTTGGAAGTGATTATATCGAAATGATGTCTTCAGCAAATTTGTAGCTCTTACTTTTGCAAATAACTTTACTAAAGACTTTAAATATCTATTTTGAATACTTTAAAAGTTATGGCTTGTTGTTTGTTGATTACTCTTTGTCGCGTATTTATTGTTCAATATAGTAATAATCCATTGAAATAAGTTAAACATTATTTCGATAAAACGAATTTTGTATTTCATTTTACTATCTACAACCGCTAGAAATAATCACCGAACACTTCCAAGTTGTCTGGAAGGAACTTGATAACTTATCAGTACAAAAATGTTCATTTGTGCGAACTTTCTGACTGCAATTTTTCTAACTTATAACCATCAGATCGATCTGAAACATATCGCAAAATGAAAAGCGAAATAAATAACTCCAAGCAACGGCGTAGCCAAGAGAAGGTTTTGGGGTTTAACACCATACAACCCCCCCCCCCCCCCCCCACCACACCCAAAAAAAATATTGGATTGAAGTTGAAAATTTATTGATTCAATATTACAATAACAATTATCTGATCCGTAGATTGATAACCTGTTGTTGTAAACATCATGAGGACTTTTGATGAATTGTCGGAATGGGGTCCTGATATGTAACTGATCTATTGGCCTTGATTTCACAGTTGTCTAATTGCATCAATATCAAATTCCTGCCTGAAAACATTCCAATAGAAAATTCCAGAGTTCTGTAATCAATCATAATCCTCAGATTTCTTTTCAAATTGAGCTCGCTTTTGTAGAGATGTACTGTAATAAGGGTCTTTATTTAATAGGAAGCGAAGTTAAAATTGATTTAATGTCTATGAAACATAGAACAGCTCACCAAAAAAAAATGCATAACTTTCAACATTTGCTAAAAATGCCTTTCTCATTCACTCCAAAATCCGTCAATCTAATCCCGGCCCGGAGGGCCGAGTGTCATATGCCAATCGACTGAGTTCGTCGAGATTGAAAAATGTCTGTGTGTGTATGTATGTGACCTCTGTTTCTCAGAGATGGCTGGACCGATTTGCACAAAGTTAGTCTCAAATGAAAGGTACAACCTTCCCATCGACTGCTATTGATTTTTTTATTGATTGGACTTCCGGTTCCGGAGTTACGAGTTGAAGAGTGCAATCACACAGCAAATTCCCATATAAACTGAAATGAAAAATTTTCAACATCAAATTTGTATTTTTGATGCCAAATGACTTTAAAATGCATGAAACATTAAGATGTTTGTCAAAAATTGACTTTTTCGGACTTTGGTACATTTTTGCCTTTCTCATATAGAAAGGTTATGCAATCACTCCAAAAATCGTCAATCATACCGGCCCGGAGGGAGTATGCAGTGAGGGGTTGCTACTTTAAAATTAAAACTAGTTTAAAATTTCTTAACAAGTTGAAAATTTTCGGCAGGACCTGGACCTCCCGGATCTTTCTCCATGATCCGCCGCTGGTTTCAAGCGATGTTTCAGTATCACATAGTATCTCAAGATCGTGGCTGTCGATCCATTGTATGTATGTGCAAATCGTACTGAACATGTAATATTCATTTCCACCATTGTATTGAACATAACCAGGCATGGAATCGTAGTCTGGACAAATGAGAAAAGCACAATTGCACCACTAGGTGGATTAAAATAGGTTTTTATTTTGGGAATGCGTCGAGTTGAGACGAAAACGTAATATGATTAATAACGAGGATAACACTTTCCGAATGTAGAGAGAAATTTATGAAAAATGACGATTTCCATTCGACTCTAGCAGGTTCTGATCGATTTTGATGAGCATTTGATTTTTGTTGTATGACCAATTATATGTATAGGTCAAATGTTTAAAAACAGTAATTTAAGGTCAAGATAGCATCATTTTGAAACCGCCAATTTCGGAGGTTTAGTATCTTCGATGAGTTTTACAAACGTTAAACAGCGCATCATTTATAATCATAAAATAATTTTGACGGTATATCGTCCAAGAAGTATTTATGGTGAATTTTCTCAGGTTAATATTCATGACTACAATAAAGTCTCAACAAATTCGCTAAAGACACGAACTCTGTTACTATTTTTTGAAAAATTAGTTCTGCATAATTTTAAAACTTCAAAAATTACGGTTTCGGAATTATGCCGTTTGGACAGTATGATCGATTTTCACCAAACCCCCAACAAACCGAATTTCTGGCTACGCCGCTGATTTCAGGTAAGTAGAAACAAAGTCGTTCTATACTCGTTCAAAAGAAACTTCTTCGAATGCTGAATATCTATTATAACACATTGAAACCCCGATTTTATCAGCCAAATATGAACATATGTTTGATGGGCTCTAGCAGACGAACAAGACTGAATTCGAGTAAATCCTTTCTTGAGCATGTTTTCCTTATCATGAAGATATGCGAAATATGCGAAAATAAAAAGTTCGTCATAATCAGAAGTAGTTACTAGACTACATCAAGGGACGAGAAGAATATTTTAACAGCTTCAGTTTATTATAAAGAAAAAAAAATGCCCGATTTAGTCAATGTCCCCATTTTGTCAGCCTAAAATACACCATGAGACTGATAAAAATGGGTCTTTATTGTATGTATTATTCACTGTGTTTCACATTAATAGGTACATTTTTTTGGAGATTTTTTTATTGCATCGAACTACAACAATTTTTAGGTAGTTTTCAAGGGGTTATTTTATAGACTTCTTCCAAAATTTGGCGAACCTATTCCAATTCGTATACCAATTAATTGGTATACTTAAGGGTTTATATGCTGCAGATAGAGAAAATACTGAAATTTTCAGCTTTTTTCCTACACAATATTACGAAAGCTTATTAAACAATTTTTCCTAATAATTTTGTGAAAATTATAAACTATTTGAAATTTTTTAATAGTTTTATTTTTTATATAACCGTGATTTTTTAATAAATAGTGACCATCGCTTCACAACGTAGTCTATTTTTCATGGCTTGCGGTGAACATGATCTCTCGAATTGCTGAACTGAAAATTATGGAATAGAAATTAATTTTTAGTATTCTTTACAGACCCGTTGGTGCCCTAAGACGATTTCGCTAGATTTTCAGAGCACTGTGCACCCAGTGCATTAACGCCAGTGACGGAAGGTTATCGAAAAGTTTCGTGAAAATGAAAATTCCAGTAATGATGGTGATTTTCCCAAACGGTTCGTTTTCGTGAGGTTTTTATTTGTTCTTTGGCATTAGGATTAGCGATAATAATTCAAATCAAGAATACTACTGGGAAGTCACCTTTGGAAAAAGTCGATTTTTTCGCTTTCCCATTGATTTGGTTTGAGATTTCTAGCACTGATGTTGTCCTATGCTGATTTAAGCGATTCTCTAAGTCCTGCCACTATCCCATGTAATATGTGTTATCAAAAACATAGCGAAGCATCAAGTTCTAAATGTTCTCAAACGATATAATATGCGTAGAGAGTGATAAGAGTTATAAGAAATGTCTCATCACACTGTTAGGTGGATTAAAAACGTTTTTATTAAAAAAAAAATACTTAATTCGTTGAAATTTGTTTTTTATTTATTAACTAAATGACTGAAAAAATTCTCAATTTTCATTGAACACCCGTTATTTACTATATAACAGCTTTTCGATTCTTATAGGCTCGATACAAGCTTTACACATGTCCATAAGCTTTATACAAGCTTTGCAAATACTTATAAGCACTACAAATATCAAGAATTAAAACGCCGCTACTGTAGAGCTTATAAACTCTGTTGCTATAATCCAGATACGGTAGTCATCGATTCCATTTTAATGCCTGTTATGGTTGACATTTTCATTGCTCTAACCAAAAAATCCAAATCAAAACAAATATGACATGAGGCACATTATAAGCAAGGAAACCTTATCAGCAAATTAAAGGGCATAAAACCTTCGAGCCATCAAATGATATATTGCGAGGATTTGATACAATTTACTATAGAACTGATGATAGTTTTAAAAAAAAGTATGATCAAAACCATGTGCCCAATTACAAGTATTAATCTCAACAGAAATCATTCAATTGAAAAACGGCAAATATCAGTTAGATTTGCGATCGCCCAAATGGATCAAACAGAAAGCGCGCTTGAGTAAAGTAACCCCCAAATTTTCTAAAGGCAGAAGTTCGAGCCATCGTGCAATCGCATTCAAAATTGTTTTCTCTTTTGATTTTTGATGACAAAATATAAAAAAATTAAAGAAATGCTTCTGTATCAAAATATTGCAATTGCCAGAGAAAATCATGGAAACTCATAAACCGAACACAACTATGTTTCGTTCGAATGGACGATTGTCATATTTTGCGGTAAATTAGAATCATCATGTTATATAAACGATTCAAAACTTCATAAAATAAGATCTAAATTGCTTAGATTTATAGCTTCCATTCACTGATGCCCAATTAAACCCACATTTACCATTTTAGATACCGTCGGCGGAACCGGAAGCATCTGGAAAGTGGTCAAGTTCATGAATTGAACTCACATCTGCTTTTCATAAATGTCTAACCCGATTTTCTAAAATTTAGTCTCAAATGAAAGCATCCCTATTGACTGCTATTAAATTCCATTGGAATCAGGGTTCTGGTTCATGTGTTACGGGTTGAAGTATGCGGTCACATGCAGAATTCGAATATCTAAACAATGCGAAACAAATTGAAATCAGTTCTAAATTGTTTGAAACTGTTGGTCCAGATCACTAATTGCAAATCAAATTCTCTATGACCACATTGAGTACCGTTGAGGATTCCGCATACTACCTCCTACAGACACATAATTCTCTCATTCCCATCGCCTTCACCCGCCAGGCATACCAAAATAAGCTGGGTGCGGTGGTTCTGGGCTTTGGGTTTTTCATTCCCCTCACACACCTACCCCAGCATGCCAAAATAAGTTTGCAATAAGACACCATTAAACTAATGCTGATCAAGCTAATTGAGTATGATATATTTTTTTGGTTCAAGTGTTTCAGCGTCGACACGTAGCTCATCAAGTTTGTGGATGACGAGCCATTTTATATAGGTGTTCTAAGAATGTAATAAACATTTCCGCAATTATAGGAACATAGTATAGAGAAACGAGAAAGGCACAGTTGCACCACTAGGTTAATTTAGGATAAAAACAGTTTTCCATACCATACCACTGCACAGTGGTCGCAATGGTACCAACACGTACGTTTGATGAACAGTTATGTGTCCAACAAAAAAAACACCTTTAACAGGCCAACGAGGGTACCCGGGTACCCACAAATTGAAATTCTCATAACTATGGCTTCCTTTAACCGATTTGGACACTTTTAGATGTTTTGGATTCAGAAACTCGTCCACTTTTTAATTCTGTACAATAGAATCGGAATAATGAATCTGGTTTTTGGTAATCCGGATTTTCCGGAGTAATGTTCCAGTACTAGGATATGATTTGTAAATTTTAATAATGTCCTAGCAATATGAGTATCAAAACTTTTCAAATTGTCTCGGAAGTCTGTTTTTTATTGTTACGGGACCCTATGGCAATTTGAAAAATGGAATTGGAATGGAATGGCCTCTCACGGCCCCACGGTAACCTGCTCCGGAATGTCCGTTCCGCGTGATACAGCCTACTGATGCAATTCCAAGAATTTTGCTAGTATTCCATAGAAGTTCCCATATTGCTAGTATACCATAGAAGTTCGCAAATAGTACCCCTGCACAGGAACCTGCTTCCGGAAACCCGGATTCCCGGGAACCGAATGAAGCAACCCGATTCATTTTTACCAAGTCCAAAAGTGGATGAGTTCCTGAATCCAAAACGGCCAAAAGTATCGAAATCGGTTGTAGTGCTTAGAGCGGCTTGATCTTGATTCTTTACTCACTTGCCACTCGCGGTTTTATTACTACAATGGCCTATTTGCTTTTATTTAGCACAAAACAAGACACGCGGTACAAGTCCGACACATCAATACTGCTAAAGTTCACCCGATGTGAGTTTGAGGGGACATACAAGTTTGTGTCGTCCTGTGCGATTGCCATTCAAAATCTTCACTCACTGGTAAAAGCGGTCCTTGAAACAACCAACCATTTCACCACACGCATCACCTAATCGAAACCGTAACAACACCACCGATCTCAACTATGTAAACCGACATTTAGATTCTGTCAGTCCGTCATAAAGTCTCCTGAAAAAATGCTCCAGCACTCGACATCAAACACCTAACCTCGAAAAACAAATCTGCAGTGAAATTATTTTTAAAATGTCTTCAAACTTTAGTGATTTATATCTATATCTATAGTACTCTATATTGATGGTTTCGATTTTCCGCGTCACTTTCGAAGGATTTTCTAAAAAATAGTTATCGTCCTTTTTTTAAAAGTCTACATACTTCGATATCTTAATTTGCTTTATAAACTAAGTGCAGATAAGTCATAAAGTAAATCACGATAAGTGTGCCATTTTCAATTACACACTCAATTATTGTTCGAAATTCGAACAGAAAAGGAAGTCAAAGTGGTGTTCAGGGCACAAAACTGAGGCTCCGCCAAGGGCACCAGAAGAACGCAACGTACCCTTGGTGTTTTCGAATGTAAGGTGTTGCGAACGATCCATGGTCCAATGCAGTTGGAAAACAGCATGTAGAGATGACGTATGAACCACAAATTGCAACAGCAAAATATGCGAGGCTGTGATGAGTTGGGCACGTCGTTAAATTGGCGGACGACAACCCGGTAAAATGGTCCCCAAAACTAATCCGACTTGCACAAGTAGCCACAACGAGCAAGGTGGGTCGACCAAGATGAAGGGAACCTGAGGAGTTCTCGTGCTCTGCGAAGCTGGCGACAAACGGCAATGAAAGGAGTGAGCTAGAGACGACATATTGATACAGGAAAGGGCATGGTGGCATTAGACTGATTGGTACGGTAGGTAACAAAAGATTTAAATGGGTTAGTACAAAGATTTGCCAAAAACTAATTGCATAGTGTTGGAAATTCCTAAAGGTTTGAAAAGGTTATTGAAAAAAAATAAAAAGTCGTACAATGTGTTAGTTATATTTGCCACAATTAGACAGTGTTAAAATAACACCAAATTTACTTTCAATTACAGCAGCAAGAATCCAATTTTTCTGGTTCCTTACGTAAACGACGTAAACTGCACTTTTACCTTCATGCTTCCTTTTGTTAATTTCAGGCCATTACAGAGTTATTTTTATTCTCAAAAATAGTTAAGTTTTAATAAAGGAATTTTAAAACAATTTCCGTTTGCATTTGCTAAGATCGTTACGTTTGAGGTTCAGGTTCAGATATATTGTTTTGTTCCGTCAGATGCGTCGTACTTCTGATCGTTAACACTTTTAATTTTCTACAATGATAATCACTAATAAATAATTAAATTATGTTGAGCAGCATATGCCGCTCCCAAATTTTGCCGCTCGGGGCGACTGCCCCCTTCGCCCCCCCTTAGCACCGCCACTGAAAACTTCCATACATACATGCAAACTCTTCAAATTGTAATGGTGCTGAGATAAAGCGCGTTGTTTGTAGGAGGCCCCCAAAAATCAATTTTTTCATTATAATTTTCTTCTAAAATTTTGGCAATTCTTTAAATGTTCTTGAAGTTATTAAAATTAATAAATTTCAGATATTTGTCGAAAACGTCAACATTTATTATTCCAAAACATAAGAGTGCGTTGCGTTGCGAAGGACGGTGTTATTCGTAGATTGCATACTAACGATTATCATGTTGCCTATAGGTAGCTCAACTCATCTTGCTTGTGAGATAAATGATCGGGAATGAACTTTATCTCTTATGAGTTCAGTAAACCAATAGCATGAAAATCGTTATTGCCGGCCACGACCATCTTCACCGATACTTAGGATAGGGTAGGAAATGTTGATGTAATACCTACTTAAGGAAGGCCCCCGACTCAGCGACGCTTCCATAGGTATTACGGAGTTGGATTGAAGGACAGATAAAGGTCTAGGATTCGCCACAAATATTCGTTTGAGAATTGGGCAGTAAGAACACAAGATAAGAGTATTTTTCAAAACTTAAGAGTGTTTAAATAAAGCGAATTAAAATGCCGCCATTTTGAACATCAATTACTAAGAGATAGGGAAATATGCGGAAGACATTTCGATTCTATGAGAAAGATAGTGAAAAGAGCTACAAGAAAAAAAATACTAGCTACAACGGCTTCTACGAGCCTGTATATAAAAAATTCATTCTGGCACTGCATGTTTTGCATTTTGTAACGAAACAAGCAGCGACATTATTTATTATGATTTTTGACGTAGGACTACGGCTTTGTTTTCGATATAGGGGTGCACGTTGCAAATGCTACAAAAATGGTATGTAACGAAAAGTGGTCCAAGTTTAAACGCATATAATTCAGCCATCTCACGATAAATTTTCAAATTTTTTGCGCATGTCGCCCCGAAACACTTCTAAGAATAGATTCCAATAGATAAACCCAAAGATTTGTGATATCATGGCATTAAAAATTTAAATAATGAACAACCTAGTCAAAATATCGCGCATTTACACACAGAAGATAGCGCTTCACTAGTCCAGCACGACAGATTTGTGTACCTAGCGCGCTACACTTCTATGAATGACGTCATCATCGACTATTTAAACGGACGGATTTCGCCGAAGAAGCTCAGTCGCCTGTTGAGCGGCAGGCGAAGCAGATCACTGCGCTGTGTGCTTTTACAGCCAGTGTAGCTGAGTTAGAAGTCCGTTACACTGCCTGTGGAGGTACGCTACCCAGTGAATGCGAATGAGCTTGTCCGTATGCTATCTTTTGTGTTGTGCTCGTTTCCAGCACACTTTTATGTATAATTATTCGTACACAAAATAGTTTGTACATGCGAGCTCCATTTGCAAACACGGTTAACATAGTGTCGTGGTATTAGTTGTCTCTTTCGCTCTACCCATCATCATCAGCGTTGATTCATTTTGCTTTGTGCGCTTGGGTTTAATGGTTGAGGCGAATGTGTAGGTAGATAGATCTAATTTGTTACTAAATTACACAACGAAAGTTTATTATTTACGTTCGATCAATTCATTTCCCCATCACGTGATTCATTTCCACTCAGCCTATAGTACTTTGATTCTACTAATAGGTACATACTACAAAAACGCATCTTGTGCATATATAAAATTGTTTTCGATTCTTATATATTTATAGTTTCGATATATGATTAAGAGCACTGCATTCGCTATATTTGTATGCGTAATTTAGGAAAGTTATAACAATGGCAAAATATAACTAGAATGCTTGGTCTATACATGAAATGTGATTAAATTGTCTAAAATTTGATTTTTCTTCACTGGTCCGGGCTTTTTACCACACACAATCGAAGAAGTTTTACAAGCTAATCTTATTCTATAAAGATTTAGTTCCAGATATTAGTTCAATCAAAGTTTTCTGTCTTCTTTCTTCAGATCTTCTTAAATAAGTTTAAACGAATTCGATCACCTACTACAAATGAAATGACCTGATAACCAAGAAGGTTTGGTTCAATATGTAATATTCGATGTTGATTGGTTGTGATTAAACCATACGTAAGAAATATGTTTGATTTATTATTACTATAAATGTACTAAGAAAATAAATATTTTACATTAAGTAGTATAGTCCTACGTCTACAGCTCGTGCAACCCCATAGGCTGCCCCTTGTAGTTTTTTCTATGCGTCAAATGTTAAAAAAATCTTTTGGATACTCCCAAAGATTTTTTAAAAATGTGGCGCATTTGATTTATTCGAGAAAGACAAAAAAGCGTTCTCCAATTTATTGTACACAAAAGTACAACCTTTCAAAAGCATTCAAAATTATCTTGTTTCGTTTGCCCCTTTTTAAGATACTAACAGTTGAAAAGGGCGTATTTTTCAGTTAAAATTACGTATAACATTTGAACCAGACAAGATAAAATCTTTTTGAGACATTCTAAGTTATGATATAGAACTCACTATAAAATGAAAACGGTTTGAGATACAAAGTTAGCTTCTTCAACATAGTTGCTCAAAATGGATTGCACTAGAATATTGCAGAAGGAAGTATTATTCTATCTCAACTATAATTTGCAATAATATCTACAATTTTGACATTTTAAGGACCACCCTAGAACCGATTCAGTTAAAATATGTAGTTGGTCACGTACAATAAATGTTTCTGTGTTACTATGTTAAATGTTAAATGTTTCTAAGACACCAAAGCTCTAAATCCAAAGATGAAAGCGTAATCAATTGTTTCCCGCTCCTGGCCGAAAGTCGTCTGGCTCGTGAACTATTTCATGAGCACAAATGGTTAATCGTGACTATTTTACTAGGTATCGTGAACTAGTTCACGAATAGTTGAACAACATTTCATGAATTTGTGAACTATTTCCGGAGCAGGGATATTGAATCGCGACTAATATATTATGTAACGTAAACCAGTTCATAAATAAATGAGGAATATTTCATGATTTTGTGAACCATTTCTTGAGAACGGATATTGGATCGTGACTAATGTATTAGGAATCCTGAACCAGTTTACGAATACTTGAATAAAATTTGATGATTTTGTGAACTACTGCACGAGTATGAATGTGGAGTCGTGTCTATTATACTGGGACCCATGAACCAGTTCACGAATACATGAAAAATATTTTATAATTTTGTGATTTATTTCACGGACAGGCTTGGTCAGTCATGACTATTATACTAGGAATTATGAACCAGTTCACGAATACAAGAAAAATATTTCATAATTTTGTGAAGTATTTCACGAGCACGAACGTGACTATTGTACTAAAAATCATGAATGAGTTCACGAATACATGAATAATGTTGTATGGTTTTGTGAACTATTTCGTGAGCACGGATATTCACACAAAAAATAATGAAATTTAAACGACATGTAAATCAAAACGAATGTAAACATACAAAGATTGAATTAAAACTTTGATTGAAAATTACGTTAAAATCAATGCACTCAATTAGAGCATCAAAAAGCATACAATTTTACACTTTCATTCGTATAATATTACATGACATTCATTTTACAGCAATAAGCGTGTAAAAAATACATTGAAGTGCATTGGTTTTCGGTTTGAAGAAACTGTAGTTTTCAATCCACGTGTAGAATTATAATAAAATACGTTGGAGAAAGCACAAGTCGTGTGGATTTTTAGTGGAACTAAATTTTACATTTATATTCATGCTCCAAATATGTGCATGAAAATAAACTTAACATTACAAAATATTTTTTTCTGTGTTGGATCTAAACTAATAAATTTGGAAACATGAATTAGTTCACGAGGATTTAATGGATTCATGAATAAAATTCCGAGTTTCGTAAAATAGTTCACGAGAAAATATCCAGAATGTTTTGATTTAGTGAACTGATGCTCCTATGGATAACATCATAAGTCAACCTATGGTTTTACGAATAATGTTCATAAAGTTTTGAACTAGTTAACGTGCAGAAAATTTTAGTTTAGTAATGAGATGGCGGAAACCGCGACTGAAGTTCACAAAACAAAAACAAATATTTCCACTAATAAAAGCATTATGCGGGCGTTACTGAAGGCAAAATTGAACATAATTCTAAAACACATAACTTTTGTTCATGGTCCTGTTTTCGTAACGAAAAAACGTAGTTGTTCCAGAATTCTTGGCACTTTATTCACGATCTAGGGAACAATTTTTTTCCGTATACTGCCTATTAAATTTTTGCATAGAGTTGTAAAACCTAAAAATGATCTAATGATCCAATTCCGATCATCAATCTAACCTTCCGTTCAAATTAGTAAGCATATTAACCAGCCACCAGTCACTGTTACATTTGAGTTTGAGGAAGGCCAGGTTTGTAATAAAAACATCGCCCTAATGATTTGCATGGGCTACGCTCTGTAAGTGAGCATGTGTGAATAGAGGTTTTAGCTCCCTTAACATAGGTTAATTCATGCATGGAGAACCACAAATCCGGATACTAAGTTGCATTACTGCAGAACAATCACATATCAAATGGTGTAAGGTTCACAAGGATCATACGTTTAATAATCAGCACGCTGAATAGTAGTTATGTGATAACTGAGTTTGCAATGTCCAGTGACTAGAATACAACAATGACACCCTAAGAAAATTTCGTAGTAATCGGTAATTAGTACAAAGCTACCGAACTTTTAAATAAACTTTTCGGTAATTTTAGTATAAGCTACCGGATTTTTTGGTGCTTTAGGTTAATACATATTTACGATTCTCGCGTTTTATCTCACTCTAAATTTTGGGACTGGAACTGGAACTGTTAGTTCTCTCCAGCATATAGCACAATCCTTCACAGTCACAGTCTTTATAAAATGGCCCCCGAACGATGAGTTGACAGTAATGGAATTTGCGTACTGATATTGTCCTCCATCTATGTGTGTATACAACAAGAATTTAATCATTAGTTAAATTTAGCAAAGTGTTTCAAATGACGCTATGTGCAATGTTCACTTCCTGAAAAGATTATCACGGTCTGAATGAAAGATTGAAACATTAATAAAAAAAAATACTCATGAAAAAAATCAATGAGGCGCTCATCTGCCTCCTTCAGCTGCTGATATACCTGGTCCATTTTCCGTATCCACGCGGTCGTCTGTTTTCCGCAGTCACTAGCCCTATTATTTTCGGTAACTATAAAATACTTTTCTATTTTGTAAATAACCGCGATTTGACATTTCATTTTTGTGGTATGATCGAGATTCGGTAATTGAGGTTAGTTTTACATTCCGTTCGGTATTTGTTTACCGTATGCGGGAATATTCTGGTTTTACCGAAGAATTGTACTTTTAGTTAACGAATTTGGTAAATCAAATTGTGTATAACAGACAGTTCGGTATTTTTTTAAAACTTCTGTAAAGCATATCGTGTTTACCGAAACATCCGTTTAATATTTACCGAAATATTTCATCAAAAAAAATTACCGAACAGCGAGATCTAATCTAAGTGTGTACGCTTGATCGCTCCATACTAGAGTGACAAGAAAAAAAATGACCCCTATCAGCTCACCCCTGAGTCGATTCCTAGTCCCACTAGGAGTATTTGCTCCAAATTTAAAGACAATCGGACAATTCTAGCTACCGGACCAACGTGCCTGAAGTTTGTATGGGATTTTTCGACAATTTACATGGAGAAAATCCACTGGCTCGCCTTTTCACCGCTAGGTGGCACTGTATGCATCGTATTATCACTGTAAGTGAAAATAAGAAAGATAATTTAATTGTCTACAACTTTGTCGAAGACTGCGTGTCAAACCGGCTTTGTTAAAAGAAGTTATTACATTTTTAGCGTAATGATATCTGAGTCAGTTTTGCATAGGGCCTAGCAGTGCATGGTGATGTATCAGTACTAGATTCCAACGAACTAAACATTTTTGTGAAATAATGGTTAGATTTAGCTGAATAGTATGTTAGGAAGAATTGTAGTACATAATACGAGTTATATTTTGGTTAGAAAAGTTTAGTTCCACCTGTGACCGCATAGATGGAGCCAACACTAACTTTTCAACGGAGAGAGATACAAATTAGGTGTCTTCTACAAAGTTGTAGAACAGGCATTTTTCAGTAATTCTTCCGAACATCTTGATATTCTATATCTCTTCTATGAAAAGTTAGTGATGGCGCCCTCTTTGCGGTCACAGGTGGAACTAAACTTTTCTAACCAAAACATAACTCGTATCATATACTACAATTCTTCCAAACATACTATTCAGGTAAATCTAACCATTTTTCCACAAAAATGTTTAGTTCGTTGGAATCTAGTACTGATACACAACTATGCACTGCTAGGCCCTATGCAAAACTGACTCAGATATCATTACGCTCAAAATGTAATAACTTCTTTTAACAAAGCCGGCTTGACACGCAGTCTTCGACAAAGTTGTAGACAATTAAATTATTTTTCTTATTTTCACTTACAGTAATAATACGATGCATACAGTGCCACCTAGCGGTGAAAATGCGAGCCAGTGGACTTTCTTCATGTAAATTGTCGAAAAATCCCATACAAACTTCAGGCACGTTGGTCCGGTAGCTAGAATTGTTATATTTGCTTCAAATTTGGAGCAATTACTCCTAGTGAGACTAAGAATCGACTCAGGGGTGGGCCGATTAAGTTCTTAAAAATCATTATTTTTCTGGGCAGTCTACTCCGTACAGCCTGGAAAGTGTGTATCAATCAGACAATTGACTAATTCATCTTTGTCACATGAGTATCCACAAACTTTGCTATACTCAAAGCAATTTCTGTATTCCACCAAGAAGTTCCTATAGAAGCATGCAGAACTCGAAGCCAACAAGCTCCTTGTATGCTGCTACTATGAGTGAATTTGACCGTGTCCAAGTCACTTGGAGCTTAAATCGTTGGAAATACTCATAAAACCTAGTCGCCCTGCCTTCTTCGAGAAGGTCCCAGTTCGTAGATTTGGGATTGCGATATGTAACGATATCTAGGGAAACGTTTAAATGATCAAAGATGAACTATTTGCAATCCTGTCAGAGCAGAGAATTGCATCTAGCTCCTCTCCCATGTCAGACCGTGCAAATGTTGAGCAAGGTCCTCCTGAGTGGTGAAATCAAATATTAGACATGCGTCAATAGCTCTATACGCAAATACTCATGCACGAGGTATTTTAGTGGATTTGTCAGGCCATTTTTGTTTAAAACTATGAAGACGGGGTTAAGTAGCTTTCCAGCATAGAAGTTTCTTTTGTGGAAATATCACCAGCACTTATTGTACAGCAACTAGATACTAAATTTGTTGGTTTACAAGGGGTTAGGGTATTAGGAACATAACCATAATTTGAGTCCCACGATTTAGGACAAAACAAAACTCCACTGTGTCAGAGTTTCGCTTGACCCAGCAAGGGTAAGTCCCATGATACACCGTGCATGATTGGCATACTTTAGTCCCATCAGTTATTCAGTCCCACGGCACGAAAATTCAATTTGACTTGTTGACTCCTGTTTCCAGTCGCTCCTTACGACATAGGAACTACCTGCTCCTCGGGGGATCAGTTCTTGCCTGAGATACTTCAACCCACCGGATGCTACACGACCTCTAGGCTGGTTTTATCCGGAGAAAGAGTAGTCCGCAGACCCCCTTAAGGGAAACTTAAAATAATAAATCAGAAAGGGTTATTAAGTTACGTCTATGGTCTAAAGATGGATATTTCAACAGCTTCGATCCATGAAAAAGAATAAAAATGGATCCGGATTTTGTCAATATCTCCAATTTGTCATCCTAAAATACACCAAGGGATTGATAAAACGGGTCTTCACTCATAAGAATAAATAGAGAATATTTTTTTCAAATTTCTTCGGCTTCCTTTTAATCTTATAAATCTATCACGGACATCCTAGATACGGAGTGTTCTGTTACTTTCAATTTCACTCCCAATATTAAATGGAATAAATTGTGCTTTATTCGGTAAAATTTTGCAAGTTCGATTCTAAAAGATAAATGTGACTTCTTCGCATTAATTCATATTGGGTAGGATTTTGATGGAAAAAACCTTAACTCTACAGTGTTCCAATTTCTAAGATCATAGTTACGATAGTGGAAATTCCAGCTCACTCAACGATTTTTCAGAATTATTTTTAAATTGACTCGCAATAATGTTAAATCAAAGCAACTAACTAACCGTACGCAGATACAAACCAATGAAAAATGATGCACCACGCGAAAGCATCGGGTTCCAATCCAACAATCCTAATTCCAATTCATCCAGCCAAAACGACAAAATGCACTCCCTAATGTCCAGCGATTCTTTGACCATAAACCACGAAGGCAGCAAAAAAAGCATATGATTTCACCAAGTGATAAATCGACTCGCTACATAATCCTGCTACAAAAAAAAGTATTCAAGTTCTGCCAGCTGTCAGGGCGACACTTTGCAGTGCTATTATTCATACACACTGAAGTTGGTATAGGGCTGGAGGGCTTATAAAATCTGCTAACCCAATCGCGCTTGCCTGTAGCAACGTTGTTGCGCAAATGGTCCCAGGTAACAAATTTAATTCACCAAAGGTTGAAGTTTGGCTAATTCTATTCGAGGACCATTTAATCGAGTTTCACTTTCAGGCACGTTCTTTCAGGCCATAGTTGTTAAAAAGCTTCCTTTCAGTTAGGCGTGCCCTGCTCAGATTCGTTTCCTTCGAGACACTGCTCGTTCCCACTAAAACTCTCAGTTGTTTTTTCTTCACATTTCTGATTTATGATTCCACTTTTGCGAGTGTGACGATTCCCACTGGTACTGGGGAGGAAAATGCTACTATACATTCCATGATTTTAAAATGCTAGAAAGCTTTCTCACTGAAAGCAATCCGACCTTCACTTTGCGAGTGCACGCGCCGTTAATGACAGAAGCACAACTAGTTATCCCGAATAGGTGCGTGGTAGTTTAGAAACAGTTGGAATTTCTATTCCGCTTGTCAGATGCACGTATTTTTCAAACTAAATCAAAATTAGTTAGGATATTCGTTCAACGCTTGGAACGGCTATACCACACAAGACGGAACCCAATCATCGGGTGTTAATTAAACTACGGTAAATTTACGAAAAGTCAGCGCCACTGACAGCAACTCGGTTTTTGCCACAACAAATCATCCATGAAATAGGCCGGGAATGTGGTTCACCGAAAAGTTGCGAAATGTTTGCATGTTTATCGTGCTTATGTAGGCACATTAACACAAATAGTTGGCAAAATTTATCTTCGCTTCGAAACTCCAAATAACAAAACGGGTGCCGGGGACGAGTTGTGTGTTGGAATGGACTATATATACAGCAACTGCCCGACCGTCCAGAGTTTTACCGCATGAACATGGTTCTATGTTATGCTCACATCAGCATCCGTATAGTAGCATTTAGCATGCCCAAAAAACGTAGTGGCCCCCCAGGCAGACTTTTCGTGATATGATACAAAGCATAATCATAAACAAGGCAACACTTTGGGCTTCCTGGGTCTGCTATGTTGTGCGCCTCGAGTACCTCCGGTATGTTAGTTTAAAATCAAGATGCGCCTCATACCGGTTCCGTTTTTATGACAGGATCAAATGTGGAACCTGCTGACAGGGAGATGACTTTTGATGACAGCGGAAACCACAATCACAACTGCAGCTGGTTAAACATTATCCATGGGAAAGCTCGTGCTAATTGTGTGTTTGCTCGGATATGATTGACACTAGCAGTGCTACTGGCCTAGGTATAGGGTATATTTTGTTCGAAGATATCTTTATTTTTCTATTGGGTCGTTGTTTTCTGAACACCAACACAAAGAGTAATCAATAGTCAATTGTTCAACATTGATATCTTCTTATGAACTTTTGTGAAACCCTGTCAAAATTTACTTTGAGTGGGAATTCCGGATAAACCGTTACTCGCCAAGCACAGATGTTGGTAGTAAACAAAAGAGAATGGTTCTCTCTTTCATTAACTGCTGTGAACTTTGTTTGACCAGTAACGGTTTGTCCGGAATGTTTCAAAGAGAATTTTGACATTTGGCTTTCAAGCCGTAATCATGTGTTTGTCGAGATTATCTACGTTTCTACTGTGTATCGGGCATAAATGGCTGCTGTCGACACTTAATGGTAGAATGTATGTCGAACTAGACTCATCATCAGAGATTTCAATCACCCGTTTCAAACCAACCCACTTAACTCGTTCGGATCATGCGTGACCATTTTCGATCCAGAAATAAAACACTAATTACTGTGAAGATTCTAATCGAAGAATATCCCAGATAATCTCAGGGTTGAGGTTTCCAGACTAAAGCATTGAAAAAATCAAATATCAATAAAAAAATCAATATCATATGAAAAAATCAAATATCATTGCTGGAAATATTATCCTTACAAAGGAATTCCATGTCTATGTACCCGCACACAAAGTTGAGATCAATAGCGTAGTCACCGGTTTGAGTTTGACATGGGTGGATCAGCTGTCGCACGAGATTGGCTGTTACGAGGACCCCCTCCTTGCTTTAGTCAGTAATGATTTTTGATTGCAAGCGATAGCATTCAGAATCAGACACACAGGACGGGACCAAAACCTAGGTCAATTCAGATGTATTGGTTGACCTTCACGGGTTAGCTTTGGTTAATTATATCCCCTTCGATTAGTTTGAGCTGCCTGTTTAACTTGTTGTACAGTGGATCATGAGTTGCACTAAATTCAAGCAATTGGCTGACAAAACCACTTAGTGTACCAATAAGTTCTGGTGTGATAAGGGAACGCAGCGAATCAAGAAGATGCCGTCAAACGGTGAGAGAACATAGTACTCACAAGTTTCCTATCTGATACCTCCACGGGAGTCAAATGATGGCATTTGGTCGATAGACCGTCGTTGGTTGGGTCTACTGTAGCAGCGAAATGAGAGGGTGCCAACGGACGGGTCTCAGAACCAGTACCGTAAAATTTATGCCCTAATCCATGGTGTGACGGAATCCGTACCGAGGGATGAATGAGGGAGGAGTGTAGTCAGGCAGGGACCCTCTGGTCACTAGGGCGCATCCCATAGTATTTTTGGCCTAACTCTGTCAAGCGGGGCACTCACTTGCAGCGATTGAGGTGGATGAGGAGAAAGATTGCGCGAAAAGGAAACTTGGAGAGCCGCTGAATAGTGGCTCGTTAGAAAATGTTGTGTCCTGCACTTCGTCCATTCTCTACTCTCTAGATAGAGACTCCACCGTGCCTCGTGCATGTATGCTTGCGAATAGTGCTATTGACGCATGTCTCATATCCGACCTCACAAATCGCAATATTTATGCTGTCACGGTTAACATGACTGTTGATAACATAAACAAGAAATACGTCCATTGTGCGACATATTTGCCGCAAAATAAACCATAACCTTCTGATGATTTCAAAAGTGTTGTATCATACTATGGCAGCAATGGGTTTTCCCTCATGATCGGCGATGATGCAAATGCCCACCGCATAATTATGGGCAGCTCAGACATCAATTTGGGAGCAGCGGTTGGTGGAATACGTAAGTAGTACAAATCTTCACATACTTAATATAAGAAATAGCCCAACATTTGCACGAGCAGGCAGAGAAGAGGTGGTGGATGTAACTCTCTGCTCTGACGGTATTACACATGAGTTGGCAAACGGGCTGTACGGAGCCATTCAGGTATTTCTGATTCTTGGGCATTTGCCGGTAGGATTTTGACAACCGAATCGATCAACTAGGTATTTAAAGTTTTGCTCCGAATAAGTATCCGGGAAAAATGGAACAAGGCCAATTCGATTTCAAAGAAGATATGAACACTTCAACACGAGGTCATGGAGTAGCTTCATATATCACGAACTAGATACACGCGATGCTTAGCAACCGACATCTGTGCTCATCATTAAGATAAGTTCAGATAAGGAAACTGAGTGTTTGCGGATGTCCTCAAGGTGGTGTGCTGTCACCACTTCTATGGAACCTTGGATTTCCGACATACGGTTTTGCCGATGATGACCATATCATGAGCACCAGTATTTTCATTAACACACTTTTCAATTTGATCTAGTATGTGTTGTTAAGCAATGGTGTTGGACTACCAGCTAATCTAAATTCACGCAACGATGGATCACAACCGGAGCTCGTCCGTTGCAGTTCTTTGGCTCTGAAATTATTGTCGCTGATCAAGTTAAATACGTTAGGGAGCCTTCGACGAATTTTGGGGACTCCAACCCAAGTACATTCATAGCGGTAAGCTTGAATCTAGTTGGTACCGCCACACGGTACTATCTTTGATTTTAGGCCTGAGTTTAGTCCGGCCTAAGACGTTAGTACCTGTCATTGCAGAAATGGCTGCATCCTGAAGCCAAATGAAAACAGTGTAAAAGGCCGCCATGTTCCTCTTGCATACATCTCAATAATTTGAATCAACTTTTCGAACTTTATGTGCAATATTATGGCCCATGTTGCACACAAACCATATGAGGGCAAGTAAGCAAGTTTTATCCCGTACGAAAAACAGGTGTAATCGAATTTTAAATGCATTTTTTTCAATATTCTTTATCGTCCTATATCTAGAAGGTGCTACACGCTCATTTCAAAACGCCACATCGAAGAGTTATATTGCAGGTTAGCAGAAGTCGAATCAAACTGACGGACGAAATTTTATAATTGGATTCAGAGATGAAAATTGTTTTCGTTCGTTAGTTTACCTATGGCTATCAAAATGAGTGAAGCTTAATTTGCTCACAATTTTTTAGTTATTTTTACATGGGGAAAAGAATATATAATCACAATTTGTTCCCTTTTCTAGTTGTATCTTCTCACAAAGAACACCATAAGCAAGTGGAAGTTTATTTATATTTTTACTGCTTTTGAAAGAGTTCAAAACTAAGATTGAATAAAAAATTGTAAATGAAGCCATGCCATATAGCCTAAGTAACACTTTTAAATATGACGGCAAACAAACTGTTACAAATATTCTCATTTTGATCGTTATTTAAATGTTATCGGAGCTTGCTTGTATTGTTTCGTAATTTATAATTTTCTAGCACATCTTGTACTATTTGCATTTCCGCTGTAGTGCAAATTTTAGTTTAATTCTTTATGATAGAACAGATACGCACAGGGTATGAAAGAGCTGTGAAAGCTGAGACTAGACAGATGACTTGGCAAAATGACGCAAAAAGTTGAATACGGAAAAATCGCTTGAATCGTGTCGGAACTTAAGGGGGTGCAAAGATTCTTTGTCTTTTCAGTCATGCGCCACATCGAAATCTTGTTTTGCGGTATATACCATAACTCAAAATCTACTGGACAAACGTTGAGACATTTGCACACTTGTTTTCACAGCATTTCACAAGTAATTAAGGGAGCTTTTATTTTTTGGTCGATTTTCGATTTTTTCGTAGTACTTTGAAACCAAAATCCGATTATTGCTAAAACAACGATTAACATGTTATTGTAAAATAATAATATTTAGCAGTTTGCAAAAAGCTCTTGTAGTTGCCTGGGCAATGATGTGAAGAAGAAGAAGAATTGTGCATAATTCAGAACGATTGGTCCAAGAAATTTTGTCTGCATCCAGTACCAGGTTCAAATTGTAAATTTATAATTATCAATTCATTATCAGACAGATGGCAGACTATAGGAAGTAACTAATTATAATTTTTATTAATTAAAATTACTGGACTTTTGGTATTTCAGGCATGATTGGATAATCGTGCTGATAATTTGAATTACTTCATTTTCAGCAAAGTAGGTCTGCCAAATTCTATATGCATGGTTAGTAGACTAGTTGGGTAGGATGGTATAATAAGCCCCACCAGCCTAAAATTTCAGATTTCTATTCCATGGACGACATAATTATCTGAAGCAAATAAATAATTTTTATGGCATTTTTCATGTGTTGCAGAACAGCAACTGATACAAACTTTTCAAAAGATGTAAGCTTCCACTCTTTTTCTATAAGCATTTGATTTAATTTGGAACAGTCAGATTTGGCTGAACTGACAAACTACTAAGTGTAATGTTAGAGAAGCTCTTCAAGCCCTTGGAGAGGCTAGCGCCTAACAATACAACTCTATAACGTTCTCGATAGTATACACCATTATTAGCAAAATAACGTTTTAGTCAATTAAATTGTTTAAGCGGTTACTCCACTGTAGAATTTTAAAACCATTGATTTTTTATTTATTAGTCTAAAATGTGCTTTAGGATGTAAAAAATGATATCCCAAAACATGGAGAACGAAAACATTTCAAAAATATAATTTTCAATTTTGCCGCAACGCCTCTTATGTATAACCCATGTGTACTGCAAACTTTAACCGCGTTTTTCTCGAAACCACTGGCCGGAAATGTAACTCGAGCAAATGATTTTTGGTCGCTTTGAAATTTTCACAGTATATTCAAAATTGATTTTTCTCGTCAGGTACGCAGGATTAAATTGTTTATTGCTTACCTTTTTATTGAATAACGATTTTGTATAGATTTTTATGACATTCTCTATGTTTTTTCACTCAAAACTGCGCCATTTCGCTTAAAACCAAAATATCGAAAAAATCCTACGTACATCGCTATTGACATAAGCAATCAGAAAAACTTTAGTTTTTGGCGCCAGGTCAAAAATCACGGGAGATAGATTTTCGACCGTGGACCCCTTCCAAAAAAACGCGCATGACGTGAAAATGCTGCAGAGCCGCCATCTTGTGATGAAATTGCTCGAAGAAATTATTTTATTTGATACAATACTTATGTTATAAATCCCATTCAACAAGATGTCGATTCACCATTTTATTGAGCAATAAAAAAATTCTCGAAATAATCAGACTATTAAATAGCATAAACAGTGAATTTTAAATTAACTTTATTGTACAGTTTTTTAACATAGCCGTGTATTGCTAATCAGAACGCAGCATCATGTTACCGGAAGAAGACAAAAATATGCAAAAAATTGTCATGCTTCTCTTGCATACATTTCGTTATTTTCAATCCTCTCTTCGGCTTTCTTCTGGATAAATATGGCTTTCTTTGCTCGCAATAAAGATGACAATAAATAAGCCAGTTTATCAGGTAGGAAAGACAAGCACTGTCGAACTACACTAATAAAATAAAATACCAATTAATGCGTAGAAAACTACGCATTTTCAATAAAAGTGGAATAACCCATTTAGTGGGTAAAGAGTTCGTATCCATAAATGAATACAGCTTTTGTACGTCAACCTGGGTATGTTTTACCCTTTATTTTTCGCAGACCTGTTACAACAAATCGCGTGAAAAATATCCATTCATGAAAATCGCGCCAGAATGAAAAATTCTTTCAATAGAATTATTTCTGAATTAAAAAAAAAATAAAATAACATTCATTTCACATTATTGTCTCCTTAACTACTTAACAAAATAAAACCGCCAACTGGATATATTTTTAATGGCTGGATCCTTTGGCTGCTCTAAAAATGCCAAACGCATATTTGCAACATCCTCAGTAGTTTAAACATGCAGGCCGGTAATTTGCAGCTTCCGCTACGAACCTTAGTTTGCAGGTTAACTCGCTTAAAATAATTCTTAATGACTTTTAACTCATTATTAAGATCAGTATATCCATTGACATTATCTCATCGAGTAGTTGTGAAATGAATAAAAAGCACCAATGGTTATAAGCAATAAAATACCCATTTTTTGACAGCTCATAAAATGTGTAAAGTTTTTTTACCGTGTTTATCTACCCGCATTTTTTTTATTTCCTCGTTCTTTCCTTCTCTCTACACGCTTGATTCCAATTGCACATCAAAGGGTTACAGTAGAGCACGTTTAGATAAATTGAGATCTATTGAATCAATTCAGATTAAAGTTGTTTTTGTGAATTAGAAACAGAACTACAATAAGAATTGTTTTGATTCTTTTCTTTTTGCTTATCTAGCGGGAATAAGCGGGACCATTTAATTCGTTAATATAAATCGATAACATATTTTCACGAATGATTGCCCATATATCTATTGTATCACTCATCAAAGAAAGTAAATAACGAAAGAAAATTATTGTTTTTAGGGGATAGATCCAAACAAATGACAATTGGATATAGATCGTAAAATGCAATATTTTATGAATTTACTTACACTGGTCGTTAGCAAATTGAATCAGAATGTTAACAGCTTAGAAATTAACTCCACAAATACCCTAAGCTAAGAGTAAATAATAGATTTTAAATATGTGCAATGTTCCAATAAGAATAAAATCACATAAAACTTCTGAATACAAAATGTTTTGAAATTTACTGTGAACACAACGGTGATCAATATATTTATTTCGATTTTTGGCATAAATCGTTCCAATTTGCATTGATGCATTATAGAAATATATCTATATTCTGTCTGCCACAGTGCAAAAAAAACGCTCAAGAATATAAATGATCATTCTGTCAAAGTTTAATTTTCTGTTTGATCTTTGTTTTCTTTTTATTTAAACCTCGCTGAAAAACGTGTATAATTTTAATTCGCAGACCTTCATTGATAATTGATCTTTATTCCAAACTTGTGAAAATTCACTTGAAACGAAAATAAATGTTCTCCCCCACGTCGATAGGTATCATGTTCAATTAGAATGACACTCACAGTTCATTTTAAATTCAAATTGAAATATTTTAACCAATTATTTAATCAAAGTATGAAATCCCGACAAACATATAATTCCAGCTTAAAAGCCAACTGTCAAAATTCTCTTTGAAAGGGAATTCCGGACAAACCGTTACTCACCAATCACAGATGTAAACAAAAGAGAAAAAAAATTCTCTTCCATTAACTGCTATGAACTGTGTTTAACCAGCGACGGTTTGTCCGGAATTTCCCTTCAAAGAGAATTTTGACAGTTGGGTTTTAACCAGTAATCATATTTTTGTCGAGAAATAACTATCATGGCACCAATTACAACCGATGGTTTAACCTACAGACACTTTATATAACAGACTAGCGGAGAGAAAAACAGTAAAACTAGCAACCAAAACCCTCATGCTCCTTTGGTTGCACTTTTTGACAGTCCGTTTGGCTGCAATTTTTGACACTTCGCTAGTCTGTGTATAAAGTGTCTGTAGTTTAGCCACCTCTAACTCGACGAGCGCCTATTCAAACTGAATAAAAACATGCATATGTATATCAATTTATTTTCTTTTGTGCATATTATGTCACTACAAAGTACTGCACATCATCGGCCAACTTTCAACTATCCAACACGTTAAAGTTCTATGTTCAGAAACATATCGGCAACAAGTTGACAAAATTGTTCTCAAACCCTATGGAACGAGATATTTGACGAAGAAAAGCTATTTTACTGCAAGAAAATATCGGAATGAATTTACTTATTTTCTTTAACTTGAATTTGTTGTTTTTTAACATTGACGTGTAACGCAGATCAGAACGCAGCCATATATGATTAAAGCTTACCAAATATTTTAGGCCGGTTTAAAAGTTAGTCCGGTTTAAAAACAGTTAGTACGGCTTTGTGCTTACGGCTATCAGTGAATTTACACAATAATTGTTAGACCAATACTGGCATACCGGTGCCTTGTGTGGTGGCAGAAGGGAAAAGTCACGCTTATGCAATCAAAGTTAAACTATCTTCAAAGGAAGGTTATGCTTGCGAAAACTGTCGCGTGCACGGTAACACCTACTGCTGCTCTAGAGGAACTCTTGAACATAAGACTACTATGCGTGTTTCTGAAACAAATAACACATTCTTGTGCATACTGTCTTAAGGTTACTGGGCTCTGGAACTAACCACACAAGATGGTTACTTGGGATGAGTATATGCTTTTTCCCCCTCGCGAGGAATGGCTGCCTGGCTGTATGGAGCGACAACCTGAAGAATACGTAGGGTGATGAGCCTATTTGCGCCATGTTTCTATTATCACCCTATCCATTTGAAGCCGTTGGTTAGAGCAGTGTCTGCCATCATTGTTCAACGCATTGAGTCAAATGGTAGCGCAACAATAGGGGCACTCGATTCGAGTTTTCATTGTGCTCAAACACGAGAATTTTACTGTTTTCAGCGCATTTGTATTATTATATTGGTTCTTAACAACGAAGCAAAGCGGTTGATGTCAATTTTTACGCATTCCATTGATTGTAAGGCAAGAAAATACCGAATTAGTGAGGCACCTTGCTTAGTATGGTGAAAATAGGCTCATCACCCTATAGTTTGTTGCACCGACAGTGCTTTGTGTCGTAAAATGAGATTAGACAAATCCCATACGCCTGGTAGATATTCCAAGCAGAAATCTTTGCGATTCTGTGGGACGTACATTCGGCACTTCAACGGGGAATTTGCAGTAAAAGAATATAATTTTGCTTTGACAGTCAGGCTGCCCTGAAAGCACTTAGTTCGGAAGATTCGCGATTGAAATGCCAACCATTTTTCGAAGTACTATTGCAGTAATCTAGTCTAGGGCACAGACTGGACACTGCAAACTCAGTTATCACATGGCTACAGTTCAGTGTGCTCAGTATTATTCGTGTGATCTTTGTGATTCCGATTACGGCACTTCATATCAGATGACATGTTACTGCCCTGAAGCTATGCGTATCCAGACTTTTGGTTCTTCATACATAGATGATCCTATGAACAAGGAGCTGTAACTCAAGGGTATGTTTTTGTTCCTAACCCACTTTGGTGAAGGGCTATATCGTCGCTGTTGTGCTATCTTATGACAAACGCCATTTTGGGGAAAACTGAGTTAGATATGCCACATTACTTGTTTGAAAAATCTCTACAAAGTGGCGTTTTCAGAATTTTGAAATTCTACTTGGTTACTTAGATATAGCGAGAAACATGATGAGAAATTGTGAGTTTTTTGCTTCAAATCACTGTATCTAGAGATTTGCTCAAGTTATATTGAAGTTTTAGATGTTTTTATGTGTGAAAATGTCTGAGGAACGCAATGGCATAAACATTTTCAAATGAAAATTACACGAGTTGCGAGAAAAACACAGTTTTATTTTTAAACTGGAAGTAAAGCATGTTTGGCAACACTGTAATCAAAAATAACAATTTTTTTAGATTCCCTGACTCATTTCCTTCAAAATGCATTTCACCGATTGTTTATAGACCATATGAACGCAAAGATATGAATAAAAGTTAAAAATTGATTATTTTTTTCTATGGAAAATTTTCCATGCACGATTATGACACGTCATATAAATTTTGTCATCAATACACGCCTATGACACGTGTGAGTGCGACTTTTGTTTACATTTATAGTAAAAACTCGCAACATAGTCAACCGATCTTCGGAATATTTGAGAGATTAATGCAGAATAGATAGAAGCATCAAATGTCTTCTTTGGATTGTTTATACCATTTATAAGTTTCAAGATATTCAATCTCAAACTTCAAAAATCGTTTTTCTCGAAATGTGCTAAATGGCGCTTGTCATAAGATAGCACAACAGCGACGATATGATATATTTCTCCTTAGTGGAGAGCAACATTAGTAAAAACTACGTTTTCTCCATTATGAAGAAAATTGTTGGCGCCCTTGGCGGAGTCTCAGTTTTGCACCTCTTTGGTGTTTACTTCAGCTTTCTTTTTCAGTTCGACCTTCACACAATAATTTGTGTACATGTAAATTTTTACCAGTAAAAAAACACAAAAGGACCCATAGAAGATTCAAATATGGAACTCGAATTGTTCATACTAAATATGCAATGGAACAGCGAGGTTTACTGCCACCCTGATTTTTTAAAGATAACCTTTATGGCACTTGGAAAATTCTGGATTTGAGTTGATACTGGGATTTGAAAAGGCTGCTTTTAATTTAATTTCTATACCAAATATCTTAGAAATGCATGAAACAGATATTGTATCATCTTGTAAAAAAATTGTTTTGACAAAAGTTGTCTCCCAGGTATTTTTCAATTTTTAAACTGAGATTTTCAAATAAAAATCAAAAAATTTCAGATTTCGACATTTCGTGGATTTGGCATACAAAAAAAGTAAAGGCTGCATTTCCAAACCCAAATCCCGTCTCAAATAAAGAATTTTCCTTGTACCACAAATGCGGTTTTTCAACATTACACCAGATCTCGAAGATTCATGACATTGCTTTTCGGTTGAGCGCTAACGTTGCATGAGGACTTTTTCGAGGTACTAAAACTTTTGAGGCGTGTCGGGTTTGAAATTTCAGGAAGTCATAAATATTGGCACTCTACCGTATATCAAGTATACTGAGGAGACCATTTTTAGAACTGATTGGGGGATTATTGATTACGGTGCATATCATTAGATTTGAATTACCAGTCCAAGGGCCGTCACAACATTTCCGTTATATTCCAGATGCACCCACTCATCTTTTTGCACAAACAAATGAACCAAAGATGCTTTTATGATGTTGCTTCATATTTTTTTCTAAATATTCTTCATTGCATTTTCCAGTAAAGTATGTTACGTCCAGCCATATATCGTGTAAAGATAGATGACCACGTTATTTCTTTACTATAGAATTCAGATTTCTCTTCTAATTTTATTCCCCATAATTTCTGTCTCTTCCTTCCTATTCTTCAGTTTTCACTTTACGTCTGGCTCTAGGTCCGTGAATAAATAAACTCTCCTGAATTGGCCAAAATGATCCTAAAATGGATGTCGAACAAGGTTTGCCAGTTACTCCGAGCTTCCATTTAAAATCAAACACATTGAACTGGTTCCGACCACATCCGATCTTCTTTCGGATCAAAAATAGTCCGCGAAGTAGTCTAATATTACGCAAGACGCAAAAATATTCAGCTGCGCCAGATATCTCGAAAGTTCGCCTAAATAATGTAAGTCAAGATATTCATGAAGAACTAACGCGTTTACATGCCCTCTCACAAAGTTGAGATCGATGGTGCAGTTATCGATTTGAACTTGACATGTGTGGATCTACTGAAGGACAGGATTGGCTGTTTCAATAAGTTCTTACTATATTGAGTGAAGATTTTTCGTGACAATCGCCCCGGGCGAGACTGCTTTGCATCTTCTTAGACAAGGATCGTCTGCATGATCGGTTGTTTGTGCCGCGTGTCATGCATGCAGTATTGTACTAATTACAAACAAATGGGTCTTTGTAACAATGTATTTTTTATCTCTTGAAAGGCCGACAAATATACCAGTAAAAGAAAGATCTGCCACATATCCGAAGCAAACAGCAGCTGGTCTTAGACAATTGAGAAGAAACAAAGAGTTTCCAAGGCTTCCAGGAACACCAAAAATTTTAATCTATATGTCAACCAGAGATTCAAACTTATTCAACTTAGTGTAGGATTGATTGAACTTAGGTTGGGTATCGGCAATTTTGTGATATTGCGGAAATCCTCCCGGCATCGAGGAGAGTTCAATTATCATGGAACAGTATGCGGATATCTTCTCGATGATAATTCATCTAGCTTACTCTATGTTCTTTGCTACAGCTTTAAAAACTGCCCATGACCACATTTCCGTTTCTCTTGTTTCTATGAAACTGATAAAACTAGCGTAAAAAGTTTGCAATAATTTTCGCTGTTGAAATTTGAAGTCTTTGTCTTGTTCGTTCTTTATTCTGGACTAATTGGACCGTAGCGTAATCTTCTGGCGCCTTTGGTAGAGTCTCAGTTATGCGCCTACTTGCTGCGTACTTTGGCTTTCTTTTTCTGTTCAACTTGTGAGTACCTGGGAATGATACTCCTATCCTGGCTTATTTTTTACTTAACCTTACTTATTTTATAAAGCAGATCAAGATTTTAGTGCCCCTCATCAGAATCCGACACTAACTTAGTGATCGGACTAAGCTAGCGCCGGATTGACGCTAGCTCCAAAAAAACGAAGACACAATTAGTGTTCCTGAGCAAACCTCTAGTCAAGTGTGATGTCCGTTTTTGGACCCCGGGCTCATTCCGGTCACGCAAAACCATCGGACGGCCGGAACCCGGCTGTATTCGGCTGACACATCGTCGCTATTGTGCTATCTTATGACAAGCGCCATTCAGCACATTTCGAGAAAAACGATTTTTAAAGTTTGAGATTGAATATCTTGAAACATACAAATGGTATAAACAATTCAAAGAAGACAATTGATGCTTCTATCTATTCTATATTAATCTCTCAAATATTACGAAGATCAGTTGACTATGTTGTGAGTTTTTACTATAAATGTAAACAAAAGTCGCACTCACATGTGTCATAGGTGTATTGATGAGAAAATTTGTATGGCGTGTCATAATCGTGCATGGAAAATTTTCCATAGAATCATCAATTATTAACTTTTATTCATATCTTTGGCTTAATTTGGCCTATAAAAAATCGGTGAGATGCATTTTAAAGAAAATGAGTCAGGAATCTAGAAAGAATAGTTATTTTTGGTAACAGTGTTGCCAAATATGCTATATTTCCAGGTTAAAACTTAAATTGCATTTTTCTCACAATTCGTGCATTTTTGCTTTGAAAATGATTATGTCATTGTCTTTCTCAGATAGTATTACATATAAAAAAACATCTTATACATCAAGATAATTTGAGCCAATCCTCAGACACAGTCATTTGAAGCAAAAAATTAAAAAGATCTCTGCACGTTTCTCACTATATCTCAGTAATCAAGCAGAATGTCAAAATTCTATAAACGCCACTTTGTAGAGATATTTTAGACAAGTAATGCGGCATATCTAACTCAGTTAACCCCAAAATGGCGCTTGTCATAAGATAGCACAACAGCGAGGACATAGTGCTGCACAATGAAGAACTTCTTTGTTTGGCGAGAGGAGTAGGTGCTTATTACAAAATATCGTAGATGCTTCACTCCGCGATGCATTGGTGGGCCCACAACCAGATGGCAGTATAATCTCATGAAAAATCGGTGAACTTTGTGTTTTTTAAACGCAAGCGTTATCGAATAGTTAACAAGTGATTGCAAAATGTTTAATTTTATAAACTTAGAAGGTTTAGGAAATTCTCAACTGGAAAAAACTATCAGGTTTGGAAAAATTACGTGTTGATTATTTTTCGCAACAAAGTGAGAGAAAAAATTTCGGAAAAAATATTGTGAATCTGAAGAAGACTAATTCAAATCCTACAATAGAAATCAAGTTACAAAAGCTCGATGACTAGCAGCAATGAGTTTTGATAACTCACTGCACTGCTCTCAATCTCGAATATTTATCAATTACTCAAAGAGAGCAAAGAGTGAAATTTTTATGAACTTTCGACAGGTTTATTGTTATCTAGAATTTTCAACGGCTTTTGCAATCCTTAGTGGATTAAAAAGAGTGTTTGTTTCTAAATCCCAACGTATCAACGCGTTGTTTGCTCCTTCTTCAGGGGAGTAAAGGCTGATTATAGATCCTCCTTTTTCTCCCCTGAAGAAGGCGCAAACGAAAAGTGTCGAAACGTTAGGATTTGAAAACAACCAAGTCGTGTTAATCCACTAAAAACTGAAAAATCGTTGAAAATTGCGAACGCTGACTTAATAACGACTATAGGCCGCTCAGAACAAATCGGGTCAAGTTAGAAAAGTTTTCGTATATTAAATGTGAAAAATAAATTTTGCAGCTATTTTCGTTCACGTCCCTTATCACCTATTTTATAAGGTGGTTCATCAACAGTGCCATATTTCTAGAGCGTTTTTTCAAAACGTCATATCTGCAATGAGTTACTCTCTTTGTTTACTTTCTCTTCTGTTAATAATTCGGTCATTTTAACATTTATCCCTTAACTCTTTGCATAATATGCTAGTTAAAACCACCGTCTTTCGATCGGTACTGTAAAATAAGTGAAAAGTGTTATAGTGACGCTGTAAAAATCGAAAGAGAAAGTAAACAAAGAGAGTAACTCATTGCAGATATGACGTTTTGAAAAAACGCTCAAGATTTGTTGTGCAACTAATTTTTCCCATTTTATTTAATTGCAAATAATTAAGTAGTTCTCATTTTATTATATTCAGAATTGCACATATTCTGTCGTATGTAATTTTAAATGTTCTTTGATTTGATGGCATTGTAAGGGAACACGTATCAGCCGGTTGATGCCAATCGAGCTGAAATTTCTTTGGGCTGATCAAACTATTTTTTTTGTTTGTTCAGTGTTTATTTGACCAACCAGGAAACTAACGCACTGGGCATTGTGCGTGAGGAATACGCATGATCTTGCCTGAGTGAAATGATGACTGTTGAATCATATATGAGGGTTGAGAATTGACAGTTTGCGAGAAGAATCAGAAGCCAGTTACCAATTTTCAACAGTCATATCAGCACGAAGAACATATGCTTCATTATCGTATTCATACTTTTAGTCCAACAAATCAATTAAATTAAATCAAATTAATTGTTCTCATTATATTGAATACTTTCATTTGCTTTGAAGTAGTACATGCACTATTGTATTGATTGTTATGTGAACCATATTTCTTTATGAGTATAAAAATATTCTAGCTTGATTATTGACGTAAAAGGTGACAGGTTAGTTTCTTTTCGTTCTTATTGTTTCCAATCTTGTTCTAGTATTTATTGCAAAAATTGGCGTCATCAATTATATATTTGACATAAAAGGCTGGTCGTTGCAGGTATTTCGGTAGTACTTATTTTATACCATCTTTAAACACTAGCGGCCGTTAGTTCAGTGAGCTGTTTACGCGATCTCCGGAGGAGAGACAACGCGCGCGAATAACACTCGGTACCTTATTTAATTATTCGCGGAGAAAGAAAGTGTCCTTTTATTTGCTATATAAGTATTTTATATACGATAAATAGTGCTTGTATTGCGAAGTCTTCAATTACATAGGTATTACCGCATCTATTTCGACAGATCTCTTGAGACGCTGAAGGTAATCGCTTTTCATACTATTGAATTCTTTTTGGATCGCGTTTCGCCGGAATAAAACAACAAGGAATAATGACATTATTCACATACCGTCTGATTCTATTAAACATAAGCAACACTCCCGACTGTCGGAGTTTAAGTTGCTTTTCTTGCAAACCGGGCGTTTTTAAATTAATTCAACAAACGATAACTGTATCAAATTGTCGGCAGCCGACTGCCCCGAGCAATAAACGCATGATAACACTTCTGAGAGTTTCATAGATCGTATCACTTATCAAGGTGAACCCAGGTTTATGTAACTCTGTACCCTATCCTACTAACAAAAACTCCTTCCCGTGGCAAACGTGAAGATGTAGAAGTATACACGGTCTCCATAACAACGTTTGCTACACTAACATTCCTTTCCTTCCCCGATGACTGTAAGGACGTGGCCGGCGCCGTTATTGACATTTCCATATTAAATTTGCAAAAGGGCGAATAAGATTTGTAAACAAACTTTTATTTTGATGGTTTCTATCAATTTACCATAATTTCAAAGCAGAAAACAATTGAAATTACTTCTACGAAGGGTAAAAATTTACATTAACGCATATTTTTCATGAAATTCCACTCTGCATCATACTAATGAGCGAAACAAGTTTGTTTACAAAAAACACTTTCGCCCTTTTGACGAATTAATATTGATTTGAACGTATAGAACTCTCGAAACGTGCACATTGAGGATGGATAGCTGCTCCCAGGCCCCATTCGTTGATTCTCTGTGCAATTTCTTCGCTTGTTCTGGTCAATCACGGAGTAGCAACTACGAATTGTACGGTCATCATGCTCGTGCTCATTAAATGTGTAAAATAAATTTTGCAGAGACTGCAGACCGGTGACCCTACTTAAACAAACAACCTGGAAAGCTGAAAAACATTCTGCCATGATTCGGAACAACGGGATTGTTCAACCTCGTTGATCGTGATAAGAATTTCTTTATTATAATTGTGCTTGATAATATGTGAGACAACAGCTGCATCAAAACGATTCATTTGCAGCGTTCACAACAAACTTTTCAACTTGAATATTATAACTTTAAATGATCTGTAGTGAGCGATGATTTTTCCTCCGTACGTTGAATCTGTTTTTGAAAGACACTGGTTTTAAAAATTCTGGAAAGAAAATAATAACAATTCCATTCCCATTTAATCCGCTAGATTGGTATCTATCAGGCATTGCATTTATCGCTCATAGGAGTAAATGCGCCCGGATAGTTTGCTACTGCGACAATATAAACTCACATTTTCACACGAAAAGTTATTGGCACTCACAAAACTTCTCCGGATAAATACAACGTGTTATTTCTCCGGATAAATAAAACAGCCGGAGAATGAGTGAATGAGTTTATCACGGTATCCTTTTTGCGTTCGCTGCTTTGCTGTCGTTATTCCAAAACACGAAAAAAAACAAGTCTATCATACTTCTTTGCCGCTTTTCTTTGTAATTAAATGTATTTTTTGAAGTTTCAATTGATTTCCACGAAATTAAAATTTTATCACCTTCTCCGGTGAGAAGGAAAAAGTCAAATTAATTTTATCCGGAAAATCATTCTCACGCTATTTGTGGAGACGGAGAATTTTGCGACTCATCTTATCCCGGAAAAGTTGGACATCGGATAAGCATCTTCTCGCGTGAGTGAGAGAGAGAATTACAATGCCTGGTATCTATACAACTATCATTATAAAGATCCTAATCCTATGAAGAAAGCTCCTACTGACAATCTGAAATGCGATATCAGCAAGTGTGCGGGTAATTTTTCAATTTAAACGCATTTTCCCCTGCCACCTCCAAAAAGTGCAGTCGTAACGGTCCGTTGCATCCGATTCCGCACCCACCCATTCGCCAGAACTACGTGGGAAATCTGATGAAAACAATTAAATTCAAACTCATGCACAAAGAGACAGTTAGCTGCAGCGTAAATCCATCACTGGGCCCTGGCTGACAGCAAGTTGAACTACGCGGACAAATCGTTGAAGGAAATTGGAACTTTTTGTCTGGAGAAAAACTTGAACCGTGAACAATGGGAAAAATCCACAGAATGGACTTGTCGCCTTGTTTTTATCGCAACAACCGGTACGGCTGGCTTACTGTCGAAGAACGATGACTGTAGGGTAACTGGTGCTAATTTACGTCTTGTGAGGAAATTTTAAGGCGGGTGTCCACTTGAAATTATTGGTTAGAGCAGCGTTAGCCATATTAGTCGAAATGGAAGGGTGATTGGGGTCAAATACGTATAACTATCAGGTCATTTTTGTTATGTTATACTTATTATACTATGGTTCGAAGCTTTTTTCAAAAAGACATATCTAATAATGAGAGACTCACATTGTTTACTTTCTCTTCTGTTATTAATTTGGTCACTTTAACATTTACTCTCAACTCTACAGTATACAGAAGAGACAAAATCCGGATCACTTGCCCTAGAGTCATTTTAATTATGCAGATGAATTGCAGAACTAACTTACTTCATATTATTTTGTAGCTCTCAGCAAACTACGGTAGTCAGTCGTCTTAATCAATTGTTTTAAATTTCGCAGTACATCTGGCGTGAAGGATACGCTCTGAAATGGGTGCGATTTCAATCGCACGTTTTGGTAGAAGCAGCCCTGAGTTGTAGTTTATATAGCACTCAATTTCCCTAGCCTTGCCTAGGGCACTGCCGAATTCAGAAAAAAAACTCACACAAGTTACAATTTAGTTTTGAAGTTCCATTTAGTACCCTACTCATCATCTTTCTTCGATTAATCCGACGGGACTATAGCAACATTCGTTATGAAGTCGTTTCTTTTCGCCTTACAGGGAATATCACTTCAAGATAATAAAAAAAATAGACCATTAATCGTCCCGGTGGCAAACTGCCGGAAGCCATGAAAGCGGCACCAAAGCAAATCCAAATTAATGACCATTTTACACGTGGCGTTCAATCAATTTGGACAGCTCTCGGCGCCGAGGGTCCATTTCCCGGCAAGACACTTTTTGCTCACTGCTTTATCCCTCATTTAAATGCAATTAACTAGTTCTTGTTCTTTCTAACACCATTTTCCCACGCCATACACCGTTTCGGGTTTGCCCGTATTTCCCGTTTTTTCGGTGCTTTATCCAACCAGTTGAAACGGCCAACTTGTGGGCGTAGTAGTCTGCCTTAGTTCTTGTGGGAAGCCGAACTGTTAGACGACGTAGCGAAGAGAGTAGCCGAAAAGGTCCACTTAAAGTGTGCCTCGTGTCGAATGCATGCGATGGGAAAGTCAGAATTCAAACTAATTTAACATGAAAAGGATAATTAAGGACGAGCGCTTCGTGCACCGTTTCCGGTCGTGGTGCTGGAACATCGCGTGGTCTAGGCGAAATAGTTTACTAAACGGATTGAGAGTTTTCATTAGATTGTAGCTGTTTTACTTTCAATAGTATATTATCAAAAGGCACTAAACAGTCATCAATTCGGAACAATTTTTCAGTTCTTCTATTTGGCAGGGCACGAGTTGAAAGCTTGCTGGAGCCATGTGTCTGTTATATATACAAAGATGACACAGATTTTTTTATTCTTCTGATATTCCCTTTTTAGCATTTTTTTTTTCAATAACGTATGTAAAACAACGATTTCTTAATCGCCCGATCCCACCAGAAGTTTCTGTTTCTGTGTGATATTCTATTCTAGTTACCGAACCAACTTGTTCAAAGTTTAAATACGTGATTTTAAGACAATTTACATTTCAACGCACCAGCCTGCATTTTATTTATACTTTTACTTCGTCAAGCAGATGTAGATTACAAAAACCTGTTTTAATCCACCTAGCGGTGCAATTGTGCCTTTCTCATTTCTCTAAACTATGGCACGGAGGCTTTTTATGTTCAACATAATTGTGGAAATGTCCATTACATTCTTAGTACACTTTGCACTTATACACAATGGCATGCCAGCCACGAACTTGATGAGCTACGTGTTGACGGTGAAACACTTGAAACAAAAAAATATCATACTCCATTAGCCTAATCAGCATTAGATCAATGTTATCTGCTTGGTAACTCATTTTGTCATGCGGGGGTGGGTATGTGAGGAGGGCGAAAGTCCCATGAACGAACGACTCCCCAGCTTAAATTGGTATGCTTTGTGATATAGTGGTGGTTTAAAGATGATGGGGTTGAAATGAAGGGGTATGAGGGCTGGATGGGGTGGTGGTCTAAGGGGTGATTTAAGGAGATTTTTAAAGGAGGGGAGTGAACAGTAGAGCGGGGGTGTAACCCCTCTCCGTAAACCATCAACTACACTCCTGTTAAAATCCAGAAACCTTATGCGAGTCGAAAAAAAAATTTAGGGGTTAGGATTAGGTTGACGTTTTTCAGAGTGATTGCATAACCTTTCTATATGAGAAAGGCAAAAATATGCCAAAATCCATAAAAGTGAATCGTCGTCAAAATTTTTTTCGAGTTTGCATCAATTCTCGACGTTTCATGCACCTTGAACACATTTAGCATCAAAAATAAAAATTCTATTTTTAATTTTTCCTATAGTTTATATGAGAAATTTCTGTGTGGCCGCACTCTGAAACCCGTAATTCCGGAACCCGAATTCCGATCGATCCAAAATTCAATAGCAGCCGATGGGAAGGTTGCACCTTTCATTTGAGACTAAGTTCGGGCAAATCGGTCCAGCCATCTCTGAGAAAAATGAGTGACATTATTTGACTCATACGTACATACATACACATACACACACATACAGACTTTTTCCGATCTCGACGAACTGAGTCGAATGGGATATGACACTCGGCCCTCCGGGCCGGGATTAGGTTGACGTTTTTCAGAGTGATTGCATAACCTTTCTATATGAGAAAGGCAAAAAAATTACAATCATTACTTACATGCTATTCATTATTTCTACGGTTTAAAGATAATTTTAACTCATTTCTGGACATAATAAGGTTATTTTTTCACAATTTTGGTTACATTGACGCAACATTCGATTGATCGGGTCGTTTTTGTATAATTCGTTTTATAAGGTGTTTCTAAAAATAATCTACGAATGACGGCTCGGTGTATAATATTTTATTTGCGAATATAATGATGTAGATTAAAAGTGTTGGGAAATAATGGCGTTAATAAGATAAATCATTGCAAATAACAAGCGATCTTTAAGTGATTGTATGTTAATCAGCATGTAACGTGCCTCATGTGATGGAAAAGGGAATGCGGTCTATTTCAGTTTACGAAGAGCATATAAAGTGCAATAAATTGTTTTCGGACTGATTCGATGCGATGCAGGATGGTGTATGGACTCCATACTACGCTGAAATATTCCAGAGTTGGTCTAACGTATATATTGTATAGTGATTTAATTGTGTAAGGATCTTCAAAATTATAGCTGAAGCATTTAATAAAGCCAAGCATACTATTGACTTTATTTATCATTGTATTATATGTTGGTTTCATAAAAGTATTGGAAATTAGATTAGATGTGTCATGGGTAGAGCTTCCATCCCGGGAATTTATTTCCCGGGAATCCCGGGATTTTTGGATTTCCCGGGATTCCCGATTCCCGGGAAAATGTGTTTTCTCATTCCCGGGATTCGGGAATCCCGGGAAAAAAGATTTTTAATTTATTTCAAAAGGCTTAGGTTCTGCGAAAGAAATTCTGTAGGAAATATCTTTATCGGCAAACATTTGGAGTTAGCAGTGAATGCAGATTGTGCTTTTCCAACTGATTTGCAGATCTTTGGACTATATATCTTTAGGCTCGCTGATATGTTTTCATGATTTTTTAGGTATATAGTCCAAGCCTTACTCAAAATACTACTAAAAATGTTGATATTTTCATGCAAAAATGGATTAATTTGCCGGTTAGTGATGCGCACGATATCTCTGCGACCGATGAGCCGATTGATCAGATTTTTTAACAGTTCTTTTAATAGTTTATTTTAATAGTTAGATCTTGAATGAAAGATCTTGAATGAATGCAATCAAAGTAGTAATTGAAATGACGGCAATTTCTTAAAAAATCGATGAGTGTTTGTTTCAAAACTTGGGATGGTTTGTAGTGATATCATGCTTAACGCAAACGCTATTCAAAATAATGTTTCTAGAACGTCTGTAGAAATATTTGATCGGTTCATCAAATGCATATTTCGTCTAATTTGTTATACCGCCAAATGTCGCTTTCAACGATGCAGGCAGGATTTTTGAAGAGATAAGATCAAGCAATCCAGATACTCGCCCGTAACAGGAAATCGATGGTAGGCTGCATCCATCGCTGCACAGTTCGTCCATTATCTGCTTGATTTTGATTCACACTTAATTCGGAATGATGCTGATCCTACTGTGACAGAAATAGATTCCATATATCACATTTTCTCATTTGATCGGAAATAACTGCACAATACCCTGAAGCAGCTTAATCTTTTCATTCAAGATTACCAAAGAAGGTGCTTTGCATTAAATTGATCCATCGTATCAGAACAACGAATTCCAATTTTAGGCAGTAACTCCAGCAGCCGCGTTTAGTATATCGTCCCAATCGTATCCGTGATTACCAAAATTTAGATTATACATATAACCAAGAAAAATAAAAAAAAGTTGATGTTGCGTAAACTTATTGACGAGTTATCAAATGATTGAATGATGTGTAGGACACCAAATCGCCTTTTTCTGACAACTGCTTTTAGGACAGATATACATGCAATCAAACGGGTTTGAAAACTTTTCAATTTATTCTTTTTTTTTTTAAGAAAATCATTCACCTTTTTATATTTCTTCTGTATTCCCGGGATCCCGGGATTTCCCGGGAAATTTATTATTTATTTCCCGAATCCCGGGAAGCTGAAAACCGTCGGGAAATGGAAGCTCTAGTCATGGGTGAAGAGTTTTTTGAAAAAATGCGGCGATTTTCTTTTAGACAATAAAATTAACTCGATTTCGAAAAAAATACTCTAGACCCTATAAGTTGGTGGTGCAAATTTGTAAAAACTACTATTTTTAATCCGAAAATTCGGTTCATGGGTGGTAAAAATTGCAAAGAAAAAAATAAAATGAAAGAAATGAACGTCTGTAATCTTTGGTCTCATTTTTCAGCATATCCTCAGAATTCAGGGACTATTTACTGTTAAGCAAGTAAAAACTAGTAACCCACCTTAATTTATTTTTGAATTTCAGCTCCAGATCGATATGTCTTTATATTTGCACCAATTTCGTTGTAAATACATCAAACATTACAAAGACTGACGTTTTCTAACGGGCGGTAGCAGTATATTTCCAAACAGTTTTAAATTTACATATATTCTAAACTAAGATAACCGTGGTTCTATTAATAACATTCATTAATAGCCCCAAACTCTGGGCCTTGTAAAGGGTTAAACTAATTGCACTAATTACACAACAGACAATACTTTATCCTTTATCTAATTCCTCGTCAGGTTCAAGTCAAAAGCCACACTTTTAAAAAAACACTGAAGTTCGGGAACAACGCTCTGGCGACCATAGTGGGTTCTCCTGAACGGAACTCGCGGTGTCCGAGGATTGTAGGGCAATTCACTATGACAGACAGCAAGTTTGAGATGAACAGAACTTGAGAGCAGTACCTCCTTATGTCTAGAGTATCGACCCTAGCCGCGATTCTGTCGACGCCGTTTTGGTAGTACGGATTCCATACAGAAAAACCATATTCTAGTGCTGAGTGAACCACCGTGCAATAGAGTGATTTTAAACAGTACACGTCCTTGAAGTTTTTCGCTATTCGGAAGAAGAGCCCAAGCTGTCTCGGTGCCTTATCCACGATGTATGAAGTATGTGGTTTGAACGTTAGTGCCGAATTCGTGTTGACTCCGAGATCCTTGACGTGTCTGGAAATGCTGGAGTTAAAGAAATGGTAAATAGTTAAACTGAATCGGATGGCGTTTCTGCGTGAACGTAACGATTGCGCATTTACTCGGGCTTAAAACCATTCTGTTTAGATCACACCACGTAATAAATCTCTACAGTTTATTCCGAAGAAAACGGCATCAGCTTTATCCCGTATTTGCCGAAAAAAAATTCATGTCGGCAGTAGAAGAAAGGTCGGGTCCTTGTAGTTTGATATTGACGTCAGTACAGTAGAGGAGGAATATTACTGAACACAGATGGCTTCCATGTAGGATGCTGGATGTGGCGAAGTCGGTGAATACCGAGTTTATCCAGTCCATCGTTGATCACACGGGCTTCATACCATGGCGAACGGCGATAAGTACACCAAATGTCTTGTGGCTGTTGAGGGCATTGCGGTCACTGTGGTGTACATCGAATGTTGAACCAAACACCTGGCAAGACAGAGTACGGTTGGTGAGTCGCGTTTCGGTTAAGGCGATGACGTCATAACAGTAGCCCGTGGTTGCGAGCAAATAGCTGTCCGTTGATGAATTTAAGCCACCAACATTTTGGTAGGAAATCTCGATACTGTTGAAGGATGGAGAAGTTTAGCAGCGAGCGAAGCCATGTTGCCGTTTTGAGAGTGTGGGAAGGTCCTTTTGTCAATCCCACGGAGAGTATTGGAAAGGCTCATGGTCGCTTGGTCGCCTATGGGGAGGGATTCGTGGCCTCCCGAATATGCTACGTCGCGCCCCGGAATGCGACGATCATCGTCGGCGAGAGAAATGGTTGACATCAGGTCACATAATGTCGGAGCAAAAGGCAAATTACTGGAAGCGAAGAATACACTGATAGAATATATTCGTAAATCACTACACCCAAAACGCGAACCGTATGAATTACATGCGAATAAGCATGATTCTAATGAGAATTTTGCATTGTAACTGGTATAATGCATATAAAGCGATATTGGTCCGGGACAAAAATGCATTAAGGCGATTACACCACAAAAACTTACACAAACCCACAGTTGGGAATGTATTAGTGAATTTAACGATATCGGAGTATTAATATTAAAATGACTCCGCACTAATACACATGTAAAGGACATCTCCACTCGGATACTTGTGCGCTCTGAAAATACTACTACACGCTCAAGGACCTGTTTCCATTTCGCCTTTCTACTGATCACATGCTGCATATCGGAGAGAACAGTTTATAGCATCACCAAATTGGTGGGGTGTGGATGATGATTATGTGTTGATAATATGTTGAGCTTTCGGCGGTCTCTTAGCCCTAAATTTACCAGCGATATGCGAGTTCTAGCCACTAGATAGGTTCATAAATGTTAATAATGATTAATGATTATTTAAGCGCACTATACGCAGGAGAAAGTTATCTATATGGGAACATTGGGCTAACAAGTTAATTCAACATTTGTCTGATAGAAACCGTCCGCCGATCATTTCTGGTATTCCTCATATCAACAGTACTTTCAGGTGATATTATATCAGTATTTCGCAGTAAAAGTACCTAAGTTTAAAGTGTCATAAACTATAAGGGCAATGATGACATAGTTTTGCACTTTTGAGCAGCAGTGGCAGTTACTCATTTCAGTTTGTATTATTTCCCGAACATGCGAATCCAGCGCACATTATCGCCCTGGCCAACGATCATCGCAAATCAATCTGAGCACAAATCATTTTTTTCCACTCTTCTCTGAAGCATAGAATGAGGAAGCGATGATTTTACTGCAAACGCTATGGGAAAATAACAACGCGTATATCACACACTCTCGTGAACGTAAACTGTTCACGCGTTTAGTGTGGTTGAAATTGAGCTGTTCGCAGACAAAAAAGCGTAACTGTGTATGAAGACAGAAGTTCTTACAAACACACAGAGGTATTCATGTATAGAATACACCACCTTTTTGGCAGACTCAGCAAGCAAAACCAACTAATACTTTTACATGCGGGCAGATAATATGGTAGCGGGTATTCTCAATCAATTTATTTCATCATGAATCAAGCTGTGTTGGTATAATGCCTTAGCTATGCTTGGTCTACAATGCGAAGAAGGCATGATTCTAATTCGGAATATGCAGGAAAGGATGTAATGCCTTTTTTGCATTGGGTAATTGTTTTGGGTGTAGGAATTAGATTCGTGCAGAAAATTTTCATAAAATATACGAATTTTTCGTACATATGAATCGTTCGTAGTTCTATTAAAACACTAATTTTTCATTACGAGTTTTTCGTGAAAACCACGAAACGACTTTCGTTGGCTTATTACGAAGCAGTATCATTCGGCAAACGAATTGTTCGCTGATATATACGAATATCATTGTAATATTTACGAGCACCATTCGTCAAACCGTCAACGTCAAAAGAGTTTCAATATGGAGTCATTGTTGCTATACGTCAGATGATTATTGATCATCACGACGGTCTCGGTCTGATTATTTAGTAGCCGTATCCGTGTCCGCCGAATTCAGGAAGATTTCCTGAACCTCTTTTGCTTGATCCAGAATCCGGAGCAGTATGGATTTAGTTGAGCCATCTCGAACTGCTCGTTGGTTATGAATAAAGAAGTTTGAGTTTTTCTCTGCCGGAGCAATGTCAAAACAATATGCTATTAAATACGAAAGCTTTTCTAACATGAACAAAATGCATTCGTACGACCAACAAAGTTGTTCGTAATATACACAAACATTTATTGAAATAAACGAATCATTTTGTTTCATTCTCGAAAAATAATGTCGTTATCAAGGATAACATTCGTGCAATGTACAATAAATAGGTAAAATTTACGAAAACATTCGTTCTTCAAGCGGCCATTACTTCACACCACAATCTTTCTAATCCTCAATAAAGGTGAGCAGATTGAAATAAAATCGATTTTGCCAGATCGATCCTTTTAGTTAGTTAAAAAATCGTTGTTGTCAAAAATCGATCCTAAAATATCGATTGAAAAAATAATATGCTAATGAATACGAAAACATTCCTAAGATGAACGAAATAAATTCGTGTGAGCATTAAAATCGTTCGAAATATACATAAACATTCATTAGAATAAACGAAACATTTCGTTTCATTCACGAAAAATAATGTCGTTATCAACGATTACATTCGTGCAATTTAAAGTAAATAAGTAAAATTTACGAAAACTTTCGTTCATCAAGCGGCCATTTCTTCGTACCACAATAAAATCGATTTGTCTACATCGATTTTTCTAAATTAAAAAAAATCGATGTTTTTAAAGATCGATCCCAAAAGATCGACTGAAAACAATAAGAGACTAATATATAGGGTAAGGTGGGGCAAACCCGACCGTTGGGTAAACCCGACCCCCCTCTGTTACCGAAAATCAGAAGCACTCCGCGAACTAATATCAATGTTGTCGTGTAGAGCATCGAAAATAATCATAATGGCGGTATGACAGCATTTTATTAGTCTACATTGAGATGCTCATACGACAAAAAGTGTGTTTTTACAACTTTTGATTTGACTTTTGTGCATTATTGACTACAGGATATTTCTGATTGTTAAAGTGATTCCATTATAAATGTAAGTGGATTTAAATTCTTCGATTTAAGTCCTACAAAGTGCATAGATGAATTTAGTTCAAACTTTTTCATATTTTTTCTTAATTGCATCGTAATGAAAAATGACGCGGTGGGGCAAATCCGACCTCTAAATATTGGGGTAAATCCGACCGCTTTTTTGCTAAGAAAATTTTTATTTATCAAATTGAGATTTATTTTTTATTGTTATTATTTATTATTTTTATGCACAATGGTTCATAATTACAAACGAAAGACATAAAACATGATGAGTATAGTATTCGTCGAGCAATTGCTCCGATGCAAAGGGGAATATCATTACGTGCCACTGCTCGTGATTTTAGCATTCCAAGATTGACATTGAACTCCATTTTCTTCATGTTACAATTCAATAACACAACATTCATTGATTTATCATTGAAAAACCATAAAATTTGAGTAATATCTGCACTAAATCAACCAAAAACATAAGGGGTCGGCTTTACCCCACCATTTTTGAAAACAGCAAAAATGAACATTTTTGTAAAACGCTTGTATCTCAAGATACTATCAATGTCGAAATAAAATGCTATATACAGAAAGTTGCCCAGGAGTCTAACCTTTAATTTGGTATATAAAACGACTTGATCCGATGTAAAATGAGCATTTTACAACCAAAACCATTTGCTAGGTCGGATTTGCCCCACCTTACCCTACGAAAACGAAAGAAAGAAATAAACGTAATAAATTCGTGCCACCAACGGAATATACACAAACGCTTATTAAAATAAAAAAAAACATTTCGTTTCATTCACGAAAAATAATGTCATTATCAACGATAAAATTCGTGCAGTGTACATTAAATGTGTAAAATTTACGAAAGCTTTCGTTCACCAAGCAGGCATTCTTTTTCATGAAATGAACGAAACCTACTATTTACAATGCACGAAAATACTTCGTTGCAGAAAACAACGAATGAATTCTTGCATTGCATGATCGATTTCATTATATTTACGAATTTCTATTATCAGTGTACATCAGCTCTTGAAGTGTTTGGATCAGATATATACTTACCATTTGTGGCGGGTTGAAAGACCCTTTCACCCATCCCAAACACAGGACCGGAACGACTGGTGATCGCTGGTTGCAATCGCTCGGCGGTGGTATGGGCTTCCGTAGTACCAACTGCAGTGCATCCCAGTATGCATTGAACTCCGATGGCACGATGCGGAGAACAGGAACGGGACAGTAGTAGCTTACGGTGAGACTCAGACGATGAGCTAGAAGTGTGAATCGGTTCAACCGTTTTATCCTTAAAATTTGTATACTTGCAGAGAAAGGCGGCTTGGAAGACCCCTTCTCCACCCACACATACAGGACCGGGACGAATGTCCTGTGTAGGGTTGTTGATGGGCCGGGTTACATTAGCGGAGTAGAGTACATGCTGCTTCTGCAGACGGAGAAGAACCAGTCGGTGGGCGCCAAATGTTCTGGGTACGGTTATCCTTAAATTCCCTGAACAGTATGCCTTTCGGCCATGTGTCAGAGTTGAGAGCTGCATCACGGTACTTTGGGTGAACTTTAACTTTAAAAGAAATGAAGTTCAAAGTACTGACGTATATGCCTTTTCAACAAGCGGAATAACCTTTATCTCGTCGTTGCATTTTAGTCCCTCTTTGGACAGTTTTTCGACAGTCTCTTTGCTAACACTGGGATGAAAGCGCGAAAGATACAACCAGAGCAATCGCGTGGGAGGTGGAACCGTGACAATGTAGCTATTATCGACTAGCTTTTGACCACCTACTAGAATATTGCTGGATCAGGGCAATCCTCACAACAACGTTTCTGATGTGGTCGAGAAGAATTTGGCTGGACTAGAGTAGCTGCTGAAACCTTTCTAGCGTGGCGTGAAATTTGCTGGTTATTGTTTTTTTTGTTTCGATTATAGAGGTTTTAAGCTTAAGGTCATTCGCCTCTTCGGTTTAGAAAAATCTCTAATGAAAAATTTCTAACCCTATGTGCGGGGTCGGGACTAGAACCCAGGTGCACTGCGTACAAGGCAATCGATTTACCAACTACGCTACGCCCACCCCTGGTTATTGTTGGATAACTCGACCTTTAGTTCAATACAGACGTCAACCGTTTTCCCAGCATTAACACATACAAGCGAAGAATCGGTTTTACGAAAGTGAGCAAGCTTCATCAGCTTGACACATTCATTGCACATTCAAAATTTGAGTTCACCGCAAGTTTTTTAAAAAACGGCTTGTTAAGATGTTTCCCGCACTGCATATGCACCACATTTTTGCACTTGCCGTAATACGTGCCAATCTGAGAATGCAAACAATAAGATATGGATGGCACTGCGTTCGGTGGAAAATGGTGATTTTTAAGTCGCAGAATTTCACTCGATTGCGTTCTTTGCTAGTTTTTTCACAACACAAAAGCCAACATGAGACACAGTCTATTCCCAACCACCAAAGGCATCAGTCACAATACCAGTGTGCTCTCTGCTGCTACCCAAGCCAGCGCAAGCAGTTGCTTTATTCTTGTGTGCTTTTTTATTCATTTCGTTTATTTGATAGGCACAAATGCGTTAGCTTGGCGGTACCAAATTCATTTGTTTTTACATTTTGGATATTTTAAAACTAGGAGGTTACAATGTTGAAATATTTTTTTTTAACCCTCAAAAAGGCAAGCGGGTCTCAGAGGCCCGGCACGTTACAATTTTTTAGTTACAAAAAAATGTGTATGCAGTATAAGCTTGGGCATGGAAATTTTGATAAGTAGCTTTGAAATCTATAACAAAAATAAAGAATTGTGAAATTTTCATCTATGGAGTGATGCGCAGCTATGTTTGAATTTTTTGCATGCACAAAAAGGCAAGCCGGGCCTGGCAGGCCCGGTGTGCATGCAATATTTACTAGGAATACCACGAATTTTATACATTAATATTTATCTGAAAAAAAAAACATTTTGGTGAGTTCATCTTCATATTAGCAGGATTTTTTTCATGTTTTGATTGGTTTTATCTTTTTACCTTTTCTTATAAGAAAAAAATCTTGAAAGTTTGAGCGAATTCCATACATTTCTTTTATAAGAAATGTAAAAATAGCATACGATAATGACGTGTGTCATATTTTTTGGGTAAATACTTTTATTCTACCCACTGTGGTCTACTTGACAATTATTTGGATACAACATAACATAACTCTGTCGTTATTGTCTATTTTTGTAGTTTATTCTTTGTGTTATAGTTGTCGTAATTATTCAAATTGTAGGATCTAAAAGCAACAAAAAATTGAAATGGCTATAAGACGATATGCCCATGTTTTCAATCGTCTCAAAGAATCTGAAATAATGGAAGAAATTCGAGCAAATTCAACAGCAGACGATTCCGAAACTTTGCAAAGCGAGGAAGAAGATGTGAATGATATTGCTTCCGACGATGAATCTGATGCAGACTCGGAAGAAAAATCTTAATATGTACACCGGTTATGCATCAGAAGAAATTAATAGCAACCCAGAAACATTTATTGGTCGTGTTCAAACGAAATGGAGGTCAGAACCAATCGACAATCGACGTGATCTTCCGAGTACTCACCTTTTGGAAAAAATGACCTTTTTACATCCATCGCCTTATACGCTGAAATCGGGATTTGCTGCGTGTTCGTACTCATCATCCTGTAATTCCGGAACCGGAAGTCGAATCATTTAGAAATTGAACAGCAGCCAATGGGAATGCTGTACCTTTCATTTGAAACCAAGTTTGTAAAAATCGGTAAAGAATTCGCTGAGAAATAGGTATGACATTATCTTAGGAACTTGGTAAATTCCCCCGGGACATCAAGAACCGTCATAGCTGGCCAATGTGGTCGAAGTGCTTTCGGTGGGTCATTAATGATCTAGACATGCAAAGCCAAGTAATGTTGCACATATTTTAATATACATTGCATCATTTGGACATCATGGTGGTATCAGTTTCCATGGAAATTTACTGTGTGATTGTACTCTTCAACACGTAACTCCAGAACCGAAAGTTTGATCAATAAAAAAAATCAATAGCGACCGATGGGAAGGCTGTACCTTTCATTTGAGACTAAATTTGTACAAATCGGTCCAGCCACCTCTGAGAAAAATCGGTGAGATTGTTTGCCACACACATACATCCATACATACATACACACATACATACACATACAGACATTTTATGATCTCGACGAACTGAGTCGAATGGTATAAGAGATGTGGCCCTGCAGGTTTCGGTTAAGAAGTCGAAATTTCGACCGATTGCATAACCTTTCTATATGAGAACGGCAAAAAGGAGCTTGAATTTAGACGGGCCTGAGAGGCCCGGCTTGCCCTTTAATGTTAGGATTTTAGCTTGCCTTCACAAGGGTTAAAAGAGAAAAATTTTACAGCTATCTTAAGACTAGAAATAAGATTCTATATACAAGAGAGGATTCTTGTGTGCTTTGTCTGAAGAACAAAGGGAACCGTTACTATTATTCTATCCAGATGACTGAGTCTCGACAACAAAATGTGATTCTTCGGGCTAACACAGTGGCCATTGACTTCCGTTCTTTCCGCAGAAGACCGAGTATTGGTGATGTGGATCATTTGCTGAAGGAGAAAATGCAGCTTCGGTTTTCAGACGTAAGTTACATCCAGTTGGAGCACGTCAGGCACGCGGTGCTGATAACGTTCAACAACTTCGCCCAGGCATAAAGATTCATTTCGCAAAACAACTTGAAACACGTTCTGGATTGTGACACCGCAAAAATCATGATCCCTGTGAAACATTTATTGGTCGTGTTCAAACGAAATGGAGGTCAGAACCAATCGACAATCGACGTGATCTTCCGAGTACTCACCTTTTGGAAAAAATGACCTTTTTACATCCATCGCCTTATACGCTGAAATCGGGATTTGCTGCGTGTTCGTACTCATCATCCTGTAATTCCGGAACCGGAAGTCGAATCATTTAGAAATTGAACAGCAGCCAATGGGAATGCTGTACCTTTCATTTGAAACCAAGTTTGTAAAAATCGGTAAAGAATTCGCTGAGAAATAGGTATGACATTATCTTAGGAACTTGGTAAATTCCCCCGGGACATCAAGAACCGTCATAGCTGGCCAATGTGGTCGAAGTGCTTTCGGTGGGTCATTAATGATCTAGACATGCAAAGCCAAGTAATGTTGCACATATTTTAATATACATTGCATCATTTGGACATCATGGTGGTATCAGTTTCCATGGAAATTTACTGTGTGATTGTACTCTTCAACACGTAACTCCAGAACCGAAAGTTTGATCAATAAAAAAAATCAATAGCGACCGATGGGAAGGCTGTACCTTTCATTTGAGACTAAATTTGTACAAATCGGTCCAGCCACCTCTGAGAAAAATCGGTGAGATTGTTTGCCACACACATACATCCATACATACATACACACATACATACACATACAGACATTTTATGATCTCGACGAACTGAGTCGAATGGTATAAGAGATGTGGCCCTGCAGGTTTCGGTTAAGAAGTCGAAATTTCGACCGATTGCATAACCTTTCTATATGAGAACGGCAAAAAGGAGCTTGAATTTAGACGGGCCTGAGAGGCCCGGCTTGCCCTTTAATGTTAGGATTTTAGCTTGCCTTCACAAGGGTTAAAAGAGAAAAATTTTACAGCTATCTTAAGACTAGAAATAAGATTCTATATACAAGAGAGGATTCTTGTGTGCTTTGTCTGAAGAACAAAGGGAACCGTTACTATTATTCTATCCAGATGACTGAGTCTCGACAACAAAATGTGATTCTTCGGGCTAACACAGTGGCCATTGACTTCCGTTCTTTCCGCAGAAGACCGAGTATTGGTGATGTGGATCATTTGCTGAAGGAGAAAATGCAGCTTCGGTTTTCAGACGTAAGTTACATCCAGTTGGAGCACGTCAGGCACGCGGTGCTGATAACGTTCAACAACTTCGCCCAGGCATAAAGATTCATTTCGCAAAACAACTTGAAACACGTTCTGGATTGTGACACCGCAAAAATCATGATCCCTGTGCGTATGGATAACGGAAACGTGGAAGTTAAATTACATGATTTGGCACCACGTACTTGCAAAGTAGCCATTAAAAGATTGATGTCGTATTTCGGAGAAGTGGAATCCATTTCGGAGGATACGTGGAGGAACTACTTTCCAGGTATTTCAAATGGTATTTTTGTGGTGAGAATACAGGTAGACCAACCTATTCCCTCCTACCTTACCCTGCAGTACACAACATAAGGGGGTGATACCATTATACAGCGAACTCTATGTACATATCAAGGACAAACTAACACGTGCCAGTTCTGTGAATAAAAGGCACATTACGGACAACCCTGCCCAGAAACCGCTAAGAAATGTTCATCTACAGAAAGATATACCAACACTCAGTCTTCAATATCATTCACTGAGCCACAAACGGTTGCCAAATTTGTGGCTGCTGTTCAAGCAATAATGACAACTGCGAAAGCCGCGTCAAGTACCACAAACTCAACAGCTAATTCCAGCAATGAGGGAGCTACTAGCAATGACTGAGGGTTCACGCTCGTGACCCGAAAAGAAAGAAGTTAGGAACAACACCTGATCGCGAACATCAAGGCAGTAACTCCGATGATGACCCGGACATGGGCGAAGACGACAGAGATACAAATTATCCCCCCGGTATAGTTGACGTGGATGCAAATATTTCTCCGATACGAAAATGGATCTCCGCGCGCAATGGCAAGTCGCGCGTACAGGATCGATCTTAGTATTAATTGTTTATTATTTTTATTGTTTACATCATGCAAATATATAAAAGACCCACGGCTCCGTGAAGCTAACACCTTGAGCCGTGCCAAATAAACGAAATAAAAAAAAACATGAGACACTATTACACTACACAATAGCAACGGTAAAAAAATACCTGTCAATTGATCCGATGAAGAACGATAAAACTTCCCAAATCACGTCAAAAATTTAAAATAGCTGAAGCGATTGATGTAAACATCTAATTGGAAATAATATTGTTTATTGCGTTGAAAGTTGGATTTTTGATGCACTTCGCTATCACACTTTTTTCACTGTTGCCAATGAAAATGATTGGAAATCAACAAAAAAATAACTTTGTCCATCAAATATATTAAAAAAAACAGCGAGACTGGCAGCCATACTAACCTTCCAGATAGTAAAAGTAAGAAGAAGTCTGTTTCTGACACTTTCCAACGTCAAAAATCTGCCAGGTCAAAGGAGTTGCACTTTTCATCACACGTTTGATTCACCACACTTTCAAACCGTGCAGTTCGATTTGGTGTGAGCTGTACAATACACTGAATCAAAAAACATAGTTGCTTCCGGCTGATAGAGACCGTCATAGCAACCCGGAAACAATTTGACAAATAGTCAACCAATCAATATATCTTACTTACGTTAAGCTATTAAATTGTCAATGAATTGATGTCTGTATCAAAATTTGCATAGAAATTTCTCGTCACAACTTTGCCATTGAAGTATGTGAAGAAAGTCGCGAAAAAATACGGCCGATCGTTCCGCTTAGCCCCTGCAGCTCCGCCTGGACCTGAGTAGCTGATGCAACAATTTCACGGATGGAGGAGAATTCTTCACAGAAATCACATGAATTTATTTATTCAGAGCTGGTGAGATCGATTCACGTTATTTTTCAATGCTTGCATATTTTCCGAAATATTTTTCTTTTTGTAAATACGTGCCAGAATAAAAAATATCACTTTTCATTCTAAAAGTGCGAATATATTGCAAATATCCAATTGATTCGTGAATGTATTCGCACGGGGCTTATTGTATATGAAGGCGGCCTCAAAATGTACTTGTAGAAGCATGCATTCTTAAAATGGGTCGTTGGATGTACAGTAGAGCCAGTGCTAAACATGTGTACATCTATCGATGAATACAAATATAACATTACATAGATGCAGACAAGTTTCGTCCATAAAAGCACTGCCGGTCAGTGGGAGATGAATTGTATACACACATGCAACTCAAAAAAACTGTGCTGAAAAATGACATATGTCGAACCACTCTAAAGCACATCCACTTAATTATAATTATTATAAAACAATGACGAATGAAGTTTTAGTACATTCATTTCAAATTGGAGTACATTTCGTTCCAGTTCAGGCAGGATCCTTTCACAAAAATTAAAGTATACCAGCTACTTAACAAAAGTCCAATTTAGTAGTACTAACCGTCCCACAGACATTAAAACACCTTCAAACCGCTGAGGCTCGTTAAAGCAATCTCCAACCGACAATGTTTTCCAGTTTTTGTAAAAACCCATTTTCAGGATGACCCACCAGAGTGTTGTAGTGCCGTGTAGTCACAATTTTTAACGACACTTTTATTACTTCTCAACATCGGGGTTAGAATCTCATCTTCTCCACTGCAGAGTGCTTCGCTAGGTCTTTCTCATAATTGCGGCCGGAAGCCAACGCAGTATCGTTAGCGATCAGCATACCGGTCGTATTCTATGGAGATTCACGAGGTCACAAGCATGGTTAATGTGTGATACACAATAAAAAAATTTCTTGAAAAATTTTCATTTACTTTCATGTCCATAATAAAAGCTTGAAAATAAATATAAAAATTAAATAGTTTAATAAATTTACGCGACCTAAAAGGGGAATCGCATAAATTTGCGCTTGAAAAATCATCAGTTCAAAGACAATTGTATACAATTGTGTTTATAAAATTATGCTAAAATAATGTGCACTCATTTCTACTGCGTGTTCAATCAAATATTCGAATAACTTACCTGGGTTTGATTCCAAACTTCGCACATAGGGTTAGAGATTTTTCCAAATAGATTTGTCTAACCCGAAAATAGAGGCGAATGACCCTAGGGTTAAAACCCCTTCAATCCAAACAAAAAAGTTTTATTAAAGAATTGTGTTATCCAAACCTTATCAACTTTCGCGTCATTGGATTTTGTTTTACTGTGTACTGTCGCCACGATGCAATTTAATTTTCATGTTTTATGTTCCTTTTTTTTGGCTCCCGTTAGCTGGCAGCGCTTTCAGGTGTGAACCCGCAAAAGAGCACAACGGAACGATAGGAACAATACTTAATTATTATCGCACATTATTCCACCCATTCACCCTTACCACATATATGTAAAAAGTATGAATGCTGTGAGAGGATCAAATAAATTATTCTTTGATTATTTTTAATGCGCTCAGATATTGATCCGATTTTTTTCGTGCACGTACATTCAAAGATAAACGTGGGGGAACATAACAAGTCGGATGCGAAAGTAACTCAATTCGTGCATTAATTTGTATGTGGTATCGATTGCAAATGTACTCGGCGAAAGAATGTAATTTTTCACAATCCGCTTACAGGAAAGATGAAAGCCACTTTCTTTTTTGTTTGCTTATTTATATGACTGTACTGCAGTGTGCAGACTCCTATTCGGATGAAAATGGAAAAGAGTGTCGAAGGAAATTGAAATAACGTTATACTCTTTAGTAGCCATGTTACCCTCCCATCGGTTTCTTTTTATTTTCCAGGCTATTATAATGTACGAGAAAAGTGAAAAATGCGAGGAGAATATCAGTTAAAGGAGCGAGGTTTGCGCTTTTATAAGCTTATGTAGGTTTATGTTAGCCGCAACATGTTCTTCTTCTCTGTCGAAGGGCTCGTAGAAGATGCGAGGCCGGAAAACAGTTCAAACAAAAAATATTGTTTAAAAGTAAGCAATATGTATCCAAAGATTTTTACTGACTTTAGTCAGTCTTCATTATATACCATATCATTACTAATCACTATATCTACATCTACCCGATAATTATCCAATTCCGATAAAACCCATGTTTCTAGGTTATAGAGAATTTAAACTGGAATTCGCCATTTTCTAGAATTGAAACCGGAATGCGTCATTTTCGTCATGTACTAGTAGACTACTAGTACATGACGAAAATTCCCATATAGCGTTCCTCCACCACCACGGGCCCCGGTAGGAAGAGGGAGTGGGCCCTACACGTTCTAGGCCTAAATACCACATGCCCTAAAGCAGCCCAGACAAGGCGAGCCAGCGCCGCGCCTTTAAATAACCGCTTAGCCCAAATCTCTCTCCTCCCGTGATCCTTCAGCGTTACTGCAAGGTTGGCGCTGGCCTGGCTAGCCGCCCATAAAAACAGCATGCTCAGGAAGTTCAACAAGAAATTTCGGATGGACAAAATTGGCACAGACGTACGCAACGGAAACGGACAAGAGACTGGAAACTTGGGACATGGAACCGCAGGTCGCTTAACTTTATCGGGAGCACTCGCATACTTGCCGATATAGTGAAAGACCGCAAGTTCGACATTGTAGCACTGCAGGAGGTGTGTTGGAAGGGGTCTACGGTGCGGGTCTTTCGCGGGAACCACACCATCTACCAGAGCTGCGGGAATACACACGAGCTGGGAACAGCTTTTATGGTGGTGGGGGAGATGTAAAAGCGTGTAATCGGATGGTGGCCGGTCAGCGACAGAATGTGCAGATTGAGGATCAAGGGCCGGTTCTTCAACATCAGTATAATTAACGTGCATAGTCCCCACCTCAGAAGTTGCGATGAAGACAAGAACGAATTCTGCGCGCAGCTGGAGCGTGAATATGATCGCTGCCCAAGACATGATGTCAAGATCGTCATCGGCGACCTTAATGCTCAGGTTGGCCAGGAGGTGGAATACAGACCGGTAATTGGAAGGTTCAGCGCCCACCAGCGGATGAACGAGAACGGCCTAAGACTAATCGTTTTCGCCACCTCCAAGAACATGAACATAAGGATCACCTGCTTCCAGCACCGCCTCCTGCACCGATACACCTGGAGATCACCGCAACAAACAGAGACGCAAATTGATCATGTTCTGATTGATGGACGGCACTTCTCGGATATTATCGACGTAAGGACCTATCGGGGCGCTGACATCGACTCGAACCACTATCTGGTGATGGTTAAACAGCGTCCAAAACTATCCGTAGCGAACAGTGTAAGATACCGGCGCCCGCCGCGGTATAACCTGGACCGACTGAGGGAAACCAACGTACGCGCAGCATCTTGGAGCAGCGCTGCCACCGGAGGAGGAACTCGATGCTCCCCTTGAGGACTGTTGGACCAGAACTAAAGCAGCCATAAGCAGCACTGCGGAGAGCGTTCTGGGATACGTAGAGAGTAGTCGACGGAACGATTGGTTCGATGGCGAGTGCCAAGAGATATTGGACGAGAAGAATGCAGCACGCGTAGCGATGTTGCTTCAAGCCCCTCGTCAGAACGTGTGTGAGTCATATCGACGGAAGCGAAAATAGCAGACTCGTCTTTTCAGGACAAAAAGCGCCGCCTGGAAGAGTCTGAGAGAGAGGAGATGGAGCTGCTGTATCGCTCTCAGGAAACGCGGGCGTTCTTCAAGAAGCTGAATGACTCTCGTGACGGTTTTGTACCGCGGGCCGAATTGTGTAGAGACAAAGATGGTGGCATCTTGACGGACGAACGTGACGTGGTCAAAAGGTGGAGGCAGTACTACAATGAACATCTGAATGGTGCGCAAGCGGACAATCGAGCGTTCGAGGAGAACGATTATGTCAGTGTCGCAGCCGACAGGGATGTACCGGCGCCCACTATGAATGAGGTTAACGAGGCTATTCAACAGCTCAAGAACAACAATGCAGCTGGTAAGGATGGTCTAGGAGCGGAACTCTCCAAGGTGGATCCGGAGAAACTGACGGAAAGCACACACCGAATAATCGAAAGAATCTGGGACAGACAACAGCTACCGGAGGAGTGAAAGGAAGGGGTCATCACCCCGATATACAAATAAGGCGACAAATTGTACTGTGAAAACTACAGAGCGATCACAGTGACAAATGCCGCTTACAAAGTGCTATCCCAGTTTCGGTGCCTATCACCGCTGGTAAATGGATTTGTCGGGAGTTATCAGGCCGGTTTCATCAACGGCAGATCAACAAACGACCAAATCTTTACTATACGGCAAATCCTCCAAAAATTCCGTGAATACCAGGTCCCGACACATCACCTGTTTATCGACTTTAAAGCCGCATATGACACGGTGGTCCGTGTAGAGCTAGTGAAAATGATGGACGAGAACGGCTTCCCTGGGAAGCTGACAAGACTGGTAAATGCTACGATGGATTGTGTAAGGTGTTGTGTCATAATTTCGGCCGGCCTCTCGGGTCCGTTTGAAACACGCAGGGGACTAAGACAAGGCGATGGGTTGTCCTGCCTGCTGTTCAATATAGCACTGAAGGTGTAATGCGAAGAGCGGGGTTCAACATGCGGGGCACGATTTTCACGAGGTCCGAACAGTTCGTGTGCTTCGCTGACGACGTGGACATAATCGGTAGAAACAAGGAGACGGTAGCAGATCTGTATACCCGACTGAAACGCGAAGCAGCACTGCGACACTGATATAATCGTTCTCCTCGAACGCTCGATTGTCCGCCTGTGCACCATTAAGATGTTCATTGTAGTACTTCCTCCACCTTTCGACCACCTCACGTTTGTCCGTCAAGATGCTACCTTCCTTGTCTCTACACATTTCGGCCCGCGGCACAAAACCGTTCCGAGAGTCATTCAGCTTCTTGAAGAACGCCCGCGTTTCCTGAGAGCGATACAGCTGCTCCATCTCCTCTCTCTCAGACTCTTCCAGGCGGCGCTTTTTGTCCTGAAAAAGACGAGTCTGCTGTTTTCGCTTCCGTCGATATGACTCCACGTTCTGACGAGTGGCTTGAAGCAACATCGCTGCGCGAGCTGCATTCTTCTCCAATAATTCTTGGCACTCGCCATCGCACCAACCGTTCCGTCGACTCCTCTCTACGTATCCCAGGACGCTCTCCGCAGTGCTGCTTATGGCTGCTTTAGTTCTGGAGTAGGACTGAAGATAAATGTGTCTAAGACGAAGTACATGCTGGTTGACGGAACCCATCGCGATATTCCCGCTTGGGCAGTAGTATTACGATCGACGGCGACGAGTTCGAGGTGGTTGACGAGTTCATCTATCTAGGCTCATTGGTGACTGCGGACAATAACACCAGCCGGGAGATCAGAAGGCGTATTATCTCTGGAAGTCGTGCTTACTATGGGCTCCACAAAACTTTGAGATCCAGGAAGCTTCACCACCGCAACAAAATGCGCCATGTACAACACACTGATTAGACCGGTGATTTTCTACGGGAAACGTGGACAATGCTCGTGGAGGATCTGCAAGCACTCGAAGTCTTCGAAAGAAGGGTGCTCAGAACGATCTTCGGTGGTCTGCAGGAGGATGGCGTGTGGAGGAGAAGGATGAACCACGAACTTGCGCGACTCCATGGTGAGCCAAGTATCCGAAAAGTAGCTCAAGCTGGAAGGGTACGGTGGGCGGAGCATGTTGTGAGGATACCGGGCAACAACCCCACTAGGAAAATATATTATATACTATATATTAATCAGGAAATATAATATATAGTAGACTACTAGTACATGACGACAATGGCGACTTCCGGTAGAAAACTTCCCATAACCTCAACAATATGGATATTTTCGGAAGGGGGTTGACTAGTACAGTACTAGTCAAGCCCCTTCCGAAAATACTCATATTGTTGAGATTATGAAAACTTTTCTAAACCGGAAGTCGCGATTTTGTATTTCAAAGTAGCTTCAAATATTAATTTCCGCCATATACTCGCCAACCTCATTCCGAAAATACCTATATTGGTGAGATTATAGAGATTTTTTTTTTAGAGATTTTAACTAAACCGCCATCTTGGTTTTCAAGGTGGTTTCAAATATCGATTTCCGTCATGCACTCGTCCACTCCATTCTGAAAATACCCATATTGTTGAGGTGATACAGAATTTGTGTAAACCAGAAGTTGCCATCTTGAATATTAAAATGGCTTCAAACATAGATTTCCGTCATGTGCTCGTCAACCCTAATCCGGAAATACCCAACTTTTATTAGTACCAGTTGGCTAAGAATATGTGTGTAAATTGTATACAACTTCATACTGTACTGTACGTACTCGAACTTGGTTCGTAACTGGCCATGGCGGCCGTCAATGGACAGGATACGGATCCCGATTTGGACGGCGACTTTAGACTGACAGGTGTGCTGTTCCACTCCCTGAGTAAGGAAGAATAACACCGACTTGAAATGGCGAGTGCGCTAACAACACGGCTGCCTCCGTCCCGCCAAACGTCACCATTTAGTTGGTGGTACTAGGTTCGTATGGACCATTCCCAATTTCACGCCGATCCGGCTCCGAACACTACTCTCCACGAAGAATATTGTCAACCCTAGCATGGTTACCCAGCTTGTATAGATAACCTATCCCATGGTTAGAAGCGACTACGTACAACGAGTGCAAATAGCGGCCCGGAGTTTGGGCCCTGCAAAATGGCGAAAGAACAAGAAACCCATACATAACGAGTTGGCGCGATGAATCTGTTCGCCAGAGATGATTTGTAGTTTGATGAGGTCAGCACCACCTGCAGCAGCTGAAATTATACAGCAAAAGCAGAAGCAGGAGTGCGTTGGGGTGGAGAACACGCAAGTTTCCGTGACTCCAAAGAGGGCGGGCCCAAGGAGCACACTCGCGGGGACGCTCTTGCTGCCCAAGATAAGGACGCCACCCAACAGGGAGAAAGCTGGAGTACCGTTGGAGGTTGGATGGAGAAATACGGGAAACAGCAAAAGCGGAAGGAAAAGAGAAAAGGAGAAGCAAAAGAGAAAAGGAAAATCTCCGGCTCGTCAGAAGGCACCAAAGGGACAATCCGTACTCGTCAAAGTCAATGACGCGACCACGTATGTAGCGCTCCTCGAGAAGGCCAGAAAGGATCTGGAGCTGAGGGATTTGGGGGAAAACGTGGTAAGAACCAGGCGTACCTAAAAAGATGAGATTCTGTTCGAGTTGTTCGAGGATTCCACCCATAACAGGTCAACTATGCATTACCAAATCACTGAGTGACGAGGCAGAAGTTAAAACCTTAAGCCCGGAGACGGTGATTGTGTACAAGGACCTGGATGAGATCACAACGAAAGACGGACCGAGAGGTGTTCTGAAACACCAACGCAGCCTGGGCGAGGTGCACATGACGATCCGGCTCAAGAAGGGATATGGAGGAACTCAAACAGCGATGATTCGTTTACCATTAACCAATCGCTGCTGACAAGAAGCTAGAGGTAGACACAGTCAAGGTTGGACGGTCGAGATTCCCATTGAGAGCCGCCCCTCGAGAATATAAACAAGCGGAGAAATACTTCACATGTTTGGGCTTTGGTCATTGTCAATGGCTTGCAAAGGCCCGGATTGATCCAGGATGTGCTGGAAATGCGGAGAGACGGGCCATCTTGCGAGAGACTATACACAGAGGTCGAAGTGCATGCTTTGCACTCCAGCGGATGGAATCGACCATGAGACGGGTGGCATCAAATGCCCTGCCACCAAGAGGCAGGCCAACGGTAATGGAGATAGCCCAGATCAATCTGAATCACTTTGACACCGCATAGAAACTGTTGTGGCAGTATATGACAGTAACTATAAGTGCCCTCGCTTTGATTGCAGAGCCGTATCAAGTCCCCCTGATAACGGCAATTAGGTTGCGATTGTTTCGGGAACACCTGGAATAGAAGTTATGGGCCGGAAGTGGTACAACGCTCATATGAAGGATTCGTGATCGCCATTTAGCTGTTACGCTCCTCCAAGGTGAACAGTGGAGCAGTTCAGCGTAATGCTAGAGCAGTTAACCGAGCAGTTGATTGGTCGAAAGCCGATAGTCATCGGAGGTGACTTCAACCTCTGGGCGGAGTGGGGCAGCAGAGTAACCAACACAAGGGAGTGTATCCTGGACGAAGCCTTAGCGAATGTAGACGTACGATTGTGCAATGAAGGTTATGTTAGCACATTTTGGAGAGACGGGAGGGAGTCTATCATCGACGTCACATTCAGAAGTCCTTCACTGACGGCGAACATGGATTGGAGAGTACGCGAACATATACGCATAGCGTCCACCAGGCGATTCGCTACCGTATCGGTCAACGGAACCCTGCTGCAGTATAGAGAAGGATGATCGGTGAGCGACAGTAAAAGCCGAAAGCCTTCAACAAAGACCTTTTGTTGAGGCACTTCGGCCGAACGGTGGGACCGAGAACATGGGTGCGACTAATCTAACAAGAAGGATTATGAAGGCTTGTGACGCCACAATGCCGCCAAAACTGGATACACACAATAGATGGCGTCCAGCTTACTAATGGAACGAGACACTTAGAATGCTATGCGCTGCTTGCCTCAGAGCCAGAACGCGGACTCAGAGAGCAGTTTCGGAACCAGATAGATAAGAGCTCTAGGCAGCGTTTCGCGAAGCTAGGGCCACTTTAAAACGGAAGCATGTCAGATTGCCACAAGGAGCTGTGCCGAGAAGTAGACGCCAATCCCTGGGGTGACGCGCGCTCCGAGTCGTGATGGCGAATATAAAGAGCCCGTCGACGAAAGCCGAAATGTGCCCGGGTAAGCTGAAGATAATCTTTGATGGTCTCTTCCCGAAGCACGATCCAACAACCTGACCACTGACGCGGTACGACGAAGAAGAAAGATCAAACTCGGACGATGGGCAAGTGGCCAATTATGAGCTCGCAGAAGTAATGAAACGACTGAAATCAAATGAAGTCCCCGGTTCGGATGGAATTCCAAACGTGATGCTGGCAGCAGCGATCCTGGCCTACCCGGACATATTCAGGATGGTGATCCAGACGTGTCAGACAGGCAACTTCCCCGATATGTGGAAGGTACAGATGCTGCCAAAGTCAGGGAAGCCACCGTTCGATCCGGCCTCGCCTAGGCCTATATGTTTGTTGGATACACTCGGAAAACTCCTGGAAGGAATAAGCCTGAACAGGGTGACGAAATGCACGGAGGGTGAGTGCGGACTGTCCAAGATGCAGTTCGAATTCTGCAAAGGAACTTCGACAGTGCATACATTTTGGACAGTGCTCAAGAGGGCGGAGAAGGCATCTGAACAGGAGCGAAGACGACATCGATACTGCCACAGTGGCCACGATGGAGGTGAATTTAACAGCACTTGCTTGGGAGCCATCGCCGCAACGTTGCACTGAGTGAGGGTCCCCGACTATCTATGCCAGATCCTGAAGAGCTACTTCCAAAGTCGAGAGCTGCTGTACAAGATTAACGAAGGGCAGATGTCAATGCGAGTCACAGCGGGTGTTCCTCGGGGCTCCATTCTCGGTTAACTCTTTGGAACGGGATGAACGATGGAGTCTTAAAACGGCGGCTGCGCTGGAAAGTGAAATTCGTGGGTTTCCGGACGACGTGTCACTTACGGTGATGCGTGGTATATTTGAAGAAGTGGAGGTGTCAGTGACGGAAATAATAGACGCGATCGAGAACTGGATGAACGGGGTCAAGCTAGACGGAGATGTTGTTAGTCAGCAACTGCAAAGTGGTTCAGCGGATGCAGATCGACATCGGAGGGCATATGATTGCATCGAAGCATTCACTAAAGCAATTGGAAGTGATAATCGACGACCGGTTGAGCATCAACAACCCCGTCGACTACTTCTGCGAAAAGTCGTTGAAGGCAACGAACGCAATTGTGAGGATCACGCTAAACGTCTGCTATCTACAGTTTTGTCATCTATACTGCTCAATGGGGTTGCTGCCTGGGGAGCGGTACGGAAAACCAAGCGGAAATGTGAAAAGCTTAACAGGACGTTCCGGCAGATGGCCGCATGAATCGCGAGCGCGCACAGAACAATGTATCGAGTGTTACAATCGGAGAAACACCAGAAACGAAAATGGTGGGAATCAATTCGATGACAGCAGGAATGATACGAGACGGAGAAAGGAAGGTGGATTTACCGGCTCATTCCTAATCTGTCGACGTGGATCAATAGAAGACACGGAGAGGTGAATTCCACGCAACACAGCTACTGTCGGGCCACGGCGACTTCAGGAAGTATCTTCATTCGGTGTCCGGAGTGTGAGAACGTCAAGAAAACACGGGAGCACGTAGTCGAATGTCCGAGGTTCGAAGCGACAGTAGAGAGATGCTTGAAATGGGAGCGCCGGGCATCAACCCCGATAATGTCATCTACAGAATGACAAGCGACGTAAACACGTGGAACGCAGTCAACAGAGTGGTGATGCAGATCATGACCGCTTTGTAGCGGAAATGGCGTGATGAACAGTAAGCAACGGTTTCGGGAGAGCAATCACCACCGGGAAACTCTGCGCCGGAGCAGGCTAGATCCACAGCCGGGCACTAGTCGAGTAAGCCGCAACAAAGCACCGGGCATAGATCATGAACCAGACGCCACGCTCTTCCCAGAATCTCCAGAGAAATATTGCGAAAGCAATAGACGAATCGGTATCGGGAGAACTTCCTACGCCGGGGAACTCTCCGTCAGCGTAAGCCAGATACACCACCGGGGACTAGATGCTTTAGTGTAGAGCAGCGGTTCTCAACCTTGTTTGCGCCGCGGACCCCTTCATATCACCTTGGATCATCGCGGACCCCTTCGAAATTATCCTGGGCGGTCGCGGACCCCTTCAAAATTACCCTGGGCGGTTGCAGACCCCCACGACTAAACATCGATTTATATGCTGTCAATATATTATTTTCAGTCTGATACGATAAAAAAACTTTAAGTTTCAATGTCCGACCGCAAAAGATTTTCCTCTTCGCGGACCCCCAGAAACGACTTCACGTCCCCTAGGGGTCCACGGACCCCAGGTTGAGAATCGCTGGTGTAGAGAATTTCGCTGGTGTAGAGAACACATGGAATGTCGCCATCAGAACAGTGACATTAATACTGTCGAAATTTCAACGAAAGTGGCGAAACAAACAGCATGTTAGCAACGTCAACTAGCAGGAGAATATTAACGAAGTCGGTGTAAAACCCAGGTGCCTGTAAATTATGTTGGTTACCATGTCCGGCCTGAGTAACGTCTTGACAGGTTTTGGCATTCGCGCCAGACCAGACGGATGTTACACGGGTCAAATAGCGTGCTAGCAACAGTAGTGAATAAGTGAAATAGTGAATCAAGGACACATGATAGTGAACTCGGGTGATTCGTAGTTATTCTGCCTAAGCTCGACCCTCATTATCAGAAGGCAAAAATTAAGCCCGCACGATATTAAGCCTGTTCTAATGACCCTGCCACTTCTAGTTTTCCGATCTGTTTACTTCACATCCTTGCTCTCACTTGAGTACTATGGCTCTAAGTTTCATAACTTTCCCTACCCAGTAATCTCTAGCTAATTGAATGTGGTTAAAACGTAAAAAAGAAAATGTGACTAACATAGTCGAAATAAAAAAAGGAAAAAAGTAGTGAATAAGATAAGAAAAAAAATAAGAACGAACAATCTTAGGAAAATTTGAGATTCAGTGTCTGAAGAAAGTCCACAGTCGGCTACCTCTCCATCAAAGTAGGGTAGATTCACTACCAGGGACTATCCGCGTGAGTTGCGACAAAGCTGGGAGCTAAATGGCACAAAAACATGCATTGGTATCGGGAGAAATTCCGCCTCCGTGGAACTCTCAGTTGGTGTAAGGTTATTTCACCGCCGAGTAGATCGCGACAAAATTGGAAGCTAATTGGCTCAATGAAACTAGCACTAGTATCGGGAGAAATTCCGCCGCAGGAGAACTCTCAAACGGAATAGGGTATATTCACCGCCAGGGACTACAATAAAAGAAAAGGTGCAAAAGAACAATCCCTCCCGAAGTAATATTCAAAGATGGTTCTGAGAGGACGAGAACACAGAAATACAAAAGGTTACGGCTTAGTTGGTCAGCGTACTGGAAAAAAGACTAGTATGATACCGAGAGTACCACGTGATAAGTTGACAGTGGTCTCATTTGAAGATTCCCGCTAGATAAAAAAACAGACATACGTAGACGTTTTTTGAACTCGACGAACTGAGTCGAATGATATATGAGACTCGGCTCTCCGCACCTCCTTTAAAAAGTTGGGTTTCAGGATGATTGCATAAACTTTATATGAGAAAGGCAAAAATAATGTAGGGAATTTCGTGTGCAATCGTACTTTTTAACTCGTAACTCCGGAACCAAAATTCCGATCTTAATTAAATTGGACAGCAGTCAATTAGGATACTATATTTTTAATTTTAGTCTTAATCTGTGAATGTCTAGTCTGCCATCCCAGAGAGAAAGATGCTTATTTAATTTAGGGACCGTGTCACTTCCTCGAAACTTCCGGTTCTATCGTAGGCGGCTAAAGTGGTCAAAAAGGTTTTAAATGGACGTCAATTAGCCTGAATCACAAGTCTCAGCAATTTATAAAATATTTGAAAAAAATTTGAGTCATTTTGATAGCAATTCGGACCTACTTACGCAAATCTTCTAGGTGGATTTAGGTGGATAGATATGAAAAAAATTACCGGTCAAAGGTCCTAATTGTTAGTTTGAAACCTCAGCTACATTTTGGTGTCACAAAAGGTTCATTTGCACCACTCAATGGCAGACGATTTGCAAACTTCTACGTTTTTCCATCCTTTTACAATGTAGGGGTAAATCGGACCTCGCGACGGGGTAATTCAGACCGTCATTTTTCTTTAATTTTTTTACCATGGAATTATGTTGACCTACGGAATATTCATAAGAGACACTCCTTAAGAATAAAAAAAATGCTTTACAAAAACTTAATCTGGTAAGTCACAGCTGTCGATTGGCGTCCCATGTATTTTCTTTGCTGTGGCGTGCGCAATGGTGTGCGCAGCCGCAAGCCGCTAAACGGTGATTGACGGAATAGGGGGTCCGAATAGCCCCATACGCTCATTTCGCACAATAGTGGTGAGTGTCTCGAAAATATCTGTGTTTTCACCCAAACAAAAATCATTCCATCAAAAAATAAAATAGCCTTAATCTTTCCACAACACTTACTGTCTTAATAGCCCCGAGTCCCCCTATTTATAGTTTCAAAACTGCGGGGTAAATTGCTTGATCTCATGTGACATCCACATCTTAGCAGGAGCTAAAACTTTTCCACATGACATAGGTACACGAATTTTCAGAAATCGAATTTTGCCTTTTATAAATCAACAAGTTGAGTTTCGCCTTCGTCTCATCAGTATCTGTCAGAACGGATTGGTCACAAGATAGGCTCTAAATCCAAATAAATTTCCAGTTTCATACGGAATATTAGTTTCTATTACACGGCTCAATACATGAGCTTGACAGAATCGGGTGGGTCCTTGACCAAAAATGGAATAAAATTTTATTTGTTATTTTATTGGATTCAACATACACCGTTAATTTTTGGGTTATCAATCAAATTAATTAGTATTCATTTATTGAAATCAGTTTGATAAAATCTACCATCAGCTACCCCCTCGGGAGATTTATCTATTTTCCCCGTAGCAGCAAACGGATTGCATCGATGCAATCGAGTTGTAGTAATATTACCCTGTATGTTGCACTACCGTGCATTTATATCATTTCTTTTGCACGTGGCTCTGGTTTCGTTCGTTCGTATCGTCAGTGAGCCTGCCTCGGTTGCCTATGACCGTGGTAAAAATTTCAATTTCCACTTTCGCAGATACGGATCGAAACCTTCCGTCTGCACAGCTGGTTTTTCGCTCGAATGTAAGTCTTCGGTCGCCGCTGCTGCCACCGCCGCCGGGATGGCCAAATAGACGTGCAAGCCACAGGATCCCCGCGAGGCACATCCGGATGCGAAATGATGGAGCAGCGTCAGGTAAAAGTGGTATATCACGCTTATAATTTATTAGATATGGCTTGCGTGCTCTCGTTCTCTGCCTCTCTCTCTAAGCCAAAGCCAACTGGGAAGTCCCCGAGACTAATATGTTTAGGGCTTCCGGTTGAATCACCACGGCACGGGTTTAGGTGGTGATAGTAATCTCCTTTTGCCGATTTTTGCCATCGCACGATGTTAGATGAAATGTGAGTAGAATATATCGAATCACTAGTGCTGCTGATGTGGCTGCTGCTGGGCCGGCTTAGACTCTCCGTTCCATCATCGTTAACACGTGCTGACTGCTGACTGCCTGTGGAAGGAAAATCAGATTTCAAACGGACATACATTTTGGAATTCAGCATCCCGCATGGGGTTGTGGTTTTTACGGAGAGGCCTTGCTTTTCTGCCGGTTGTGTATAGTAGCATGTTCAACGGGAGGAAATGGAATTCGCGGATGACCAAATGACACATTTAGACGTGTCACGGGAACGTGACCTGGCATCTAGGGGGCTGAATAATGCTTCTGGGAGAATGTTGTAGATCTGGCCTAGAACATGATTCGTTCCGTCGACCAATTGGAAGGACATACATTCAACGAATACACTGGAACCTCCATTTACGAACCAAACCGCGGTTTCGTTATTAGTTAAATTAGTTCGTAAAAAGTTTACATTATTTGGGATTTAGCTCGTCCCAAAAAGACAGTTTCTTAATAAAATTCATTTCGTCAAAGCAGTTCAAAAAATTGAATGATTCTGTAATGTAAAACTATTCCTTATTAAAAAATTAGATTTATTCATGTCCCATGTATTCCAAGAATTGCCTGGAGTGAAGTTCTTAAGATCAACAAGCGTAACCAGTTATTTTTAGATGTTCATGGATGCGGTACATATTCATAGAGGATAAGTAAAGTTGCAAAGTTGAATGAGACATTGACTCCAATTGACGTGTAAGGTTATCCAAGAACTTTCTGAACTATAGAACATAAGATCTACAAGCATGAGCAGTAACAAGTTGATATTTTTTTCTGTATATTTCTTAATGATCATAATATGAAGTTCATTACAGTATAACGTTCAACAGATATGTCACAGGTCAACCAAGACCGTCTTTGAGTACATATCTAAGGATCTACAAACGTTGCAACTGCAAAGAATGGCAGGAAAAATGAATTGTTCAATAAGAAACTGAAGTGAACACATATATTTCTGCAACGGACTGGACGAGTAGACAATGAAAACCGATGTTGGCGCAATTTTGAAAGCAAAGGCACCAGTTCCGGTTGGGCATTATTATCGCTAATCCTAATAATACGAATATTTTTGGAATAGACTTGACGAGTATGGGGATAAATTGTTGGCCATTATTGAGGTTATAGATAATTCATCTAAACCGAAAGTTGCCTTCTTGGACTTCAAAATGGCTTCCTACATCGATTTCCGTCATCTACTCGTCAACCCTATTCCAAAAATATTCATATTGTTGTTGTTATAGAGAAATTTGGATATTAAAATGGCCTCAGACATCGATTTCCGTCATCAATTCGTCAACCCCATTCCGAAAATATCAGTATTGTTGAGGTTTTGAAGAGTTTAACTCGGCATCTTGAATTTCAAACGGTTTCAGATATCGATTGTTGTCCTTTATTTTTCATAAATGTTGAGTTTATACATAGTTTATCTAAACCGGAAGTTTGTTGGCAAATTTTTATTATTGTGCAACATGCGTATTCAGTGTATACACTATGCCGCCATTGACCTCTAATACAGAACTCATATCCCCTACCTCCCAGTGGTGCCAACCGGGGTACGAACCACATTGTGCCATTTTTGCTTGAACCCGCTGTCAGTTCAAATATTTTAACAGCGGTTGGGATTGGAGTATGGCTCAGTTCCGCTTTGGGCAGAAGCAACGTTAGTGAAGTCCTGTAGATCGCAGGCAGACAGGGATCGGGAACAAACAACGCGCGCATGAGACTGTTAGTGTATGCGTCATGCAAATTAATGCTTTCGGTACAATTAATGCTAATTTTAGGCCGCTTTAAACTATTTCATTTTTCTTTTCACAAAAAAAATCAAATTTTCTGTTGTAGTTTCAGTTTGTTTACTACGCTAGATTCTCGAGACAATTTTGTTTTTCCATCTACTAGTTTTCCTTCTGTCAAAAATATATGTAAACAATTCAATTGAATATGTTTTAAGACATTTCCTCGTTATTTAACGTGAAGTTCAAGTTCAAGCTTAACGAAAACTAAAAAAATCTGGAAATGATCAATAATGTATAAATATGAACTAACACACCCGATGGCTGGCTTTCCGGAATTCAAGTTGCGGGACCAAAATTTTCGGAAATCGATCACGAACGACTTTCGTGCATATAACTAAGATTATATTATCTACATACATACCTCCTGATCTTATTCCTTTCCTACTGACACCTTTCCCAAGATGCTCGTGGAGATGCAGAGGTTTTCTCGATCTCTATCAACAGCGAGTGTCGAACTAACATTCCTTCCCTTCCTTGGTAGAGCAGCATTGCTCGTAGCCGGCGTCGTTATTGTCAATTTTTATGAAAGTTTTGAGTAAGTGAAACATGCACAGTTAGAATGATTTGCTCCTCCCAAGCATCATTTTTTGGTTCATCGTGCATTATCACTCATTCAGTCGATCACGAAGTGCAACGGCCAGTCTGCCTAAGCTAATTTATCTAACCCGGAAGTCAGCATCTTGCCTTTCAAACGGCTTCGGACATCGATTTCCATCTTCTACTCATCAACCCCATTCCGCAAATACCTATATTGTTGAGGTTGCCGAAAATTTATCCAAGATGGCGGAATTTCAAAATGGCTCCCGAAATCGATTGCTGTGATGTACTCGGAATGGGGTTAGTCCGAAAATATGCAACTTTTATTATTGTTTTATATCGATTATAGAGGTTTTAACCTCAAGGTTTGTTCGCCTCATTTTCGGATTAGAAATATCCCTTAGAAAAATTTCTAACCCTATATGCGGGGTTAGGAATTATACCTAGGTGAGTAGCATACAAGGCAATCGATTTACCAATTACGCCTCACAACTTTTATTAGTAATAGTTAGCTAAGAATATGTTTTATTGTACTGAAGGTATTCAAACCTTTTTTACAACTTGGTTCTTAAAAAAAAGAACTTGATTCATAAATAAGAGTTTATTTCGAATTTAGTTCGCAAAATAAGTTACGTAAAAAAGTTCGTAAATGAAGGTTTCAGGCTACGACATATCACATCCGTTGCATACGAGGTCCAAACTAATAACTGCTGCAGAAAAGTTATTATATGCATGATGCAGAGGAGTCAAGCGTTCATTTCAATGTTTAGGTGATTATTGAAATTAATAACCGCAACATAAATAATAGATTTACTAAAAAACACGAGACATGCATTACTGATACTAAATAATGTCGATAGGAACTAAATTAAAATATTTAACTACGGTCGGTTTTTTAAAAAAAAATGCAAAAATACATTCTATTGAAAATTGTAGGCGAAAAAATTAAAACGCAATTGGAAATCAATAATTCGTCTGAGCTGTGAGTCTCTCATAACTTCCTGGGAAAGGTATGCTGCATACAATGAAGAAGAGACGTTCCTTGAATCAGCTTGTTAGCAGAGCAAAGCTAAAATAATGTTTTATTGAATCCAACCGTTGTGCAAATATACTAATGTGCACTTACATTACTTGGTGTTCCACTTAAATTTTCCTCTTCTTCAATAACAAACTGCTAGAGTCTGACTTGTATTGATAATAGGCAGGGTTGCCACTATTTTTCGAAGAAAATCTGGCAATTCTACTAAAAATGCCTGGCAAAATCTGGCACTTGACAGCGACCTCAAAGTCATCGAAATTTGGTATACATTTTAGTTTTCATAGAAAAAGTACCAATAGATTTTTGTAAAATTTGGAACATTATTTCCCAACTTTCCAAAATGTGCAGCTTCTAAGCCTTAAAAATTTGGCAGAATGAGAGGTTTGCCTTTTTGTCTGGAAGCTGCCAAAAACTGGCTGTGCCAGATAAATCTGGCATAATGGCATCTCTGATAATAGATTAAGTTTTAGCTATATTAGTTTTATATACAACTAGTTAATACCCGGTAACATTGTCCCACACGATTGGAGACGGTCATCGCCATCCAAAAACCAGGAATACCAGCCTCCGACCACAATTCGTATCGTCCGATTGAAATTCTGTCCTGTATTCGGAAGTTGTTCGAGAAAATGATCCTATCCCGCCTCGATAATTGGGTCGAAGCAAATGGCTTACTGTCAGATACACAATTTGGCTTTCGCAAAACGAACGATTGTTTTGCGTTGTTCTCAACCGAGATTCAAATGGCCTATGCTAGCAAAAAGCAGATGGCATCAGTATTCCTTAAAATTTAGTGGGCTTTTTATTCAGTTTCTATGAACATTCTTTCAGAGAATCTACACCAGCATGGTCTTTCAGCGACTTTAAACAACTTTTTACTAAACTTGTTGTCAGAAAAGCACATGCATTTTTCGCATGGTGACTTGTCGACATCACGATTTAGTTACATGGGTCTTCCCCAGGGCTCTTGTCTAAGCCCCCTGTTATTTTATTTCTATGTCAACGACATCGATGAATGTCTTGACAATTCCTGCACATTAAGGCAACTTGCAGACGATGGCGTGGTTTCTGTAAGGGGACCCAAAGCTGTCGATCTACAAGGACCATTACAGAATACCTTGGACAATTTGTCTGCTTGAGCTATTAAGCTGGGTATCGAATTCTACACGGAGAGAGGCGAGCTAGTTGTATTTTCTAGGAAGCGTGAACCAGCACAACTAGCGCTTCTATTAATGGGTCAAACTATCGGTATATCTAGGGATCTGGTTCGTCTCGAAAAGTACTTGGGGATGCCACATTAGGTATCTAAAACAGAAATTCCAACAAATGATTAACTTTCTTCGTACAATAACCGGAACGTGGTGGGGTACCCACCCAGGAGACCTAATTAGGTTGTATTAAACAACGATACCTTCCGTAATGGAATACGGATGCTTCTGCTTTCGCTCCACTGCGAACATACATTTCAACAAACTCGAAAGAATTCAGTATCGTTGTTTGCGTATCGCCTTAGGGTGCATGCACTCTACCCATACGATGAGTCTCCAAGTCCTGTCGGGCGTTCTCCCGCTGAATCGATTTTGCGAACTCTCATATCGATTGCTCATTCGATGCAATATCTTGAACTCGGAGGTGATTGAAAATTTGGAAAGACTTGTTGATTCTCAATTCTCTTTGACTATATGGCGCAGAATATTAATCCTTCTTACAATTCCAACCCTGTGCGTTTTATAAATGCTTCTGAATCTACACTTTTCTTCGACACGTCCATGAAAGACTAAATTTGTGGAATTCCGAACCATACGCCCGCAATTGGTTTCAAACATTTTTTATAATAAATTCCGAGAAGTCGACTGCTCTGAGATGTTTTGTGCTGACGGATCAAACCTCGAAGGGTCAACAGGCTTCGGTATTTTCAATCAAAAGCTCCCCGCCTCCTACAAACTCAGTGATCCTGCTTCAGTTTACGCCGCAGAACTAGCTGCCATCCAGTACACCCTTGGAGTTGTTGACACATTACCCGCAGGCCATTACTTCATCGGATATCCTCAGTTCTATTGACGCCATTCACTCGATGAAACATGGAAAACACTCCTCGTATTTTTTGGGGAAAATACAGGAGCTGAGTGCTTCATCTGCCAAATCTTTCCAAATTACCTTGGTGTGGGACCCTTTTCATTGCTCCATTCCAGGCAATGAGAAAGCGGACTCCTTAGCTAAGGTGGGTGCCCTAGAAGCTGACGTTTATGAAAGACCAATTTGCATCAACGAATTTTTCAGTATTACTAATCAGAGAACCCTCGAAAGTTGGCAAATTTCGTGGAGCAATGGTGAACTAGGAAGGTCCCCAAGGTATCGACGAAACCTTGGTTCAAGGGGATGGTGAGTCGTGACTTCATTCGTGTGATATCCCGACTCATGGCAAACCATTACATACTGGATGCACATCTCCGGCGTATTGGGCTCGTCGATAGCGGTGTCTGCGCTTGTGGCGACGGCTATCACGACATCGAGCACTTTGTCTGGGCGTGCACCGAGTTCAGTTCCGCCAGGTCTCGGCTAATGGACACCCTCCGGGCCCAAGGAAGACCACCCAATGTCCCGGTTCGAAGTTTTTCCGATTCGCATCTGAGCCATACTACGAAATCGTCTGGAAGAACCCCTGCCGAATCGAGGAGAACCACCCGGCGTCCCAGTACATAATTCTTCCTGATGAAGGCTACCCGAGTCTGTAACCTATGCCATTGATCTCCCGATGCCTTTGTCCACCCTTCCTCCCCTGACTCTTATACCCAGAAGTAAGTGGGGATCCGAGACCTACAGTTTGATGATATTATCGTTCCGCCGAACGATCTTACGCCGCAGAACGGGGTGCTGGGTCTAATTAGAAACGTCCTGCGGTACAAGCCACTTCTAATTCTAGACTAGGTATAGTTTGTGGCACCTGCGTTACAAATACCACACGCTATAGTTTAATAAGCCGGGAATTCGTCATCAATTTAGTATCGCTCTGCGTTACAAACCAATACTAATTCTGGTCGTAAACCAATTTGATTCCCCGCTTGCGTTACAAACAAGGAAGTAAATTGACTTCGGACTTAACAAGGTGGAAAACCAACGAAGAACTCCAGGGTCTCGACACGAAGTAAACAACTTGTGACCGAAGTGAAGTACTATCGACGGTTCGATTCCAATTTTATTTTATTATATATATATATATATATATATATATATATATATATATATATATATATATATATATATATATATATATATATATATATATATATATATATATATATATATATATATATATATATATATATATATATATATATATATATATATATATATATATATATATATATATATATATATATATATATATATATAACTAATATATACCTACTTTCCTAAATCTAGCTATTTACAAATAATCGATATTTGAATCTATTTTTATTTGGACTTATTTTGGTACAGAATGTTAACAACAAATCTTATTGTCAACTCTGCACCAATGTTTTATTGCTTGCTCTGAATGCATAATAAAAAAAAGGTAAGAAAATTTCCTATTGAATGGTGTCTTCACTTGTTTCGATTAATTAGATTAAGTAATCATTTAGGATTAATTTATTTAAAAGTTCAATACTTTTATCTTATTTGCTCTAATACTAGCTGTAATTGAAAAAGTATGGCACTTATTGTATTTTTTTTTTGTTTTCATTGGAAAGTCAAGAAAATTTTACAGAGAAAAATGTATTATTACCTTTCAGTTAAGTGGATTTAGTATTATTTTAAAGGAAATTAGTTTAAAATTAGTGTTATTATTATCATTTTCGTTAATTATCCTAAAAAAGTGAATAATAAACATAACCATCGAAATAATGAATCTCAACAAGTTTCACAATTCTTGCTTTGACTCCACGCAATTATCACTTTTCGTTTTAACACAAAACTATTTTTATCACTCCATTCCATATGAAAAAACAACGAGGTCCAACTCACTGTATTTGGGGAGACGACATGTTCTATTTACTATTAAACTGCAGTAAAATAAAGAGATAGGAATAAAGTGTTAATGAACTACTTGTAGAGAATGTAAAGGAACATTAAATGAACAATCCCAACGATAATTTTTTTTTAATTATAAATTAGAAAAATTATCAAACTCCTCTGAAAATACAAATTTTGAGATCTTTTACTAGTGAAAAGTAACTTAGTTCTCTTTAGTAGATGATATTGAAATTAGTTCGGTAGGAAATGTTCTCAGTTTTCCAAAGAAACTATGGAAATAAGGAAATGAAGCACAGTTTGCAGACAAGAGTCTTTTAAGCACTTACAAGCCAACTTCAGAAAAAGTTTAATAATGAAATTAAAGAGTAATGAGAAGAGATAAGAATCATCAGTTGAGGAACAAATTATGAATCGTCTTGAAACGCCGCTTGTGAATATTAGTTGTTGATATGTTCATAATTTATTATTTTGCGAAAATAATTAAAAACCTCATTAAAACACTAACTTTTAACTACTTTACCATTGAAGGTTAAATAAAACTAATTAACTGGTATGAGGTAAATTCTCTCACCTTTCCAATGGAATTAATAGTATTCAAATACAAAGTATACATTTTGAGTTAGAGGTATTTTAAGGAAAATAAGTTAGTTAAATAAAAAAATGAGTAAATCTGTAACAGTTAAGATTTGATGGTATGTGAAGAACGATTTTTTTCTCCAAATATTATAGTCTATCACCCTTAGAGAGGTTTGGCTCTTCTTGAACCAAGCGCCCTGTATATATCTCACTTTTGGGGAGATTAATCATCAAAATACCAACAACATATGGAAGGGTTCGTAATGTTCATAAATTCCTTCAAAGACATCATTGACCCAAATCTAACAATTTAGGCGTAATTAACAGGTCGCACGATTTTGGCAAAAAACACTGTGCACCGCCTAGAAAAAGGATCTCAACACGCGGCAGAAGAATGCGTTATCAAGTACAAGACCCAACACGGATAAGCAGTATCTTTGATTTATTTTTTATTTTTGCATAATTACATAAAAACATGAAAATTCCATGTTAAGTTAATTAAGTTGTGCCAAATAAATTAAAATTGAAAATTAAAATCGGTAATAAACTGTCGGACCGCATCAACCCAGGATGATTTCGAAGCGGTCCGTAGTACGAAAAAGGTTGAAAGCCACTGGCGTAGACTAACACTCGTTATTCCCTAAATTTGCTGCTCAAGTTGGCCCAGTGAAAATACAATATTTTGAGCTAATGTATGAGACATACTAGATAAACATAAAATAAAGAACTTCAAGTAGTTAACTGAGAAAAGGTACTAAATCATCATATTTTATTTTCGCGAATTGGACCAATTAGAAGAATCATTCAGTTTTCCAAACATTGCTAGCTGTTATGAATGGATAGGAATTGAATCGAATGAAGCCGACACTGTGCAAGTGATGTTGATTGATCTTACCACAATTTGGCCGGCCGCATTATCGCTCACATTTGCTTGAGCCTTGATAGCTGGAATAAACACGGGAAAAGCAGTCAGCAACATGATTTCGATTCTATCACATTGTGGTTATATCATACATTCAATTACTTCTTTATAGAATTCGAACGGGGTATGCAAATTGGCAATGACATTTACAAGGTTACAACGGTTTCGCGCTCGTTTGCCAGTTGCTTTGCTGCGGCGTATTATATATACCGCTACTGTCAGCTAGATGGCTGCCAGCAATGTCACGTACTGATAAATTTAAAATTGAATTAACAATTTCGCGACCAAATTGGCTTTACCGCATAGTCAGTGTGCAGGGGGGAGGGGTGTGCGGGGTGGCATATTGGTGTCCGCGGGAAAGGCTCATTAAAACCCGTATGTTGCATTTACGCTTACCATCACATGGTCGGCTACAGCCAGCCAGCCAGCAGCAGTCCCGGCTATTGAATGTGCCCTGATGGGCATGAAAAATTCAACTTTTGTGGGTAGTTCTGCAGATTTTTCTTCTGCCCTTCCCCGGACGATGGCCCAGTGCTTGCTCGTCATGTTTAATTAGGGGGCTGGTACATGTGGGCGGGGGAACGTGTTTTGCTCGGTTTTAATGTTGGGTGAAATTAATAAAGGCTGCCACTGAAAAAGTTGGAAATTGGCTTAAATCACTTTTTTTTTCAAGCGAGCGTGAAAAATAAAGTTGACATCAAATATGTGACATTTCAATAAAAGTGACGGTATCATCTGTATTGTGAATAATAAAGCAGGTTATATAGTCGTAAACCTCATACAAAAAACTTGCCCTTTTGATCAGTTTTATATTGTGAAGAGTCCAATATCCATGTACCTATTTATGGTAAAGATGTAATGCTACATGATAAAGCTCTGCATACCCCTCCAAATCCATTACAAACGATGCAATACATACCATCCTTTAATACTCTTTACCCTGAATAGTCATACTAGAAAAGGGACAAAAACAAGGTACAAATATGAGGCCTTAGTATAGGGCAAACAAATTAACCACTACGACTAATTTCAGTTGAAGAATTGTGTTTAATTTATGGGTTTTCATTCTTATCCAGTCCAGATTCTGATTCCCAACTATTTATCAAATCCCCATCAAATTGAAACGGTCGGTACGGTTGTCCACATTTCTTCCTTATTCAAGGTTCAAAATGGTTGATTAAATTCTTCATTAAATGAATAATTTATTGCCGTAAAATTTTGGATCATCTTCATTTTGTACGCTGCTCATTTGGCCTGGCCGCTATAATGATTGTGTCACATACCATATGGGCGAATGTCTGCAATTTTCCAGGATCCCTTGGCTGTGTACGTGTAGACTAGACCAGACTAGACTTATGCTCGATTGCATTCAAAATTTCTAGACGCAGTAAAAATTTAACACTGTCAACAGCCATGCTACTCAGAATCACATCAATTTTACGAGCAACGATGCCACAACGGTATCGAAACACATTAATCGGTAAATCAAACCGTCTCGTCAACCCGTAGTGCCGAAACGGTGTAAAGCGAAAAAACCCATTTTCGTAAATTTATAGCAAGTTATTGACTCACGATTCCCATCGGCCAGACAGAAGAAAGCACTTCTCTGCCAGCCATAATGCAATTGAAGCTGCTCCTATTTTACGATGCGATTTGCCGCCCAGAGTTATCTTCTCATTTTGGCACAAACCCTTAGATTACCCGAGGGGGTTTTATTTAAGAATCCATTTCGATTACGTGCGACGACGGTCAGTGCTACGGCACGAGAACCAGTGAGATATGGATGCTGTCGCTTTGAGTTTTCGGTGTTTTGCTAGGGGGATTACGGACTGTAATGGTTTATTAGTGACCGGGGTTTGAAAAGTGAAACAGAACGTAAAGAAACAATTACGGGAATCAGAGATACGACACCAAAATACGAATCTGAAAATCAGAGATTGTGCGAAGTCCATAATCAGAGGATCAGAAATGTAACGAATACGAGAAACCAAGAATCCAAGAACCGGAACACGAGAATCCAACAATCCCAGAGTAGTAGAATTTCAGAATATAAGAAACCGAAATTTGACGAATCTAGGAATCGAAAAATACGAACAATCAAAAACCGATACGAAAATCAGAGAACCGAAAAAACAAAATAACAGATTATCAGACACTCAAATAAATAAAGAACAAGAGAATGAGGTATTCAGAAAATTCTATTGCCCGAAAATCGGAGAAAACCGAAAAATAGGGTGTCCCAAAATCCGACAATCTCGAGGTAAAAAAATGAGAGCGTCAAAGAATCCGAGTATATGATACAGGCCCGTAGCCAGGAGTTTATTTCGGGAGGGGCTTAAAAAATTATTGTATAAAGCTTTTTTATTTCGATTATACAGGTTTTAACCTTATGGTTATTCGCCTCTTTTTGGGTTAGAAAATTTCTTTAGAAAAATTTCTAACCCTACATGTGCGGGATTGATGAACGAACCGTGATGAGCTGCGTAAAAGGTAATCAATTTACCAACTACGCTTTACCCGCCCCTGCATAAAGCTTTTAGTTCTAATTACTTCATATTGTCACTAGAAACTAAACGAAATTTTGAAAAGTTCTTAATGAAAACAAAGCCAAATCTAAGACAATCCATGTTCTTTGTCACAAGAAAGGCTATAGTACATCAACGAATTATTGATGTTTAATTTGATTTTTATTATTTATTTTTATTTACAAGTTACAATTTACTCTCGTTGCAACAATGGATATTCTAGAGTTCTCAGTATTTATGCGCTAACCGAATATGACAATCCTTGACGGTGCTGGAAAACGCAAGGTGTTCTAAGCTACACGTTTAAAAGGTGTAGATGACGCTAAATCGAAATGAGTAGAAAAATATCCATAAAATGTTCGATCGAAGAGAATGTCGAAATTTGCACAAAATCTTCTGATTTAGCAAACGAATTGTAGATGGTTCAACTTCTATTTTCTTGATCTGGCGTCCTGTAACTATTACCAGTTCTAATGCTAACATAATTTTTTGGCATACCCCAGTTAGGAAGGAGGATCTTTGGTGATCAATAGGATCAAAATATATGGGTCATTCCACGTCTGATTTACAATCAAAATTTGAATTCCTTCCATTTTTTTTCTTGCATTCATTAGTTAAAGTAATTGACACGTATTTTTTATTTTGGCTAAATATGATTTTTTTTCAAGTTATTAGTTTTTGAACTTTTGAAGTTTATAACATTGAACATTTTTCAATCACTTATAACTCGGAAACGATTCGATATATGGAAAAAAATATTAAATAAAAAAGTTGTGAGCTTACTGAAAAAAATAGCAATTTCTTTTTGTTATATAACTTATGAAATTTGCAATTGTTTGAAACAAATTGAATTTTTTAAAGTTGGACCAATTTTTTACTTATTATTTTCTTTAAATATTAAAAATCATGTTAAAATAATTGTGCAAAAATTTGGGAGTGGATATCAAAATACTTTGCGAGATATTACAATTATAAACTTAAAACAAGGCAATTTTACACCAAACGCCTAGTGATAGGCCTATTGTAATTGAAATATCTCGTAAAATACTTCGAATTTCTTTCTGAAATTTGTACACAATCTTCTCGATATAATTATAAATTATTTGAAAAAGCTAAAAAGATTTTTTTGGCTCCACCCTGAAAAAAATTTGTTACTAATATTTGCATAATACATAAATTATTTAACAAAAACAAATATTACAAAAAAAAATCCGCCGAGATCTTCCGAAAACGCAGCTTTTATTATTTAATGCTTTTTTCCAGAAATCTAATAGTTTCTCAGTTATGAGGGAATGAAAAATGTCCAATTCTATTAAATTTATAAAACTTTAAAAAATCACTATATTATTAAAAGTCGATATTTGTATGTATGTGATTTATGGACTCCCAAACGGCTTAATCAATTGCCGTAAAAATTTATGCATAGTAGGAATTTGTTATGGAGCGTGTTTGTGTGCTATTGGTGGGGATTATCTGCCTACAAGAAGGCGCTTCGGAACAAATTATGGTTTCCTCCTATTTCGTTGAAAGTCGCATCAACGTGCGATGGGTATTAGCTAGTACTTTATAAAGTTCAAAAACTCATAACTTGAAAAAAAAAAAAAGTCAAATTCAGCCAAAGTAAAAAAATCGTGTCTATAATTTTCAGCTAAAGAGTGCAAAAAAATTGAAGGGAACTAAAATTATAGTTGTAAATCGTGGAATGACTCGCATTCTGCAAATTTAAGACTTTTTTGGGGGTATTCTCATGTCAAAAGCAAATATTTTCTAAAGTCCCCCGAAATCAAATTTATTTTGATTACATAACTATATTAAGAAGATTATGTGAAAAATTCAGAATGGAACTCGAAGTGTTACGAGACATTTCAGTTATAACAGGCCTTTCGCTGGGCGTTTAGTGTAAAATTGCCATGTTTTATGTTTATAATTGTAATATCTCGCAAAGAATTCCACTGCCAAATTTTTACACAATCTTTTTAACACGATTTTAATACTTAAATAAAATAATAAATAAAAAATTTGGTCCAGCCTTAAAAAAATTCAATTTGTTTCAAGTAATTGCAAATTTCATAAGTTATATAACAAAAAAATTGTGATTTTTTTTGGTAAGCTTATTTGAAAACGCAACTTTTTTATTTAATATTTTTTTCCATATATCGAGTCGTTTCCGAGTTATCAGTGATTGAAAAATGTTCAATTTTATAGACTTCAAAAGTTCAAAAGCGAATAGCTTGAAAAAAATATAATATTTAGCCAAACCAAAAAATACGTGTCAATTATTTTTAGCTAAAGAATGTAAGAAAACAGTTTGGAAGATGCTTGACGTTTATATTAAGCGCACATTGCTCTAATCTATTACAGAAATTCAATTTGCGTATGATTTAACTAACTTTCTTTATTCAGGCCAATATCTAGCATAAAATGAGTTTTGTTAGATACCATTACTAGCGATAAATGTTAATTTTGGGACAGTTTTTGTACTCAGTTTTCTATGAAACTTCTAATTTTTTATTATACAATTCGTTTACTTGAGTCGGTTCAATGCATTAGCTAAATGAAGCCTTGAGTCTTTAATATATTTCCACGATGTAAACAATGAAAATGATAAAACGCTAATGGTTGTCCAACAGATCTCGTGCGATTGACCTGTTTACTGATTGAGAAATATTTTTCATAACCAACCGCGTCTTGGTGGTCGTTCATATCTATCTTGTACACTTCCGTATTATTATCGTGGTAACTGCTATGGACATGGCAGTTCGCGAATATCTGATTTCATTTTTGTTTTGTCCCCTTACGGGCCACCAGTGTCGACTTCCTCAATGATAATGCTGACTGTTAATTTTGAGATACTAGACGCAGTTTTTGCCGTCAATATTATATGAACAGCAGCCACAAATTTGGCAATTGTTTGTTTTTCAGGTAATCGTATTGGAGACTATGGATGTGCAAAGATGTAACGTGTATGATGATATTATCGCATTGCGTTTTGTGCGTGCAGGGTCAGCTAGGACGAAATCCTAGCTGACCCTACCCGTCTAATTCCTAGATGAGTCCTTTATAATAAATTACATTTTTTCCAAATGTGACAGGAATCTTTTAATGGCCACGGTTCAAAGAAGTTAAGTTTGTTTATTGGGGCTTTAACCTCCTGGTCGTTCGCCCGCGGTTCAAGTAAGAGGTATCAGATCTTGTAGACGAACATTGATTTTCTCATCATCCATATATATGAGAATCAACCACGTATTACAAGTTGCAAAATGACTGGTTTCGCCTAGGCTAATTTGTTGAGTAACATAAGTACTGAATGCCTGACAAGGTAGAACTCGTTAAAGGCGATGTTCGTAAGCATAACCTCTATTTTCACCTTCAGCAAATATTCCCCATCATGAAATTCGGTTATGCAAAAATTCCAGAAGTCAATAGCCTCCACGTTTGGCTGGAGCACCACTTCTTGCTTCTACGATTCAATCATCCGACGGATCACCCCAGCAAGAATTAAAGTAACAGTTTCTTTTGTTCTTCCGACGAGTCACACAATATGAAAGGAAGTGTGTTATCAGACTCGGCATACTGAGTAGATATCGTGACCGATGTCTTCGGTGGCTCGAAATAGCAATCTTCCTCACCATTCTCCCATTAATTTGTTGAAACCAAACAAGATACAATTTTTTTACGAGTTACCGAAAAACATGTTGCTTCTTAAATTTATTTTTGAAAAGTTTCGGGGGGGGCTTTAGCCCCCTAGCCCCCCCTCTGGCTACGTGCCTGATATGATAGTCCAAGATTTTAAGAATTCTAGAGTCCCGGAGTTTGTGACAAAGAATCCAGGAATCCTTAGCATTTCGAGAATTCAAAAATCTAAGATTCAGACAATCTGAGAGACGAAAAATCCGAGTTTCTGAAGATCGAATCCGAATGCTCGAGAATCATAGAATCCGAGAATGCAAGAGATTTTTAAAATTCAAGGGAAAGAGAGTTCAAGAATACAAGAATCAATGAGCACAAGTATCAAAGAATCAGTATATCATAAGGTACAAAACCAAAAGGATCAACGAACTGAACTTTTTTTTATTTTGATTATAGAGGTCTTAAAGTCATTCACCTCTTCGGGTTAGAAAAATTTCTTATAAAAAATTTCTAACCCTTTGTGCGGGGTCAGGACTCGAACCCAGGTGCGCTGCATACAAGGCAATTGATTTACCAACTACGCTACGCCCACCCCTGAACATTCATGATATTTGGGGATCTGTCAATGAAAGAATCTGCGAAAAACTAGAAGCCAAGGATCCGATAATTCTAGAAACAACGGATCCGAAAATCGGATAAAGTCATGATACGAGAATCCAGAAACCAGGGTATCCGAGATTCTGGAAATACGAAAATCCGAAAATCACAGATTACACGTGTAGGAAATGGGTGAGTAGGAAGAAAAATTATAACAATCTTGAACTTTTCACTTATCGTGGAATCATAATCTGTTTTTGTCTTGATTCAAAAAAGTCCAATTAAATTAACCATCTTAAATCAGCAGGCCAACACGTATCTAAGAATCCCAGAGTAAGTGAATCCAAAAAGTTTAGAAACTGAGCATCCGGGAATGCGAGAATGATAGAACGCGATAATCCAAAAACCTGAGAATCTAAGAATCCGACAATCTGCTGGTCCCAGGGTCCGAGAGTCATAGTGTAAGAAAGTTTGCGAATTTACGAATATAAAAATCTTAGCTTGCCGCGATTTCGAAAATTCTAGAAACCGATAATCCTAAAATTAAAAATGAGTATCATGTAATCCGACAATCCAATCAGAGAAAAGAAAATTAACATGTCGAAGACGAGAATTTGAAAAACCGTGAAACTGAGTAGGCAAAAATTCTAAAATTCGTTTATCTAGAAATATGAGAACTCGAGAATTCGAATACCAGGATCCGAGAATTCGAGAATAAGAGAATTTGCGAATACGAAAAATCGAACAACATCGAAACCGAATATTCTGGAATCCGACAATCTTAGAATAAAATTACGATTTCTAATAAAGAATTAGAGAAGAATCCACATAGACTGAGAAAGCGAAAATCAGGAAATGTAGAAACTTGATTATACGAGAGTCAAACAATACCATTGGCTTTCCGGTCACAGTGGCTTTCTGGTCACAGTGGGTTCCTGGTCAAAGTGGATTTCTAGCCAAAGTGATTTTCCAGCCAAAGTGGATTTCTAGCTAAAGCGGAATTCCTTCCAATTAGCTTTCCGGCCAAATTGGCTTTCAGCCAAATTGACTTTCGGTCTAATTGGCTTTCGGCCGAATTGGCTTTCGATCCAATAAAGCTTTCGGCCATATAAGGCTTCCAGGCCAAATTGGCTTCCCGGCCAATTTGGTTTCCCGGCCAATTTGGCTTCCTGGCCAATTTGGCTTCCCGGCCAAATTGGCTTCCCGGCCAAATTGGCTCCCCGGCCAAATTGGCTTCCTGGCCAAATTGGCTTCCCGGCCAAATTGGTTTCCCGGCCAAATTGGATTCACGGCCAAATTGGCTTCCCGGCCAAATTGGCTTCCCGGCCAAATTGGCTTCCCGGCCAAATTGGCTTCCCGGCCAAATCGGCTTCCCGGCCAAATTGACTTCCCGGCCAAATTGGCTTCCCGGCCAAATTGGCTTCCCGGCACAAATTGGCTTCCCGGTCAAATTGGCTTCCCGGCCAAATTGGCTTCCCGGCCAAATTGGCTTCCCGGTCAAATTGGCTTCCCGGTCAAATTGGCTTCCCGGCCAAATTGGCTTCCCATCCAAATTGGCTTCCTGACCAGCTTGGCTTACCGATCAGAGTGACTTTCCAGTTAAAGTGGCTTTCCGGTCAAAGTGGCTTCCGCTCAAAGTGGCTTTCCAGTGAAAGTGACTTTCCGATCAAAGTAGCTTTCAGGTCAAAGTGGACTTTCCAATTTCCACCCTTTCCAATTGGCTTTCGGCCGAATTGGCTTTCGATCCAATAAAGCTTTCGGCCATATAAGGCTTCCAGGCCAAATTGGCTTCCCGGCCAATTTGGTTTCCCGGCCAATTTGGCTTCCTGGCCAATTTGGCTTCCCGGCCAAATTGGCTTCCCGGCCAAATTGGCTCCCCGGCCAAATTGGCTTCCTGGCCAAATTGGCTTCCCGGCCAAATTGGTTTCCCGGCCAAATTGGATTCACGGCCAAATTGGCTTCCCGGCCAAATTGGCTTCCCGGCCAAATTGGCTTCCCGGCCAAATTGGCTTCCCGGCCAAATTGGCTTCCCGGCCAAATTGGCTTCCCGGCCAAATTGGCTTCCCGGCCAAATTGTCTTCCCGGCCAAATCGGCTTCCCGGCCAAATTGACTTCCCGGCCAAATTGGCTTCCCGGCCAAATTGGCTTCCCGGCACAAATTGGCTTCCCGGCCAAATTGGCTTCCCGGTCAAATTGGCTTCCCGGCCAAATTGGCTTCCCGGCCAAATTGGCTCCCCGGCCAAATTGGCTTCTCGGCCAAATTGGCTTCCCGGTCAAATTGGCTTCCCGGTCAAATTGGCTTCCCGGCCAAATTGGCTTCCCATCCAAATTGGCTTCCTGACCAGCTTGGCTTACCGATCAGAGTGACTTTCCAGTTAAAGTGGCTTTCCGGTCAAAGTGGCTTTCCAGTGAAAGTGACTTTCCGATCAAAGTAGCTTTCAGGTCAAAGTGGACTTTCCAATTTCCACCCTTTCCAATTGGCTTTCGGCCAAATTGGCTTTCGTCCAAATTGGCTTTCGGCCAAATAAGGCTTTCGGCCAAGGCTTTCGGTCAAATTGGTTTTCAGCCAAATTGGCTTTCGGTCAAATTGACTTTCAACCAAATTTGCTTTCGGCTAAATTTGCTTTCCAGCAATATTGGCTTTCGGCCAAATTTGCTTTCCAGCCAAATTGGATTTCGGCTAAATTTGCTTTCCAGCCATATTGGCTTTTCGCCAGATTTGCTTCACATCCAAATTGGCTTTTGGCCAAATTTGCTTTCCAGCCAAATCAGCTTTCGGCCAGATTTGCTTTCCAGCCAAATTGGCTTTCGGCTAAATTTACTTTCCAGCCAAATCGGCTTTCGGCTAAAATTGCTTTCCAGCCAAACTTGTTTTCCAGTCAAATTGGCTTTCGGTCAAATTTGCTTTCTAGCCAAATTGGCATTCGGCTAAATTTGCTTTCCAGCGAAATTGGCTTTCGGCCAAATTGACTTTCGGCCAAATTTGCTTTCCAACCAAATTGGCTGTCGGCTAAATTCGCTCTTCAACCAAAATTGGCTGTCGGCTAAATTTGCTTTTCAGCCAAATTGGCTTTCGGCTTCATTTGCTTTCCAGCAATATTGGCTTTCGGCAAAATTTGCTTTCCAACCAAATTGGATATCGGTCAAATTTGTTTTCTAGCCAAATTGGCTGTCGGCTACATTTGCTTTCCAGCCAAATTGGCTTACAGCTAAATTTGTTTTCTAGCCAAATTGGCTTTCGGCTAAATTTGCTTTCCAGTCAAATTGGCTGTTTTAGGCCAGATCAAATGTCAAATGTAGGCACACCCTGTTAGATACCATTTTCCATCGTTTCATCTTCGCTATTCTTATTATAACTCGCGCCAATAAGAAAATCAGGTCAGGGGCAGATAGAATAAAACCGCCAGTCGAATAAGACCGAAATAAAGGTTGGAGTTTCTGTTAAATAGAGTTTCCAAGTGTTGAATTAATATAGAGGAAAAAGGTGAATTCGTGTCCTGAAATTAATTGATGACTCCCAAGTGCTTGTGGCGACAATTGTTATAGTGCGATTACTTTCATTGGCCCGTTGGCGCTATTGCTGATTTTGGCTTGCGTTTTCATGCGTAGAACGTTACGCATTTTAAATCCGGTCACAACATAGTTTTTGGTGCCGTGACCAGGATACTACGTCCTGTAAGCGTCGGTTTTCCGCCATTACTGTTCGTTTGGCATTGTACGTAGGCAACGAGTATCCGCCATCAAAGGACGCCGTTCTGAGGACAAAGGGTCCAGAGAAGAAAGCACCGCCATCACGCTACTTCATTAAGGAACACCATTACTGCGGCTGATCATTACTGTTACAAGGCCTAATTGATCTATGCGGCAGGACGGCTTCTTGAGGCCCAATAATCTCTGCAGACCCAACTCTACTGGTACCTCCTCGTCCGCTGGCACGAGACGCTGATCGTAGCATCTTCAACGCAGCGTTGTTAGGAGCGATTTCTTGAAAATACAAGGCACATTTTTTTGCCTTGGTCAGGTTAGTACCTTTCCAAGCCCATACATTTCTATCGCCAGTGCTATCTGGTCTTATTTTCGCAGACCGAATATCTACAATTTTTCGCCATCGTTGCTGAACGCGTGTTACGATGGATGGAGCGAAGAGTAAGCTACAGCTCAACATTCGGCGAACATCACTGCTTGCATCCTTAAGCCGAGCTGAACAGTTCCTGCGGGGGTACGAGGCAGACCGGGACGCACTACAAGTAGCTATCCGGTTGGAAAATTTAGAGGTGCTATGGCAGGGACTCGAAGACACTCAAACGGCTCTCGAGGAGATGGAAACCGATAATGAATCGATGGTGAGAAATTTGCAATATCGGTCTGATTTCGAGCCCAAACTTTTTGCAATAAAAGCTGGTCTTCTTGGTAAATTGCCCCCAGCAATTAATTCTGTAAGTGATCTCCCTGTAAATCCCCCCCTTCAACTACACTCTGGTCTCTCTGGTCTAAAGCTGCCGACAATATCTCTGCCTGAGTTTGCTGGTGATTATCAAGACTGGCTTGGCTTCCATGATACGTTTTTTGCGCTAATTCACTCCAATCCCGAAGTAGCGGCCATTCAAAAATTTCACTACTTACGTGCAGCGGTGAAAGGCGAGGCGTCTCAGGTAATCGAGTCGATAACTATAAGCGCCGCCAACTACCCTCTTGCCTGGGATGCTTTGGTGGCTCGCTATTCCAACGAGTACCTATTAAAAAAGCGACACCTGCAAGCATTACTAGAGATACCACGGATGAAGGAAGAATCTGCGGCTGCTTTGCATGAACTGGTGGACGATTTTGAACGGCATACAAAGGTACTGAAGCAACTGGGGGAACCAACGGATTCCTGGAGCACAATATTGGAACACTTGTTATGCACAAGACTGCACCATGAAACATTAAACATGTGGGAGGATCACGCCTCTACTCTGGAAGAGCCATCCTATTCCAAACTGGTAGAGTTTTTGCAGCGTCGAATGCGAGTTTTGGAATCAATTTCGGTTAATCACGATATCATACCGCCCGTTATCACTCCATATGTTTCAGGATCAGCTTCTGGATCTGGTGCTTCAGGGAACAATCAACGATACAAGCGACCAGGCGAACTACGGCTGTCTGCACACGCTATAACGGAAGTTCCAAATGCCCACTCAATTGAGCGACCAGCTGTTTCCATGGGTCAACTCAAGAAGCTCACTCTGCATGAAAGGATGAATTTGGTAAATACTAAGCGACTGTGCTTTAACTGCCTTTTCAGTGATCACTTCGTCAGCAACTGTCCATGTCAAACCAGTTGTCACATATGTCGAAAACGTCACCACACGCTGTTACACCCTGGTTATGTGGATAACTTGCCTATTTATCAGAATCGGGGCCATGATAATGCGGGCGAACATCCGCAATATTCAACACAAACAAATGTTGCAACGTCAATCATCAAACCTCTTACGCCACGGTCTATCGCGCCCATGGAGGGTCAAACGTCGTCAGTTGCGCCGCATGCGCGAAATAACAACGTGTTCATGCTCACCGTAGTTTTAGTCGTCGTAGATGCTTATGGTCAAAAGCATCTCGCTAGGGCGCTACTAGATTGCGCCTCACAGCCCAACCTCATAAGCGATCGTATGGCTCAAATTCTCAGGCTCAAAAGAAGGAAGGTAAATGTTCAGCTTCAGGGTCCAGGTAGTATTGCCGTTCGCTCATCTGACTCAGTGTTCACTAAGATTTATTCGAGAAAGGAAGATTTTTCTCGCGACGTAGAGTTTTTGGTCCTGCCCCGTGTAACCGCCGACATGCCTGAGAGTGATGTTGCGACTGATTGCTGGAATGTCCCCAAAGAACTCTTTTTGGCGGATCCAAATTTCAACAAGCGAGCAGAAATAGACATGATCATCGGCCTTTCGCATTTCTTCGCTTGCTTCAAGTCTGCCGCACGCGTCCACCTGGCAGATGACCTTCCTGAATTAGTTGACAGCGTGTTTGGGTGGATTGTTGTGGGTTCAGGCGAGGTCATTCCCAATTCACCAGACCAGGTACATTGTCATGTTTCAGCGATTTGTCTCGTCACTCTTGAGGAGAGCCTTGAACGTTTCTGGAAGCTGGAAGAGCTACCATCGCGCTCCGATTACTCCGTTGAAGAACGTTACTGCGAGACTTTCTACGCATCGACCGTCATGAGGGACGATACTGGTCGATACACTGTGCGTTTGCCACGCCATCCAGAATTTGATGCTAGAGTCGGGGATTCAAAGGCAGCAGCACTTCGAAGATTTAAACTACTGGAGGAAAGACTCGAACGAAACCCTGCATTGAAGGACGAGTATCATAAATTCATGAGGGAGTATGTCGCACTCGGACACATGCGTCAATCATCCAAAGAAGATCAACAAAGATTCAAAGGGTACTACCTTCCCCACCATCCTGTTGTAAAAGAGGAAAGCACTACAACAAAGGTCAGAGTAGTATTTGATGCATCCGCTAAGACATCGACCGGTTTCTCTTTGAACGATTCGCTTTGTGTTGGGCCTGTGGTGCAGGACGACCTCCTGTCGATAGTTTTGCGATTTCGAAAGTACTTGGTGGCTCTCGTTGCGGACATCGAAAAAATGTACCGGCAGGTTTCTGTACAACCTGAGGATGTTCCATATCAGCGAATCTTGTGGCGATTCGACAAGACAGAACCTATCCAGATTTATGACTTACTGACGGTTACCTATGGACTCGCACCGTCTTCCTTCTTAGCTACACGCACACTTCAACAGTTGGCTGACGATGAAGGTGCGGCCTATCCCACCGCAGAACAAGTTCTTCGAAAAGGTTTCTATGTTGACGACTGCCTAGGTGGCGAGCAATCCGTTGAAAAAGCTGTACAATTACGAGATGAACTAATCGAGCTGCTCCAGAAAGGCGGATTCAGTCTACGCAAATTCTCATCCAACAAATTGGAAGCGCTACAGGGATTGTCAGCTGAACAAATAGGAACGCAATCATCCCTTACCTTCACCTCACAAGAAACGGTCAAGGCTCTTGGAGTCATCTGGGAACCTGAACAAGACATGCTTCGCTTCGATTCCAATGTGAAGCAATCTGAAACCATCGTAACTAAGAGATCAATTTTGTGGTCTATCTCACAATTGTTCGACCCCCTTGGATTAATAGCACCGGTTGTAATACGTGGGAAACTGATCATGCAAGAGTTGTGGATGGTGCAATGTAATTGGGATGAACCAGTTCCAAAGAGAATGGAAGAGAAGTGGGCTGCATATTGCAGAGATCTTCCCAAGATTACTGAGTTCCGCACCGAACGTTATGCCTTCCTTCCGAACGCATCAATTCAATTGCACACCTTTTGTGATGCTTCGGAAGTAGCATTCGGAGCATGTGTTTATGCACGGTCAGTCGACCCACAAGGCAACGTGAGAGTTCAGCTACTTGCGTCTAAATCACGGGTTGCCCCCTTAAAACGCGTTACACTGCCTAGACTCGAACTTTGTGCTGCCGTCATCGGTGCCCAGCTACACGCACATATAGTACAAGCCCTTCAACTCGAAATTTCCGAATCTCGGTTTTGGTCTGACTCAACGGTGACACTCCAATGGCTGCAGTCCCCACCAAACACTTGGAAGACATTTGTTGCCAATAGGGTATCTGATATACAAGCAAGCACACATGGCTCACAATGGAGTCACATCTCCGGCAAGGAGAATCCGGCTGATTTGGTATCCCGAGGAATGCAAATAGATGATTTTCTTTCGAGTGAGCTGTGGAAATACGGCTCGCGATGGCTACGTCAACCACAATGCGAATGGCCAGCACCAACAGTACTACCAGCGCTAAGCGACAACGTAGAGATTAGAAAGGTTTTCGTCGCAGTGGTTCAAACTAAACCGAGTGTCAATCCGATGTTTACCCGCTATTCTTCACTTGATAGGTTAGTCCGAGTAACCGCATACTGTCTGCGATTTGTTTGCAACGTGCGATCAAAGGCACGCACTCAACCACTTGTGTCTACCGGTTTGCTTCCCAGTAAAACTTTGTCGGTAACACAACTAACGGAAGCCCATTCCCAGTTGGTCCGTCTAGCTCAAGCCGATGCGTTCCAGGAAGAATTAAGAGCCTTAAAAACAGAAAATAGCGTGTCAAAACGATCATCAATCCGATTGCTAAACCCGTTTATAGACCAGAAGGGAACACTGAGAGTGGGGGGGAGGTTGAGACTATCAGACAAATCCTTTCCCGCAAAGCATCCAGCCCTATTGCCCAGCTTTCATCCTTTCACCCGATTGCTCCTCACATCCTACCACCTTAAACTGCTTCATGGTGGTGGCCAACTTACGCTTGCCCTCGTACGTGAAGAATATTGGCCGATAAATGGTCGGCGCATGATACGAAGTGTGATACGAGCATGTTTTAGATGCGTCAGAGCAGATCCCGTCCCAGTTCAGCAGCGTTTTGGTCAGTTGCCCGTACCCCGAGTCACCGCAAGCCGACCCTTCACCGTCACCGGAGTCGATTATGCTGGACCAGTTTACCTCCGAGCACCACACAAACGAGCATCATCACCGAAATCGTACATCAGCGTATTTATATGCTTTTCGACGAAGGCGGTGCATCTAGAACTCGTCTCGGATCTTACAACAGCTGCTTTTCTAGCCGCCTTCCGAAGATTCACTTCCCGTCGTGGTTTGCCAGCTCATGTTCACTCCGATAATGGAACTAACTTCCAAGGTGCCAAAAATGAGCTTCGCGAATTGTACCAACTATTGGAAGACGAGAAGGAGACGAACATCATCCAATCAAAACTTGCCCGTGATGGAATCACCTGGCACATGAACCCACCGAAAGCGCCACATTTTGGTGGTCTGTGGGAAGCGGCAGTAAAGGTCGCTAAGAAACATCTACATCGTCAATTGGGAAACTCGCGACTATGCTTCGAAGATATGTGCACCGTGTTATCCCAAATTGAAGCGAGCATGAATTCCCGACCATTAGTGCCATTAACAGAAGACCCGAATGATCTCAACGCGCTGACTCCTGCACACTTTCTCATTGGAGCTACAATGTATGCGATTCCTGATCCGGACGTGCGGAGCATACCAATTAATCGCCTCGATCATTACCAGCGAATGCAATTGCTGCATCAGCAATTTTGGCACAGGTGGCGTACGGAATATTTGCAAGAGTTACAGCGTGAAACGAGCGTTCATTCTGAGAACACAAGCATAAGACCCGGACAGTTGGCAGTCGTTCTTGATGACTTTCAGGCTCCTTTGAAATGGCCACTGGCTCGTATCGTAAACCTTCATCCTGGACAAGACGGTCTAGTTCGAGTGGTCACATTAAGAACTGCTAAGGGCATCATTCAACGTCCGGTAGTGAAAATTTGTCTGCTGCCAACACAATGTGAGGAAACCTCTAATGCAGGAGGAGCGACAAGAAAGGACATCACTCAACCAATACTGGCCACCGATGTTCCCGATCATGATACTGTAAAAGAAAATATGAATAACAATTAAGATTTAGTGAAATTATGATTTAGGTTGTAAACTTATCGTAAGAAATTTGTAGCTTCTAGAAACTAAGTAGAATTGTTGGCGAGCAAAACCGCAAGTTGATTGAAACTGACATTTCAAGGTGGTGGCGATGTTTTAGGCCAGATCAAATGTCAAATGTAGGCACACCCTGTTAGATACCATTTTCCATCGTTCCACTTGTCATCGCTTCGTGTATGCGAATCATCTTCGCTATTCTTATTATAACTCGCGCCAATAAGAAAATCAGGTCAGGGGCAGATAGAATAAAACCGCCAGTCGAATAAGACCGAAATAAAGGTTGGAGTTTCTGTTAAATAGAGTTTCCAAGTGTTGAATTAATATAGAGGAAAAAGGTGAATTCGTGTCCTGAAATTAATTGATGACTCCCAAGTGCTTGTGGCGACAATTGTTATAGTGCGATTACTTTCATTGGCCCGTTGGCGCTATTGCTGATTTTGGCTTGCGTTTTCATGCGTAGAACGTTACGCATTTTAAATCCGGTCACAACATTGGCTTTCAGCTAAATTTGCTTCCCAGCCAAATTGGCTGTCGTCTAAATTTTCTTTCCAGTCGAATTGGTTTCGGGCCAAATTTGCTTTCCAGCCAAATTGGCTGTCGGCTAAATTCGCGCTCCAACCAATTTGGCTGTCGGCCAAATTCGCTCGCAAACCAAAATTGGCTGTCGGCTAAATTTGCTTTCCAGTCAAATTGGCTTTCAGCTAAATTTGCTTCCCAGCCAAATTGGCTGTCGTCTAAATTTTCTTTCCAGTAGAATTGGTTTCTGGCCAAATTTGCTTTCCAGCCAAATTGGCTGTCGGCTAAATTCGCGCTCCAACCAACTTGGCTGTCGGCCAAATTCGCTCGCAAACCAAAATTGGCTGTCGGCTAAATTTGCTTTTCAGCCAAATTGGCTTTCAGCTAAATTTGTTTTCTAGCCAAATTGGCTTTCGGCTAAACTTGCTTTTCAGTCAAATTGGCTTTCAGCTAAATTTGCTTTCCAGCCAAATTGGCTTTAGTCTAAATTTTCCTTCCAGTCGAATTGGTTTCTGGCCAAATTTGCTTTCCAGCCAAATTGGCTGTCCGCTAAATTCGCTCTCCAACCAAAATTGGCTGTCGGCTAAATTTCCTTTTCAGCCAAATTTGCTTTCGACTACATTTGCTTTCCAGCCAAATTGGCTTTCGGCCAAATTTACTTTCCAGCCAAATTGGCTTTCGGTCAAATTTGTTTTCTAGCCAAATTGGCTTTGGCCAAATTTGCTTTCCAGCCAAATTGGCTTTCAGCTAAATTTGCTTTCCAGTCAAATTGGCTTCCGGTCAAATTCGCTTTCCAGCCAAATTGGCTTTCGTCTAAATTTTCTTTCCAGTCGAATTGGTTTCTGGCCAAATTTGCTTACCAGGCAAATTGGCTTTCGGCTAAATTTGCTTTCTAGCCAAATTGGCTTTCGGCTAAATTTGCTTTCCAGCCGAATCGGCTTTCGGCCAAATTTGAATTTCCAGACAAATTGGCTTTCAGCCAAATTTGCTTTCCAGCTATATTGACTTTTATCCAAATTAGCTTTCCAACCAAATAAGCTTTCCAACCAAATTAACTTTCGACCAAATTCGCTTTCGGCCAAATTGGCTTTCGATCAATTAGGCTTCTGGTCCAATTGGATTTCGGCCGAATTGGCTTTCTGTCAAATTGACTTTCGGCTAAATTTGCTTTCAGCCAAATTTGCTTTCCAACCAAATTGGATTTCGACCAAATTTGCCTTCCAGCAAAATCGGTTTTCGGCTAAATTTGCTTTACAGCCAAATTGGCTCTCTGCTAAATTCGCTTTCAAGCCAAATTGACTTTCGGTCAAATTTGCTTTCCAGCCAAATCGGTTTTCGGCTAAAATTGCTTTCCAGCCAAAATTGTTTTCCAGCCAAATTGGCTTTCGGTCAAATTTGCTTTCCAGCCAAATAGGCATTCGGCTAAATTTGTTTTCCAGCGAAATTGACTTTCGGCCAAATTGACTTTCGACCAAATTTGCTTTCCAATCAAATTGGCTGTCTGCTAAATTCGCTTTCCAACCAAAATTGGCCGTCGGCTAAGTTTGCTTTTCAGCCAAATTGGTTTCCGGCTACATTTGCTTTCCAGCCAAATTGGCTTTCGGCCAAATTTGCTTTCCAGCCAAATTGGCTTTCGGCCAAATTTGTTTTCTAGCCAAATTGGCTTCCGGCTAAATTTGCTTTCCAACCAAATTGGCTTTCAGCTAAACTTGCTTTCAAGCCAAATTGGCTTCCGGCAAAATTTTCTTTCCAGCCAAATTGGATTTCGGCCAAATTGGCTTTCCAACCTAATTGGCTTTCGGCTAAATTTGATTTCCAGCCAAATTGACTTTCGGCCAAATTTGCTTTTCAGCCAAATCGGCTTTCGGCTAAATTTGCTTTCCTGCCAAATTTGCTTTCCAGCCAAATTGGCTTTCGGCCAATTTTCTTTACAGCCAAATTGGTTTTCGGTCAAATTTTCCTTCCAGCCAAATTGGCTTTCGGTCAAATTTGTTTTCTAGCCAAATTGGCTTTGGCCAAATTTGCTTTCCAGCCGAATCGGCTTTCGGCCAAATTTGAATTTCCAGACAAATTGGCTTTCAGCCAAATTTGCTTTCCAGCTATATTGACTTTTATCCAAATTAGCTTTCCAACCAAATAAGCTTTCCAACCAAATTAACTTTCGACCAAATTCGCTTTCGGCCAAATTGGCTTTCGATCAATTAGGCTTCTGGTCCAATTGGATTTCGGCCGAATTGGCTTTCTGTCAAATTGACTTTCGGCTAAATTTCCTTTCAGCCAAATTTGCTTTCCAACCAAATTGGATTTCGACCAAATTTGCCTTCCAGCAAAATCGGTTTTCGGCTAAATTTGCTTTACAGCCAAATTGGCTCTCTGCTAAATTCGCTTTCAAGCCAAATTGACTTTCGGTCAAATTTGCTTTCCAGCCAAATCGGTTTTCGGCTAAAATTGCTTTCCAGCCAAAATTGTTTTCCAGCCAAATTGGCTTTCGGTCAAATTTGCTTTCCAGCCAAATAGGCATTCGGCTAAATTTGTTTTCCAGCGAAATTGACTTTCGGCCAAATTGACTTTCGACCAAATTTGCTTTCCAATCAAATTGGCTGTCTGCTAAATTCGCTTTCCAACCAAAATTGGCCGTCGGCTAAGTTTGCTTTTCAGCCAAATTGGTTTCCGGCTACATTTGCTTTCCAGCCAAATTGGCTTTCGGCCAAATTTGCTTTCCAGCCAAATTGGCTTTCGGCCAAATTTGTTTTCTAGCCAAATTGGCTTCCGGCTAAATTTGCTTTCCAACCAAATTGGCTTTCAGCTAAACTTGCTTTCAAGCCAAATTGGCTTCCGGCAAAATTTTCTTTCCAGCCAAATTGGATTTCGGCCAAATTGGCTTTCCAACCTAATTGGCTTTCGGCTAAATTTGATTTCCAGCCAAATTGACTTTCGGCCAAATTTGCTTTTCAGCCAAATCGGCTTTCGGCTAAATTTGCTTTCCTGCCAAATTTGCTTTCCAGCCAAATTGGCTTTCGACCAATTTTCTTTACAGCCAAATTGGTTTTCGGTCAAATTTTCCTTCCAGCCAAATTGGCTTTCGGTCAAATTTGTTTTCTAGCCAAATTGGCTTTGGCCAAATTTGCTTTCCAGCCAAATTGGCTTTCAGCTAAATTTGCTTTCCAGTCAAATTGGCTTCCGGTCAAATTCGCTTTCCAGCCAAATTGGCTTTCGTCTAAATTTTCTTTCCAGTCGAATTGGTTTCTGGCCAAATTTGCTTACCAGGCAAATTGGCTTTCGGCTAAATTTGCTTTCTAGCCAAATTGGCTTTCGGCTAAATTTGCTTTCCAGCCGAATCGGCTTTCGGCCAAATTTGAATTTCCAGACAAATTGGCTTTCAGCCAAATTTGCTTTCCAGCTATATTGACTTTTATCCAAATTAGCTTTCCAACCAAATAAGCTTTCCAACCAAATTAACTTTCGACCAAATTCGCTTTCGGCCAAATTGGCTTTCGATCAATTAGGCTTCTGGTCCAATTGGATTTCGGCCGAATTGGCTTTCTGTCAAATTGACTTTCGGCTAAATTTGCTTTCAGCCAAATTTGCTTTCTAACCAAATTGGATTTCGACCAAATTTGCCTTCCAGCAAAATCGGTTTTCGGCTAAATTTGCTTTACAGCCAAATTGGCTCTCTGCTAAATTCGCTTTCAAGCCAAATTGACTTTCGGTCAAATTTGCTTTCCAGCCAAATCGGTTTTCGGCTAAAATTGCTTTCCAGCCAAATTGGCTTTCGGTCAAATTTGCTTTCCAGCCAAATAGGCATTCGGCTAAATTTGCTTTCCAGCGAAATTGACTTTCGGCCAAATTGACTTTCGACCAAATTTGCTTTCCAATCAAATTGGCTGTCTGCTAAATTCGCTTTCCAACCAAAATTGGCCGTCGGCTAAGTTTGCTTTTCAGCCAAATTGGTTTCCGGCTACATTTGCTTTCCAGCCAAATTGGCTTTCGGCCAAATTTGCTTTCCAGCCAAATTGGCTTTCGGCCAAATTTGTTTTCTAGCCAAATTGGCTTCCGGCTAAATTTGCTTTCCAACCAAATTGGCTTTCAGCTAAACTTGCTTTCAAGCCAAATTGGCTTCCGGCAAAATTTTCTTTCCAGCCAAATTGGATTTCGGCCAAATTGGCTTTCCAACCTAATTGGCTTTCGGCTAAATTTGATTTCCAGCCAATTTGACTTTCGGCCAAATTTGCTTTTCAGCCAAATCGGCTTTCGGCTAAATTTGCTTTCCTGCCAAATTTGCTTTCCAGCCAAATTGGCTTTCGGCCAATTTTCTTTACAGCCAAATTGGTTTTCGGTCAAATTTTCCTTCCAGCCAAATTGGATTTCGGCCAAATTTGCTTTCCAGTCTAATTTACTTTCCAGCCAAATTGGCTTTCGGCCAAATTTGCTTTCCATCCAAATTGGCTTTCGGCTAAATTTGCTTTCAAAGCAAGTTAGCTTTCGGCTAAATTTGCTTTCCAGTCAAGTTGACTTTCGGCTAAATTTGCTTTCCAGCCAAATTGGTTGTCGGTCAAATTTGCTTTCCAGCCAAATTGGCTTTCGGCTAAATTTGCTTTTCAGCCAAATTGGCTTTCCAGCTAAATTGACTTTCGGCCAAATTTGCTTTCGGCTAGATTTGCTTTCCAGCCGAATTGGTTTCCGGCCAAATTCGCTTTCCAGCCAAATTGGCTTTCGGCTAAATTTGCTTTCCAGCCAAATTGGTTGTCGGTCAAATTTGCTTTCCAGCCAAATTGGCTTTCGGCTAAATTTGCTTTTCAGCCAAATTGGCTTTCCAGCTAAATTGACTTTCGGCCAAATTTGCTTTCGGCTAGATTTGCTTTCCAGCCGAATTGGTTTCCGGCCAAATTCGCTTTCCAGCCAAATTGGCTTTCGGCTAAATTTGCTTTCCAGCCAAATTGGTTGTCGGTAAAATTTGCTTTCCAGCCAAATTGGCTTTCGGCTAAATTTGCTTTCCAGCCGAATTGGTTTCCGGCCAAATTTGCTTTCCAGCCAAATTGGCTTTCGGCTAAATTTGCTTTCCAGCCAAATCGGCTTCGGCTGAATTTGCTTTCGGCCAAATTGGCCTTCGACTAAATTTACTTTTCAGCCAAATTGGTTTTCAGGTAAATTTTCTTTACAGTCAAATTGGCTGTCGGCTAAATTCGCTTTCCAACCAAAATTTGCTTTTCATCCAAATTGGCTTTCGGTTAAATTTTCTTTCCTGCCAAATTTACTTGCCAGATAAATTGGCTTTCGGCTAAATTTGCTTTCCATCCAAATTGGCTTTCGGCTAAATTTGCTTTCAAGCCAAGTTAGCTTTCCAGCCAAATTGGTTTTCGGTCAAATTTGCTTTCCAGCCAAATTGGCGTTTGGCTAAATTTGCTTTCCAACCGAATTGGCTTCCGGCCAAATTTGCTTTCCAGCCAAATTGACTTTTGGCCAAATTTGCTTTCCAGCCAAATTGGCTTTCGGCTAGATTTGCTTTCCAACCGAATTGGTTGTCGGTCAAATTTGCTTTCCAGCCAAATTGACTTTCGGCTAAATTTGCTTTCCAGCCAAATTGGTTGTCGGTCAAATTTGCTTTCCAGCCAAATTGGCTTTCGGCTAAATTTGCTTTCCAGCCGAATTGGTTTCCGGCCAAATTTGCTTTCCAGCCAAATTGGCTTTCGGCTAAATTTGCTTTCCAGCCAAATTGGTGTTCGGCTAAATTTGCTTTCCAGCCAAATTGGCGTTTGGCTAAATGTGCTTTCCAGCCAAATTGGCTTTCGGCTAAATCCGATAAACCCGATAAATCCGATCAGAGATACAAATAATCACAGAAACGAAGAAGCTTAAAATCTCAGAATCAGAGAATTCGTTCAGAGAAAAACATTGAAATTAAAAAAATTCTAAAAAAGCTGATAATATTGAAATAAGAGAATCAGATAACCAGATCTTTGCTAATCTTTGCAGAAATTTAGCGTAGAAACTCGAAGTATAAAGAGGCTGTGAATAAGAGATACCGCAAAACCTATGATTGAGACAATTTAGTACACTGAGCACCACAGAATCTGATCAGAGATATTCAGAATCGGATTATTTCGAAGCATCCGAAAGTTTTAGAGTTCGAGATCCCTAATATCGAAGAATCTGACAGTCGAGATTCCGGTATTCCGGCAGACTTGTGTACAGGAAATCCACGAATCGATGAATTCCGAGAAACCGAGATTTCGAGAGAACGTTCAATCCGAAAGAACGAGAATTCGAAAATTTGTGATTCCGTGAATTCAAGCATTAGAGAATCACTGTTTTAGAAAGTCAAAGACTCCAAGACTCCGAGAATGTGAAAATCCGAAAAATTGTGGTATCCGAGGATCAAGAAATCAAATAATCAAACATTCCGAGACCTAGGAAAAGAAATGATGAGCCAACCAGACTTTCCGAAAATCGAACACCTAACCTAAGGATTCTAGAATCAGTGTGGCTCTAATAAAATATATCAGCCAACTATCTGATTTCTTATTAATAAACGATCAAAGTCCCAAATCGGTTCCATTTTTCGCACCACCCCACCGCACTGAATGTCGAGTATAATAGCTGTAGCTGATGCATTTTCTATATGATTTCTTTCTGCACCGGACGTTTCAACACGAAAGCTCATGTCGTAAAATTGAATAGAGAGAAAATCTTGCCGTTGGCAGAGATTCACATTTACTGATGATCCACCGTCGGCTTAGTTCCTCCTCCTCCTCCTCCACCGTTTCGCCTTTCTCGCCGAAGAACAAAGTTCCATTCTTGATAGTCTCATATCGTCTTGGAGCTGATGTGCACCGTGCAGCCAACGAGGACCAACCGTAGGGAAGGTATTAGGCGACCGAGCGGATGGCTTTGTGACATTTTTACCAACTGACCGGCTTCCTGATGGCAGCAGGAATGGTGGAAAATTTTATTATAAGGTTTCTATTTTGAGCAATTTCTTTTCCTCATATCTGCTTGATATCAGAATCTCCCATCTGTATAGGCGCTGAAAACCTCCATGTATACGAGGAAAAAAATCAATGACAAACTCAGAAGACACGGTATTTGCTCTTGTCCAATAAGTAGTATTAGACCGGATTGATGGCCCTGGTCACCATGTAACAATTTTTAATCATGCTGTAAAGTTCGAACATGCACACAATCCGCTTAGCATGCATCGTGGTATGTATGTAAATCTCCAATGAGGAAAAAAACAAATCCTGACGAGCATCCTAGCTGATGATGAAATGAGATTACAAAATGTGAAACAAAACAATTAAAAAACTTTTTCAATTTGAGTTCGTTCAAGTCCTGCCAATGCTGGCGAATGATGGTCAAGGCAGGAAGTCAGTTTTGGGGAGTGGGTCCCGTCGCGATTTCCGCTGGGGCTGCTGTAGGCTTTGTTGATTGGACCGGCACGGCTCACGGTGCACATCGTCAGAGAATCATTTCTCCGCTTTCCTAATTGTGTGTGGGTATAGCTATGCACTGTCAAAGTATGTAAATTGTTGTGTCCAGGATGCTGCATTTGGGGAAAGAGTCATTGTAATATTTTTGATTGCTGTCCGAAACGAAACGTGTTTTATGCAAAATAAACCTCCCTTCCAACAACAGCCATTTTTTGGTTTGTTCGTTTAGGACCAGGAATAATCCGACTACTCACTGGACATGATGGCGTGTCAAAGCTTAGATCATCGCTACATTTCTGATTGCAATAGCGGATGCATGTTTTTCACCTGGCGTGTAAATTTCCAAAGCAAACGGTGTCATATGCATGGAAGTTTTGAATTGGATTTGATCCTTATGGTGGAATTGCATTTTTAGGTATGATATAATCGTAGTGTTATACATTTTTTGCCACTTCTTCGCTTCTAACGAGCATGGTTTTTATAAACCTTCAACTAAAATAAACTAGCAATACTTTAATCAATATGTAACAATGCATACTAAAAAATTGTACCTATAGATGACGACTATGAGCTGTATACCAATAAAATTCCTAGTTTCTTATCATTAAACGTTTTAAATTCATCAATTTTTTTTTGAAAAAATAATGAAGCAAAAATGACAATACAAAAATACAAAACTTTTTACCAACGCCATCCTCACGAAGCGTTCATGTTTTAGCCCTAGAAAGGTATTCAGTAGCTAGGTTATAACCAATGCGTGTAAGGAAGTCATGATGTGCTATCATGATACTTCCTCGTGGGTGGTAAAGTAATTTATGAATGCATATATTGGGCAGACTTCCTTAAGCTTAAAAGAAAATAGGCCAACACAAATTACTTCAACATTCATTCCTCCGGGATCACCGAAGCTCACATGTTGATTATAATTTATAGCGAACCCCAAGGAATGTTTTATGAAAATTAACGACATGTTTTTTTTTCTCCGGACTAGAAGTCTACACCATACCCAAAGCGAGTTTTGTTTTTGTTTTGATAAAATTCACTTCCTGAAGGGTGGATTTCGATCGAAAAAATATAGGACAAACCCGTACTGGATTTACATAGATGTCCAAAGGCGATAGCGAAACGAAGCATTCGATAATATTAGATATTCACTATGTGCGCATTGTTGGGGGTCAATCCCTCCGAACTGATTTCTATCGAAATAAATATTGACTTAAAATATAAGACAGATTTTATGAGATTCTACGAGGGGTGCTATAGAAATAACGAGTTAGTTATACCATCGTTTCACAGTGCTAAATGATGGTGACTCATCGCCAAACAACTAATCGGTGCCTCATCGCCAAACAAACTACTGTCTTGATAAAACGCATCGAAAAACATAATAAATCATCACAAGAAAATATATGGTAGAGACACTTTTTCACATTAAAGTAAACAAGACTACTTTAAAGTAAAATAGGGGAGACCGGGGCTAGTTGGCGGTGTTTTTAGTTTTCAATTTTTACCGCTTTGATGTAGGTAGATCTTGCAAAATAGAACACGCGGCATGAAAGACCAGACTGTTGGCAACATCTTTGATTTTTTATTAAGTGTTTGATGCATTGTCTCCATTTTTCGAAAAAAAAAATGTGACGTGGAAAACCCGCCAACTTACCATGGCCCCGGGGTAAGTTGGCGGTATGTGTGGGTACGCCAAAAACTAAGCAATCAAATAGAGATTCAATTACTGCAAGGGTCCTTTTGGAACGTGCTGAATTTCAAGAAAACTGTATATTAACCGACATTTGCTATTTTATTTCAGTTTCAATAGCCCGGTATTTTGACATTGACGCGTACTCCCTATTCAAAAGCAATTCGAAATTCTTTATGCGTTTGGCCGGAATAAATGTCTCCTGCATTGACGAGATACACAAGAAAAAGTTTTTCTTACTTTGGAGTGAATTCCAGAAATAAAATTTTTGATGACTTTTTTTGCCAACTTGCCCCGCGTGCAGCCCTGCCAACTAACCCCAACCGCATACTTTATTAAAAACAATTTAAAAAATAACTTTTGTTTATGGATAGATGTAATATCTATACAGATATTGAAAGCTCTTTTCATACGCTATCGAATAATATAATCATTCGAGAAAAGATTGAAATGCATCCTAAATAATCCTAATCCCCATTATTTAAAATTAAGAATTTTGAAAATTTACTTAGTATGCTCGAAAACACAATATCACCCACAACTTCCACCAAACAAATCGTTTTGCAACAAAACACATTGGATAATGGGTATCACATAACTTGAGATACACAAAAATAGAAACAGAGAAAAAAGGATTTCGCCAACTTACCCCAACCGCCAACTAGCCCCGGGCTCCCCTACTTCTAACTGTTCAATACAAAGGTCCCGTTTCAAAAATTTCTGCCGGAATGATTTCCCAGTATTTGAGTACGAATAAGTTACGTTGTACTGAATGAAATCACTATATTTTTACAGCATTAGATCGAAAATGTAAGCTGTTGTTTTGTATTAAATTCCGTAAAATGTTCGAGTACCATAAAAACTAAAAAAATAATGAATTTTGTGAAAGCCTGAAATATCTGCGACGTGATTGGTCCATGCTTTTCAACTGATGCACGAAAATACTATAGCGTTGTTAGCAAAGCCCCACTGGATATCTAAGAACGGTGTCTCACATATAGGAAATAGCCTGTTTGCAAATGATTCAGTTCATATTTTGTTGTAGGGTTACTGCGCCCTTATTCATCTTAGCACCCCTATTCATCCCACCCATTTGAACACATTAGTTAGAGCAGTGTCTGCTATCTCTATTCAACGCATTATTCCAAATGGTAGGATGAATAAGGGGGCGTTGTACTCGACTTTTCGCTTCGCTCTAACGCGAGTATTTCACTTTTTTCAAGGTAGATTTTTTATTGATCTGCTTCCTAAGACCGAAGCAAAGATGTTGACACCTATTTAAGCGCAATCCAAGAATTGTAAGCCGAGTTTTCAGCGAAATAGTGTGACATCGTGACTAATGAGATGAATAAGGGCACGTTAACCCTAGTACCGGTCGAATCAGTCCATTGTCGGTCGTCAAACGGTGAGATAACAGTTCTCACTAGTCCCCTATGTCATACCTCCACGCGAGTTTAATGCTGCATTTGCTAACAGAAGAGTACGCCACTAGACGTGTTTCATTTCCACTTCTGCTAGAAGGTGCAAAACCACTGCAATCCACTACCCCGGTGTTTTTCAATGAAAAACTACATATGTCTATTGATGCTTAAAGCAATGGGTTCTCAATGTAGTGATTAAATAATATTCTTTCAAAAATATTTTGTACAATATTTAATTAAATTAGTTAGCATCAATTACTTTTTTATTTAATCCTATTAATTTTGGTTTGGGGGATATAACCCCCGATCCCCCCCCATGGATGACTTCAAGAGAATGAAATTCGAACTTTGCCACCAATTCAATATTATAAATGTTTGAACTATACTCAAAATGATCGTCTATTCATGACAATAAATCTGCTGTCATCATGATATATATATATATATATATATATATATATATATATATATATATATATATATATATATATATATATATATATATATATATATATATATATATATATATATATATATATATATATATATATATATATATATATATATATATATATATATATATATATATATATATATATATATATATATATATATATATATATATATATATATATATATATATATATATATATATATATATATATATATATATATATATATATTGATAGACCATCATATTTGAAGAAAAAAATTGTTCTACACATACCATCAAATCTCAAACGTTACAGAGTTATTGAACTTTTGTGTAAAAAACTTATTTGTCTTAAAATACCTCTAACTTTAAAAGTATACTTTGTATTTTAAATATTTTAGTTCCGAAAGGTGAGAAAATTTCCTATTGAATGGTGTTCTCATTACTTTTTAATAATTAGTTTTAATGACCTTTTAGCTGAAAACTAGTTAAAAGTTAGTGTTTTTGAGGAAGTTTTTGCTAATTTTCTCGAAATAATGAAGCATGATTATAGCAATCTCCATTATCCAAAAGTTAAGTTTTAGGACGATTCATAATTTGCTCTTGGACGTCATATTCCTATCTCTTCTCATTTCTTTGTAATTTCATTACTATACTTTTGGTGTAACCGACTTGCAAGTACTTAAAAGACTCTAATCTAAAAAATATGCTTTATATCGTTATTTACAAGGTTTCATTGGAAAGCTGAGAAAATGTCCTATCAGTGTATGTACAAATATCTTTTAGTTAAGGGTACTAAGTGATTTTTTACTAACGAAATAACTCAAAATTTGCGTTTTTTGGAGAGTTTTGTAATTATTATTATTAATAATTAATTATTTAATATTAATAATAATTATTAATCAACAAAATTTATCGTTACTATTGTTCATTTTATACCCCTTAATGTTCTCTATAACTTTTTATTTGACACATTGTCTATATCTCTTTTCATTATGCTGCTATTTAATAGTTAACACAGCACGACCTCGCCACAAATGTAGTGGGTTCGAAATCGTTATTTGTGCATATGAAACAATGTGATAAAAACGATTTTACATCGAAACCGAAAGAGACAATTGAATGGAGTCAACAAAAGAACTGTATAACTTGCTGAGATGCATTATTTCCATGATAATAATGGTTATGTTTATTATTTACTATTTTGAGAAAATTAACAAAAATGCTAATAATAGCTTACTTTAAACTAATTTACTGCTAAAAGAATACTAAATTAACTTAACTGAAAGGAATTAATACATTTTTCTCTGTAAAATTTTCCTGGCTTTCGAATAAAAAGAAAAAAAAGTACAATAAGTGTCATACTTTTTCAATTAGAGCTGGTATTAGTGAAAATGAGATAAAAATATCCAAGTTAAATAACCCAAACTAATGAAAATAAGAAAATGTAAGTGTATCATGTCAAAGAACGAATTATGCAGCTCTTCAAGACTAACAATCTGGATTATTAAAATGATGAGGTTAACAATTAGGATTTTCACGAAATGAACGAGAATCGATTAAAATTGGTCAATTTTCAATAAATTACTTTGAAAAGCTTACTTATACTCATTATCTGAAACATGTGAGGGCATCACTCAATGGAAAATTTTCTCACCTTCCCAATGGACCTAAAATATTTGAAATACAAAGTATACTTTTTGAGTTAGAGGTATTTTACGACAAATGAGTTTTTAACACAACAAGTTCAATAACTTTGTAATGGTTGAGATTTGGTGGTATGTGTGGAACGATTTTTTTCTCCAAATATGACAGTCAATCACCCCTCGAGAGTTGTGAGTATCATCGAGAGAGAGTATATTAGTATTCTCTTCTCTCTTGAATAGTGGTTCCTTGTCGCTTGGTTGGTTATTTGGTGGAATTGGTTCACGAACATACAAGCTGTTGAATCATTCAGATTCATTGTGTAATGCTGAATCTGAATATAAAATTCATCTGGCCATATTACCGGTTTTCAGCGTATTTCGCTACGGTCAGTTAAGAACATATGGCTTGTAAAGCGGACATTAGGCAACAGGTACCGCTAATTTGATTCTGCTGAGGTTTGAGGGTAGAAAATTTGAACTTGCGTTCCCGATGCTTTAAAAATTTAGGGAAATCGTGGATATTCAAACATCGATATGCATTTCATCAGTTTTTTGGATGTTGGTTCCTCAGATGATTTAGCCCAACACATATAGGTTCAATTTTTTCTAACATTGTATCTCTAGCTTACGAATATTTGGAATTTTGCAATCTTGAACCAAAACGAAGTGGTTATAAGCTTAGTTATAAGTTATTCGCATTTAACAAGGATAATATATGTTTCAATCTATGATGTACTACATTCTTTTCCTATATATTGTACAGACAGGTTAAATGTTAACAAATATAATATTAACCACAAATTTGATGAGCAAGACTTATGACTCCTGATTAAATTGGATAATACCTACTAAGGAGTGTTTAAAATGTACGGCATATTGTGGAATATTTAGTAATCAGAAAATTAATTCGAACCTCGTCTAAAGTTGAGCAGGAATAGTAAAATTACACATGCCTTTCAATCTTTGGGAAAAAAATTAGTATCCCACTTAAATGCTTTTGTGATCTGGACAGATTAGTTCGCTGCAATTATTCCGAGCTTGGCGAATAAAGTTTTATTCGGAATATCCTCCAAATGAATCTTGACAGTTGACTTTAATGCCTTTATTCTGAGTTACCCGAGATTTTTTTTGCAATCAGGCAATTTTTCAAATTTTGTTAAATGGAAAAAATCACACAATATTTTTTTTCTATTCCATCACCATTACTATCCTATCATTCAAAATTTGTTAACTGGTTAATAAAAACTTGACACAATTTAACAAATTGCATTCATCGACATTTAAATAAAAAAATGATTTACGAAATTCAACGTCATGTGAAATTAAAATTAAATCTAAAACATTTTTGATGCTCGTATATGTCAGGAGCAGAACACGTAAATTTTTACGATTTTTTCTAGTTCTGTGCAATACTAAAAAGCCCCTCTGAGTTGAACTTGAACAACGACTGGCTTATGAATATTTAAAAATATATGGTATTCCATAAGACAAATTGTTTTTGGTTTAGTAATTGAATGAACAGGAAGCATGAACCTCTAATATCATAAACCATCACCAAGCATTAATCTCCCTCAAATTTCAAGGATATCAAACATATTCGATTAAAACCATTCACTATTCAATGTTCCCCCAAATTTTAAATATGAATAGGGGAACATAGGGAGATTTGACCAGTTAAACCTACGTAAATATCTAAAAACGTGTCTTCCAAAACTCGTTGAAATGTAATGTGCAAAAGTATTATGCGTATTAATGATTTTTTTTAGAATTGATAATTTACTTTTTCAAAAGTTTTTCTGTGATCGTTTTTGTCTGGTCAAATTCAAAAACATCTTTAAAGGTATTATTAAAAAACTTGTTTACTGAAAGTTTCTTCATGATTAGAGGACATTTCAAGTGAATCCGTTCTTTTAAGACTTTTTATCACTAAATATAAATATATTTCTATTAACGGCGCCGGTGGATGAGTGGTAAGCGTGACCGCCACTCATCCCAGATGATCTGGGTTTAATCCCAGAGGTCGTTGAGATTTTTCTGAGGTGAAAACTTCTGTGGTCTTCCTTCGGGGAAGTAAAGCCGTTGGTCACCGGCCCATGAGTTGATGGGTCGATATCTAGTCCAGATATTGGAGTCACCTCTCTGATGTCGGTCTCTGGCTTCGCAGCAGAAATAGGCTGATGGAAAATAACTAGAACATAAAGACGAATCGCACCCCAATACTTTCTAACATGTAATCTCCATCCGTGATACTTGTGGAGTGCACAGTAGTATATACGGCCTCTAGCAAAAGCAAGTATCGGACTAACATTCCTTTTCTTTCTTTCCACGATCTACGCTCCTGCGTGGCCGGTGCCGGTATTGACCAATAAACACTTTAGGATTACCAGGAGTTGCAAAGTTGCACATTGAAAGATGTTTCGTTACTCCCAAGCATAATAATCTACTGATTACCTGTGCAACTTCAGCTACTCCAGATCGATAACGGAGTAGCAGTCAACGGTGGTCATGCAAGCTCAAGCTGAAGCTCAAAAAAAATAAATAGATTTCTAGCATTCCTAGGTACAAAAGTTTATGCTTTCGACATTGGTTTACTCAACTTTACAATGATTATAACCATGGCTGAATATTTTTCACCCAAACAAATTTGGTCTACCTATAAATGAAATCGTAACAAAAAGGCAATTAACCTTGCGGCAGTCACGCTAGTGCAGTGAGTGCACGCTGCTCTGAAAATCTAGCGAAATCGTCTTAGGGCACCAGCGGCTGCTCGTTTTGTGGGCCATAAGCATGACTTCCGGAACATCATGCTTGTCTATTCTATAAACCGAAACTAATTAAGCATCTTCAAAAAGAACAAGAACGAAAATCGAATAAAAATAATGAAAGTCCGTTTTTGTTTCAATTCATTTTGAGCCATGACTCGTGTGCCAAAAACACGCTAATTAACATATCCTGCTCAAAATTTACAAGATTGATGTTGTATTAACATAAAAAATTGTTTTAACCAAGACGGAACACGCGCGAGCTTTTGTTGAACCAGCCCGGATCAAATTTGATCAGATGATACATCGAACAGCCAAATGTTGGCTTAAAGGTGTGAATATTAGCATTAGTTGATTGGTATACTGGAACCCGGAACAAAGTGATTGCGAATGAAGATGACACAGTGACTAAACAAAATTTGCCGTTCATGGACATGTGTTCCGAAAATATGAATTTGTGAAGGGTAAAGAGTTTGAATGAAATTACTCACTAAACATAAACGAAATGGTCGTACGATAATGAGATAACAAACGCCAGTCAGATACCCAATTATAAGAAGGTATGTTTTATTTGACGTTACATTGGTTGCTAGCATTATCGCAATTGTCTTCACTACAATAGAAATGTGAAGTAGCCATGAAGTTTGCATGCTATCGATGAAATAACTTAGTTTACAGAATTGTATACATGAGTCAGAGTTTCAGATACTAAAAAATCGAGACCATTCATAAATAATTATTCACTACCCTTACTGTATTTAAGTTTTATTTCTAAGTAATCTCACAGCAACAAATAAATAACACATCGAAACACACTTGCACATACATTCAACCGTAGAAACCGTAACTGGAACCATAACCGTACTCATAGCCACCACCATATCCTCCGTAGGGCACTCCTATTCCTCCATATGGTCCAAGTCCCCCGTACGGTCCGAATCCTCCCTGTGGTCCAAATCCTCCGTACGGACCGTAGCCACCGTACGGTCCAAATCCACCACCACCACCGTACGGTCCAAATCCTCCATAGGGAGGATAGCCTCCTCCATAACCTCCACCAAATCCACCACCAATCAGTCCAACGCCAATTCCGATGCCTCCGAAGTCCAGATGTCGTTTATCACGAGTTGCGTCCTCCGTCCTAATTTTCCCAGCTGCAGTTTCAGTTGGTACTATCACTTCCGGGTAAGCGACGTCAGCTGCACTCTTCACAGGTACTGAATGTACGAGCTCCAGCCCGAACAGTAGCAATAAACAAAGCTTTTCGGCGTGATACATTTCTTCGGATAAATATGAACCACGTTGCGTTGTATTTCGCAAAAGAATACATCCTATCGCGGAAGATTTCGTTTCTTTTATATAAACTCCAACGAATCCGAAAGAAGTTCTTTATTCGCACATTTGACAACAAAGTGGTTTATTTGCACAAAAACGGGCCGGACCAACGCACACCTCACGGTTACAGTTTGGCTCATCTGTCATCTCGAAAAACGAACTGAAGCGCGTGGGGCTTTTGAAAACCGGTTTAAAAATACGAGAATTCCCGCTATCATTATGGCTTTGACTGAGCTGAACGTAAACAACGCTCACCGAATTTGAATGGAAGTTCTTCCGCTCAGTGACTGTACTGCGTTGACTGATTGTGTGCTATTCTTCTCGTGCGTTTATTTCCGCATGCAGCACCGCACGGGGGTGGATTCTGCTGAACTTTTGCGGTCTGCCACGTACCTAGGCGTACGCTCATTGATGTTTAATTATTAACGGAATTATTTTCGCCGAGCTAAATTCAGGTTTAAGATCATATTCTACACAGTTCATTCACTTCATTATTTACATCAATCAATTTAAATATGGCATTCAAAAGTCTTTGCCAAATATTCGTTTAAATCTACCTAAACTTACTTTCATTGTGTTGCTATATCGTCACTGTTGTGCTACCGTCGTGCGGAGCTTCTTTGCCGACTTTTTATCAATTTTTCAATTTTGACGAATTATAACTCCTTTAATAATCGATAGATTTATATCATATCAGCACAGATTTATCGTCATCGTGTACGTATTATTTATGCCAAATATGAAAAGAATTGGTTCACACATAAAAAAGTTGTTCATATAGCGTTCAACAATATTTTTGTGGACCAGGTGGGGCTACTTTGCACACTTCTTGAATTCGATATAAAATAAAAATTAACCAGTTATATTTACTTTCATTGAAATATCATTAATTTATTCTGATATCAAAGTCTTTTCAACAATAAAGCATCACGCATTTATCGCCTTTTCTAAAATAAGGGATTCATTTTAATTTAACATTTACAACGTTACTTGTCAGAAAAACTTGCGTCGGTTGAGACTGCATATTGTTTTTCGTATAGAAAAAAGGAAAATGACGGAAAATGGCAATATCAGTTTATTTCTAGTATGTCGGAATAGGTTTTTAAGAGCATTTAAAGATTTTTTGAATTATCAATTATAAAAACAGCCAGGTGGTATTGAAAAATTTGGCAAAATAAAAAAGTGAAATATGGAGCTATTTTTGACGTATATTTGACGGCTAAATTGATGGCGTAACTAGTACACGTACGTTCTCAAGTTATGCACTTTTTATGACAAGAATTCTGAAATAAAGGTTCGAAACCAGTTTTTCACGGCCAAGATCATATTATTTCGCAACCGCCAACGTTGGAGGTTCAATGTCTTCAAAGAAATTATACAACAAAATACAGAGCATCTCTAGAAAAAAAAATTTGGTGATTAATTCTCTTGGACATAATTACGGAGAATAAACTCAAAGCATTATTTAGAGGCTTGGTATCTTCGGTAAAGTTGTTGATAATGATATTAAAACAACTTTTTAAAGACACAAAAATCTTCAAATGCTCATAAAAACCGATTCTCATACTAGAAACAAACGAAAAACGCCATTTTTCATCACAAAAAACCTTCAAATGCTCATAAAAACCGATCCTGACGCACTATAAACAAACGGAAAAGCCATTTTTCATCTTTTTTCTTCTTCTTTCCGAAAAAACAGTATGTGGTTTCGGTTCACTTAAGATTTTCTGTTCCGTTGAGCAGTCTTATTTTACGAGCCTCCAATCACTTTTATCGACGCTTGAAGTGTTTTATTTGTTTTGGAAAACAGTGTTAAGAAAAATGACAAAAGGCATATGCAACATGTTCAAAAGACATGGGTCTACAAATGTCAAAGGTATAATAAAACTAATAAAAGCTCGTCTGTTAGTAAATATTGAAAAACTAAAGTGTGCAAAGTAGCCCCACATATCCAAAGTAGCCCCGTACGACGGTATCTTATGACAAGCGCCATTTAGCACATTTCGAGAAAAACGATGTTTAAAGTTTGAGATTGAATATCTTGAAACTTATAAATGATACAAACAAGTCAAAGAATACGTTTGATGCTTCTATCTATTCTGTACTAATCTCTCAAATATTACGAAGATTGGTTGACTATGTTGCAAGAATTTACTAAAAATGTAAACAGAAGTCGTAATAACACGTGTCATAGGTATTGATGACAAAATGTGTATTTTTTTTTACAATGGAGAAGACCTTTACGTCCTAGCCCAGTACACGTGCTATTGGTAGGGTCCAATCTACCGCACGGGATGCACTGGGGGCGTGTCGGGCTCGAATGGTGACGCTGCCATTAATACCGACTAAACTCCATTGGGCTCCGCCATCGTTCCTCCCAGGAACTACCTCTCGGTATTACTCCTGGGGGGATGGCTGTACTTAGTGTACTCATTCACTCTCACTCACGCGTTCATACGTCCTGTATAAGGCTTACTTGGGTGCTCTCTCTATCGCACCTTGATTCACTCTCAAACACTCCCACATGAGGCTGACTTTTGTGCTCACCTTTTTCGTTCCTTGCGAGGCTGACTTGTGTGCTCACCATACTCATTCCTTGCTAGGCTTACTTTTGTGCTCGCCCCACCCATACCATGTGAGGCTGACTTGGGTGCTCACCCTTTCACTCCTCTGCCACGCCATGAGGCATCGATAGCTTAGTTCCAACATACTACGCTACGACCCTCCCGTCTTGACATGGGGCAGTCCACATATACGCCTATACACTCACTCTTCTGCCTTGCTTCGGAGTGGCTGGGTTTACCCCTTACGCGGTTGCCAGTCGCTGCGCCAAACCTGCCTCAGCATGAACAGACCATTCACTCACTTTTTTGCGCTCGGCCTTTTTCGCTCCAACTAACCAATCACTAGTTAGCCGTGTCCGTCGTCTGTTGCTCGGTTCGCCAAATTACCTGTAGCCTACAGGCAATCTGGGTGGTAGCAGCCGAGACTGCGTTCCACTTCTCCACCGATTGACACATCCGCTGAATAAGGGTATCAGGGGTTGTGTCCCAGCCACAGACGACAAGCATTGCTCTTCTTTCGACGTCGAACCGATGACATACGAACAGTATGTGTTCGGCAGTTTCGTCTACACCTGGGCAGTCCGGGCAGACTGGGACCTCCGCGTGCCCGAACCTGTGGAGGTACTGTCGGAAACAGCCATGGCCTGAAAGGAATTGTGTCAGGTGGAAGTGAACTTCCCCATGGGGTCTTCCCACCCAGCTCGATATGCTAGGTATCAGCCGGTGGGTCCACCTACCTTTCGAGGAGTTGTCCCACTCACGCTGCCATCTGGCGACCGAGGTCACCCTCGCGGGCTCCCCTATTTCCACGTAGCTCGAAGCAAGCACTCCTCATCTTCCCGAATGACCAGCCCGACCGGCATCATGCTTGCTATCACGCAGGATGCATCGTGCGATACCGTGCGGTAGGCAGATATCACTCTGAGGCACATCACGCGGTAGGTGCTCTCCAGTTTCTGTAGGTAACTGGTTACCCTCAGTGCTCTTGACCATGACGGGCCGCCGTACCTGAGGATTGATACGGCAACACCTGCCAGTAACCTACGTCTACTGGCGCACACCTTTGAGCTGTTGGACATCATCCTCGATAGAGCCGCAACAGCAGTCGACGCTCTCTTGCATGTATAGTCGACATGGCTGCCGAAGGTCAGCTTGTCGTCTATAATGACTCCGAGAGACTTCAGACTTCGCTATGAAGTGATCGCGACTTCTCCCACATGGATAACTGCATGTTGTGCCGAGTTGCGGTTGTTGACGATAACTACCTCCGTCTTATGATGAGCGAGCTCCAGGCCTCTCGCGCTCATCCATTCCTGCACCGTGCTGATCGCGTGTTCTGCGGTTAGTTCTACCTCAGGAATTGACTCCCCGTAGACCTCCAAGGTTACGTCGTCGGCAAAGCTGACGATCTTGACCCCAGAAGGAAACTTCAGTCTCAGAACCCCGTCATATATGAGGTTCCATAGCACCGGGCTTAGGATCGAGCCCTGCGAGACTCCGGCGGTAATCGGAACCCTTTTCTGACCGGCATCGGTCTCGTATAGCAGTACGCGGTTCTGGAAGTAACTTTCCAGGATCCGGTACAGACCCACCGGTAGGCTAAGCCAGTGTAACGAGAGCGCGATGGCATCCCAGCTTGCGCTGTTGAATGCGTTCTTCACGTCAAGTGTCACTACACACAGAAAAAAAATATTGGTAAGAGTAAGAGTGTTCTGCTCTTAGCAAAAAACAACCAACGCCAACTATTAGGTTGAAAGTAAAACTTTTAAATTAATCAATAATAATAATCAAAGTAAAAGTTTTCCTTTTAAGCAAATGAAGAATAGTACTCAAAACAAAAGTTTTATTTTTAAACTAAGAGTATGCGTTGGTTGTTTTTTGCTAAGAGTGAAAAACTCTTATTTTCACCAACATTTTTTTTTCTGTGTGTAACGCACAGTATCGAATACCTCGCCTTTTCCGTTGGATCACTATCTCGGCAGTATTTATCACTGAGTTGAGAGCGTCCACTGTGGACTTACCCTTCCGAAAGCCAAACTAGTTGCTTGACAGACCGTCCGTACCTTCCGCGTACGGGGTTAGCCTGTTGAGGATGATCCTCTCAAGCAGTTTGCCAGTCGTGTCGATCAGACAGATTGGTCTGTACGCCGATGGATCGCCTGGCGGCTTCCCGGGCTTCGGCAGCAGCACCAATTTCTGCCTTTTCCATCTATCGGGGAAACGGTACTCGTCAAGGCATCTCTGCATAGCTAGCCTGAACATGTTCGGGTTCGCTATGATCGCTGCCTTGAGAGCGTTGTTTGGAACTCCATCCGGCCCTGGAGCTTTGTTCATTGCTAGGGATTTAGCCACTGCGAGTAGTTCTTCATTCGTCACTGGAGCCACCATTTCGGCCGTGCCCGCACTGTCTCGTAGTGCAGGTGGCCAGGGGCTTGTGGCTCGAGACGGGAAGAGTACTTCGTTAATCGTTGCCAACCGGTCCGGAGACCGTTCTGGGGGTAAAGAGCCCCCTTTAGTCTTGGCCATCACAATCCTGTAGGCGTCACCCCACGGATTCGCGTTGGCACTCTAACACAGGTTGTCGAAACACGCTCTTTTGCTGCTTTTAATGGCCTTGTTAAGGGCCAATTTCGCAGCTCGAAACACTTCACGGCGGTTCTCTCTTGCATCCTCGGTGCGAGCTCTTTGCATTCTACGTCTAGCTCTGAGGCAGACTGACCGTAGAGCTGCAATCTCGGCACTCCACCAGTATACCGGGCATCTGCCGTTTCTTGGAAGTGTTTTTCTCGGCATAGTGGCGTCGCACGCGCGTGATAGAACAGCTACCAGCGCATCCCCGCTTAGACTGTCGGTGTTGGCCTCCAGTCCCAGGGCCGCGGTGAAAGCTTCGCTGTCGAAGTGATTGGACTTCCACCCGCGTACCTGACAGGGATCTCCCGCCCTCGGATGCTGCACACCATAGTTGATTCTAAAGCGGATTGCTAAATGATCGCTATGGGTGTAGCCTTCGTCTACCCTCCATTCCATGCCTGGAGCCAGACTCGGGCTGGCAAATGTTACGTCAATCCACGCCTCCACCCCGTTTCTACGGAATGTACTAGCGGAGCCATTATTAGCTAGCACAGTATCGAGTTTCGTAAGCGCCTCCATTAGTGCTTGACCCCTGCTATTTGTACAGCGGCTGCCCCACTCCACTGCCCAAGCGTTAAAGTCTCCCGCTATGACTACCGGTTTCCGGCCCACTAGGTCCGACGAGAGCCTGTCGATCATCTGGTTGAACTGTTCTATTGGCCACCTTGGTGGAGCGTAGCAGCTGCAATAGAACACACCGTTGTTCTTGGCAATCGCAACACCCTCGGCGGAGGAGTGTATTACCTCTTGAACCGGGAACCGTCCCGTTGTACAGATTGCCACCATTCCAGACCCGTCCGACACCGAATTGCCGTTGCCGGCAGGGATGTTGTACGGGTCGGATAGAAGGGCGACATCTGTCCTTGACTCAGAGACCGACTGCCATAGCAGCTGTTGGGCTGCCACACAATGGTTAAGATTTAGCTGTGTGACGTTCACGGCTTCTTCTTATTTGCCTCACCGAAGGGACACGAAGGTCCGCCCATAGCATGTTTATGGGCTTGCTTCTTAGCGGTGCAGATAAGGCACTTGTGCGCCTTAGTGCAACCCCGCTCCTTATGCCCCGCCTCACCGCAGCGACGACATAGTTTGCTCCTGTCTATGTTCTTGCACTCGTAGGCTTTGTGGCCGGACTCAAGGCACCGATAGCACCTATCCACTGAAGGCGGCTGGGGTATGCTAATTGGGCATACCGACCAGCCGATCTTCAGCTTACCTTTCTCGGTTACCTTTTTGGCATCCGCCTTCAGTAGCCTGAGGTAGGCTACTTGGGTCCATCTCTAAATCGCACAGAGGCCCGCTCGATTGTGACGTCGCATTGCCCCTTAACGGCTGCGACGACATCTTCTGCGGTCGTGAACTCGTCCAGATGCTTGCACTGGAGAGTCATTTCCGCCCCTAGCGACCTGACCTGGGCGCCTTCACCAAGGACCTCTTGGGCCAAGGCCTTGTACACCGCACTAGATTGTGCGCCTCGCTTCAACACCAGAAGCATTTCTCCCGTGTTGGTGCGTCTCACGCTACGCACATCTTGCCCAAGGGCCGAAAGGCTTTCGGCCGCCTTCATCGACTTTAGGACGTTGGCGTATTTGTCCTTGTCAGTTTTTAACCACAAGGCCTCGCCTCTGTCCTTGGCCTTCTTCGCGGGCCGCGGTACCGCCGGTGTCGGTGCCGGCTTCTTCCTGGTGACCAGCGTCCAAGGGTTAACGCTCCCTGCCCCGGTCGCGCCGGGTTGCTGGTACCAACGCTCTGCTCAGCGAGGTCACTCTCGCCCTCGCTTACCTCGGCCAGACGGCGTTTGGCCTTAACGGTTGCACGCCGTGTGGTGTCGGTTTTTGCACCCTCGCCTGGCGTCCTCCTAGGGCGCTTCGCGTTCTACGCCGTCTTACGTTTGTCCATGCCCTTGCCTTTTCCCTTCGAGGGGAGCTCGGGCGCCGCTTTGAGCGACATGGCTGCTCCATAGAAGGTGAAGGCCACTGTCTGAGTGCCTGTATCGACCTTCCCTCTTCCCTCCTTCTTGTAGGCCACTGTCTGGGTTTCTCTGTCGGACTTCTCCCGACATTCCACCCTCTTGGCATAAGCCTGCTGTTTCTGCCTTGCGACACGAACAGTTTTCCGGAGCTCCAGGAGACTCTGCTTTAACTCCTTGCTTATGTTTTGCTTTGCGCTAGTGAACTCGATTATTGAATCGAGCTGCTCCACCACTTTGCGCATCGCGGATAGTGGCCCGTCCAGTGCGTTGGTAGGGCTATTTCCTACCACTACTGGGGGGTCACTGGTGCTATCAGATGCAGCACTCGTCGCTCCACTACTCTCCCCACGGGGGGGGGAGACCTCGCCAAACCACCTCTAGCAAAGGGGTTTGGCACCTCCGTTTGTTTGTTTTTGTTTTTAGTTGACTCCATGTTTGATCCCACGAGTAGCGCGAGAATAAATGTCCGCCACGCCAGAGTTCCGCATTAACGTGGTAAGGGACGCTTACTGTGGGTGTTGCCCAGGTACCCCACAGGCTCCGTTAACGATCGAGCATCTTTTTCACCCCCTCGATCACTCATCCCTCGGCACGGGTCGCTTCACGCCTTGGAATTGGGGTTATGACCTATCTTGCTTTACGTGGTGACCGCGGCCCAGATCATCACAACCATTCTCCTTTACCAGGGCTTTGGACCTGTAGCTCTGGTTCTCAATAGTTCCATGTACGTATATTATTACAGACATGCTACTATTGAGATCCGTCATTCGCTAGCGGAGTAATGGAAATTTTTTTTATAGAAAAAAATCATCATTCTTAATTTTTATTCATATCTTTAGCTTCATTTGGTCTATAAACAATTGGTGAGATGAATTTTAAAGGAAATTAGTCAGGAAATCTAGAAAAATAGTTATTTTTGGTTTCAGTGTTGCCAAATATGCTATATCTCCAGTTTAAAACTAAAACTGCATTTTTCTCACTATTTGTGCATTTTCGTTATGAAAATTATTATGCCATTGTGTTTCTCAGATAGTTTTAGGGGAATTATGGTTAAAACCGACACCTTAAGCTTAACACTTTTTCTAAGCTACCACAAAACCAATAAAATAATAATTTTAATGCACAATTCTTGTTCAGAAAATTCTTAACAAGACTTAATTTTTTCAGCGATGCGAAAAATTAATTTCATTAAAAATTATTGGTTGTAAAACTTGGAAAACAAAGTGACTTTTTGTAGGCATTGCGGGTAAAACCGACACCCTATAGGGGTAAGATCGACTCCCCCTTTAATTTATTTTATCTCCACTTTATTAAAATCTTTATCTTTATTAAAAATTATGCGTGATTAATAAAGTGTGAGTATGTATGATGCAAATATGTGCTTTTTATTGCTTCATCGTGTAGTGAGGGGAAGAAAGTTCGATAGCGTAGTACTATAAATAAGAGTATTTTATGCTATAAGATTATTTATTGATATGAGTATTTGCAAATAATCCTTGCGCACATCATTGCAACCTCCAGTGTCATTTTGTTTCGTAAGAGAAGATTTGCAAGCGTTCTACGTTCTGCTAATTGGATTCATTCACTTATAAGTGCCACACACACACTTCTAAGTAAAACTATCTTAAGATTTGATCACAAGTAAACACAACCATCTTAACAGTGTGTCGGTTTTACCCTAACCAAAGGGTGTCGGTTTTACCCCAACAGCGCACATTTTTTTAAAAAAGCTATTAAAAATATTGAATTTCTCAAACTCGTCTTCAATGCACCTAGTTGATCATAGGAAAGGCCGATAATAATAGGTACTGAAAAATGGGGTGATTTGAAAAGCTTTTGTTCGGTTAAAACCTTAAAATCTACCAACGATATTTTACATCCAGACGAGTATGAACGCTGCTGTCGTATGTTTTGTTTATTTTTATGACATTCGGCGCACTAACATAAATCCAATTTTTCTTCAAATGCTCTACATAAACGTATTAATAATAATGTATCATTATGAAATGAATAAAAATTTGATTTCTAGGAAAAGTTGTGGGGTGTCGGTTTTACCCACAGTGTCGGTTTTTCTCACAATTCCCCTACACATAAAAACATCTTATGCATCACGGTAAGTTGAGCCACTTCCCAGACACAGTCATTTGAAGAAAAAACTCAAAATTCCTCAACACGTTTCTCGCTATATCTCAGCAACCAAGCAGAATGACAAAATTCCGAAAACGCCACATTGTAGGCATTTTTTAGACAAGTAATGTGTCTATCTAACTCAGTTTGCCCCAAAATGGGGTTTGTCATAAGATAGCACAACAGCGACGATATGTGAACGTCTAAAGCAACTGACCTTTCACGAGTGATGTCCCGGGAAACAAATACAGAAGCTCTGGTTTACTGACGAGAAAGCGAAAACGAACTCTTGTCTTTTGGCTAGAGATGTAAACGCCTAGCGTTATGCAATATTGGATTAAAACAGGAATGAAAATTTTTATCAGCCCCTTGCTAAATTTTAGGCTGATAAAACAGGGACATTGTTAAAATCGGGACATATATTTTTCTTTCTTTTTAAGAAACCGAAGCTTTTTAAATATTCTTCATTAGTCCCTAGATATAGCCTCATATCCCTTTCTGATTATTTTGTTTAAATTTTCCTTAAGGGGGTCTAATAGTGCAAAATTCTTAAAAAAAATTTAAATTTTTATTTTTGCATATTTCGGATCTCCAAGATAAGAAAAGTATGCTCAAGAAAGGATTTACTCGAATTCAAGTTGGTTCGGGTGCTAGAGCCCATCAAACTATCAACTATCAATTTTCATACGAAGCTGATAAAATCGGGTCAAAAAGCTGATAAAATCGGAGGTTGATAAATCGGATCTTCACTGTATTGCACGTGAATTTATTCGTGCGGGGTTTATTATACATGAAGGCGATCTTAGATTGTATGTATAAGACTAGACATTCATGAAATGGGTCGTTGGAAATATAATAGAGCCTTTCATCTCCAGGGTTAAAAGCATTTGCATCTTTAGATAAAAACAAATACGTGTATTATTAAAAAGCTGCAGTCAAGTTATTTCCATAAAAGCACTGTCGGTCCGTGGGATGGGAATCGTATACACACACAGCCGAATATCAGGCCAACCCTACATTGGTTCTGAAAATAATCAAGATCCTGGTACAATATTACTTGTTTCGAGAAATTTGACCCCATTCGAATCAGATGTACATAAATCAAAATCAAATTTTTGGCAGTCTATTTTTGCTTAGGTTGCTTACGAAAATTTATCAACATCGTATACGTTCAGTATGTATATATAAGCGACTAAGACAAGATTATCAACATAAAATCGTGTCCAAACAATAATACCTCTTATCTATATACAATAGATTTAAAAACAGCGAAAGTTTTGTTTATTGCTACCCAAAATTTGTTTTCAATCACAAAAGGACACGATAGCGACTTATTGCCACGCATCAAAATTTATTAGACCACCCTAAATAACCCCTAGAGGACTAAAACGGGGCGTAAATTTACTGTGAACTACCATGGCACAAAGCGCCAAAGCATCAAACGACCACCCATTCTCGACCCCTTTGGGAAGTGTAAATTTCGAGTCTCGAAAAAGAAGCACATTTTGTAGCTTTTATTATGCTCGGAAACATAACGTCGAATGAAATGTTATTGCTCCATCAAGCGAAAGTTATTTATCGTCTGGCCAAAGTTCGAACGGATGCCCCACTGCTGACCGGGTCACCCACATTTTTCCCACATGGGCTCGGTAGAACTGTCAAATGTTAACTGTTAAGCTACCCGCATGCCTATACTACAGTCAGGGATATCTAATGAAAAATACTATCCGTTCCGGTTTGAATATATGTGTGAGGTTCGGTTTTATTGCAAAACTTTCCCAATAAACTTCCAAATCGATAAATTTCGATAAGTGAAAGATGAGGCAGTCCGTCGTATGATGCGGAAGAAAAGCGAAAAAAATTGTGAAAAAAACTGTCCGACAATGCGCAATGTACAACAAAAAAGACTCGCTTTTCTCGAAACATCGCCTTCGAAAAGAAAAGCGGTAAAAGGTACAACTATCGATGCTATACAGTCGAAACGCGAGATATTATGTCAGACAAAAAAACTTTTCTCCATGATTTGTTGCTGCGTTGTACGATCTTTCAAATAGGAAAGTGGAAAGGATGTTCCTAGCACGCCTTCTGGTTTTGCAGGGCATCCCACCAATAAAAAAGCAATGCAAAAAGTTAACCTTTCCGGGATTTTCGTCGAATCATCATTAGCGTTGAACTTATATTCGCTTGACAATTTTTCCACCCCCCAAAAAATCCAACACGATATCATCCCGAGCATGGGCTCTGAGGAAAGTCTAATTCCGGGTACACCGGATGCCATCTATCACAGGCACCATCGAGGAGGATCCCACCAGATAGATATTTGATTAAATTTTACAACCTGCAGATTTGCCTACACCGAAAAGGAAACCTTCGAGGGGTTGCAAAGATTTATGGATCCCGCGTCCGTTTGGGTCATCCGCTTGAACACGATCCGGTCCGTTCCTGGATTGCGAAAATAAATTTGTTCATTTCGAGCACGAATTTATCTAAACTTCTACCTTTAATCCCCGAATTGCTGTCAGGGATGGTGACGCCGTTTGCACATGAAATGACACGAGACAGCACACTAATGGGACATTTCTCAGGTTGTAATTCGGCAATGAATTCGAAAGCCTCCGCCCAGCCGAAAGTGAACGTAAAACTGATCTTGTGCTGATTCTGAGGACAATTTATTGTCTGCAGTGCTGTTTGTAAAAAAAAGACTGACAACCTGCCAACAATGTTCAGGCATGGCATGTTGCTAATGTTTAATACTTACTTGGTTGTTATCGCCGTCATAAAACTGCTTTTAGGAGGTACGTGTTGTACCTGTGATTCGTTATCTAATGTACGAGAAATTGCATAAAAACGGAATGACTTTCGGTTGATTAAAAGGAATTCTAGTAAAGTAGAAAGTAAATAAGTGTTCAAAAACTTAGAAAATAATTACTGTATTCACATACAGTCTTCAACACTCTTGTGTGGTTTAACTACCTCCAAATTTGAATTATGTTTGCATTCGTTTGCAGTCACAAGGGAAAAAAGTTATATTAGAAAAAACTAAATTTAAATTGTCATTGAAAACGCCCTAAGCTTAAGCCCTATAAATTGAAATCCTTAGGTAAAATTCTTTACTCTGAGTATCTCCAAACTTTATCGACAAAAGCAATTTTATATCTCTCCAGGAGCAAAGTTTGGTCATAGCAAACCATGCTAAATTTTATGTTGGCCTCCAATAAATTTAGTTCACATATTTGCCGTTTCTGATGTGTAAGGATATCACAATCTATGAAATGACAACCCTCTTTCGATCTAAGAAAACAAAATATTGCATTTTTTTATGCGAAACAAAGTTTACCGTTCAAAATAACAATCGTGACTGACAATCCCTAGGAAAAAATATCAGTATCTTGCATCTTTCTATCGCAACAACTAGAAAATGAACAATCTTCCAAATGGTACACTTCTAAAGCACACAATGCTATCGTTGTTGCAGATCTGCAATCCTCTCAAGTCACCTTTCCCTACGCTCTGATTGAACCATTTCGAGAGCGCAAAAAGTGACGAACTGCTATATAGGGACCGGTTGATTAATGAAAAATTCCTTGAACGAGAAGACACATACCTTCCTCCGAAGCAGACCCCCCCTTTTTCGCAAGTAGCACTATTAGTTAGTGTACTGCTTTGAGACTTTTCCAACGACGGCGAGTCCCTACGAGGGACGAGTTTATGCATCACTAGCACTGGCAGGCAGACAGGCATCCATCGATGCAACGTAACGACAGCAGAAAAGCTACCGTTGAATGCTCAGCTTACTCCTTGGAGGGATTTTTATTCTTGTCTAATCAAACATGCGATTTTGCTAAGGACTGCTCTAAATCAAAGAATGATGTGCTTGTTCGTATCGAAGAGGGTTATATATTGTCGATTGTTCCATAACTATGCATACACAGAGTGTTTGCAACGACGATCGTTGGTGTTTGATTATCATTAGGAATATCTTAAGACAAGATAAAGGACTATATCTACTTGGTGAAAAATAAGAAATTAAATTGGAGCAATTATTAGACGAAATTGGACCAAAATATACATGTTAAAAAGTGGAAATCAAGGAAATAAGAAGAGATAGAGATATTGTTTCTAAGAACGTAATTTATCGTAGTTTTAATAAAAGAAAAATGACTAAAATTATTATATTTTTACATTTCTTACAAAAGAAATGTATAGGATTCGCTCAAACTTCTTGCGAGGCCCGGAGTGCCGAATCTCATATGCCAATCGATTCAGCTCGACAAATTGAGACAATGTCTGTATGTGTGTATGTATGTATGTATGTACAAAATGTCATGTAATTACCTCAGCAATGGCTGAACCGATCTTAACGAAACTAGTTTCAAATGAAAGGCCTAACGTTACCATTTGACACTATTATTTTTATTTTTCGATATGTTGTTTACTTTCTGAGATATGGGTGATCTTGTCAAAACAAGACGGGTTTTAAGCAAAGCGATCACATCGCGCAAACTAGAAAGAGCTAAAACTAAAAAGCTTATCAAAATACCTTTCTGGCAAGCTATAGATTGTCAAAATCCGTTCACGAGCGGCGGAGATATTAAACATTTGTATTTTTATTCCGCCCTTACGAATTTTCAGAGATGCCAGATTTGCAGACATGGCAAATTCGCAGACTTTTAATTTCAGCTGCGGATTTTTTCGATGACGCAGATTTTTTAATTTGGTTGCAGATATTTACAGTTTTTTAGTTTGGTTGCAGATATTTACAGATTTTTGAAAATAAAGGCTTTTGGTTACACTAGTTTCAAATTACAGCTTTATCTATTTTAGGCATTTTTGGTACTTCCCAGACTTTAAAAATTATTATTTGCAGACATTTGAAAAAAGTATCTGACATCTCTACTAATTTTCGCAAATTAAAAAGGAGATCTTTTCATACAGAGTATTGGCAAAACTAAACCGATTTTGAAAACACATCTACGTGATTCAAGGAATTGGATATTGAAAAAAGACTTGTGAATTACCTCTATAATAAATTAACTATTTCTCAATAGTTAGTTGATACTCAAAACTCTAGCGAAAATTTAGCTCTTTTGCAAGATTTAGGTTATTTATACTGGCCATGGCGTAAAAATTACTACTTACATTATTTATAATAAGGATGTAAGGAATCAATATATCGCATAATATACATTTAAATATAAGGTCATGGCACTAAACATCAACTGTCACGACTCACATATTTCTTGCTGTTTCTCAATCCATTTCTAAGTTGTGTGATAAGATCTTCTGATAACCTGAAACATTTATTAATGTCCAATCATGTGTGCAATGTAATTGTGGAGGTTTGAGAAGACAATACCATTTGTTCTGCCGTTACTCTGTAAATAGATTTTTGCATTTTAGTGTATGAAAAAAAGCTTATTATTACATCCTACTTGGTAAGTAAATTATTTTATAGTCCAGAGAAAATTTGCAAAATGTTTGTATTATGAGAAAACTATAACTAGTTTCAAATGTTCACACCCTCAAGATGAAAGGTGTATCCCTCCGAAACGTTGAACTATGGGTTGGTTGGCGACCAAAATTTGATAACTACATCAACTCCAATTTAATTCAGAGATATTCAGAGCTTTTATATACACCATAATTAAGGCTATTCATGGCTTTCTAGAAAAATATTTAACTTATCTGGGTAATATGGATGTTTTAAGATGAAAATTTTAATAAGAGGCATTCCACATGCGTTATTTAAACTTTTCGTATCTGAATTGAATTTTAAATGAATGATATGCTCAAATATGTCATGTGTAAGAATATCTTTTATTTATTTATTTCCTTATCTTCGGTATACACCGTACAGACGCATTTTAAAACTATATATTTCTTATTAATATCTTATATCTATGCTTGGAAATGTTAAAATCATACACTGAAGAAGCTTCGTTAAATCTGCGGCAACATCTTTCCAGTGGATTATTTTGTCCATATGAAGTACGGTGTCTAGGGATCCACAACAGAGTGGGGTTACGGAGAACACGAGGAGGCGCATACAAATTAACGCCCGAGAGAAGATCGGGACTATCGATATTACCTGACAGCAAGTCGAAAACAAAAACTCTTTGCAGGAAGATACGGCGAGTCGCCAGAGTCTGCAGACCGAGTAGCATACATCTATCGGCATAAGGAGGCAACACAACTGGATCATTCCATGGAAGTTTCCTGAGGGCGAATCGCACAAAACATCTTTGTATACGCTCTAGTCGGTCAATTTGAACGGCATGGTATGGTGCCCACACTTGCACAGCATACTCCAGAACACTTCTGATCAGGACACAGTAGAGTGCTTTTAGTGCGTAGAAATCATCGAAGTCCGCCGTGTTCCGCTTTAAGAAGCCCAGCATTCCGAAAGCCTTAGCAGTTGTCGCGGTGATATGGTCGGAAAAGCTCAACTTCCTATCGAAGAGCACTCCCAAGTCACGGATCGAGTCGACGCTTTCAATTGTTCTACCTTTTAGGCTGTATTCATAACGTCCTGGAGTAAGCAAGCGTCCGAAACTGATTACTTTGCATTTATTAACGTTGACTTCCATTCCGTTAAGCGTGCACCATTCTTGAATAGTACAGATATCTTCTTGAAGCACTACGGCGTCAAGTGCAGAAGCGATAGTTCGGAAGATTTTGAGATCGTCCGCGTACAGCAATTTCCCAGACTTGATCCGACTACAGATATCGTTAATAAACAGGTTATCAGGTTAGAAGTTGTTGATCGTTTTGTGACAAACCCGTGTTGATACTCCGAGATAATGTGGGATGCAGCTGCATACGTGACGTTGTAGACCAGCTTTTCGAGAACTTTGGAGAGACAGTTTAATAATGAGATACCTCTGTAATTTTCGACGTTGTGAATATTTCCAGCCTTGTGAATGGGAACGATAGCAGCTTCTTTCCAGGCGATAGGAAAAATGCCTTCAGCGAGAGAGCGATACACCGGAAGAGACAGCGCGTGGGCGCAGCTTTTTATAAATTGGGGCGAGAGATGATCGGGGCCAGGCCCTTTCGACGAATCAACAGCAGTCAGAGCCTTCAAGACGTCAGCTCGGCTTACAGTGGGACGGGGGAGATTTATGTTGTACGATGATAATGTTTCCAAATACTCTTCCGAAGGGACGGTATAGTCGCTTCTATGATATGCTCAAATATGTCATGTGTAACAATATCTTTTTGTGATAATATTATTGAAAATATATAGTCATTGCATTGGTATGAACTATTATGAAGAATAACGGATCAAAGCCCAAAAATATACACGGATTAGATCCGGGAAAATAAGTCTCCTAAAGACCCCATTCTCGATGGGGATACAAGTACAATGTTTCTTCTAACTTATCGTTGTCCATTTTTGCTTTTGCATTTTTGCATTTTATGCTAAGTAAAATTCAATTGATGTTTCAATGGCAGTCACAATTAGTAGAGAGGCGTTGGATGTGCTGTGTACTGAAACGTTTGATCTACATTTTTGTCATACGCATTACTGTGTAACAACAAATGAACACGAAAAAAACGTATTTATTCGCAGAAAATTAAGACTTGTAATGTCAAGCATGCCTATCCATCTAGAGCAGTTTGATATCAAGTAACACTTTCAATGGCGCTTGCGTTTCCAACAAATTAAATACTTATTCTGAAAATTTGAACCATTTCTTTTTCGTAGTATTGGTTTGTATAGGACTCATTTATCCATATTTCCTGAACGAGAATTCCAAACGAAACAATATACACGCTATAAGGATGACTGGAAAGAGAGTACATTATTATCTACTGAATGTTTTGTGCTATCGACATTGCCAAGAAACTTCACACTATTTATATCAATGCAAATGGAAATTTTGAAAATTCTACCTGCCTCATTCACGAATCGCATTCTTTCTCTGTCGCTCTCTGTTTAAGGGGTTTGAAAGCATATGTGACCTTGTTTTACTTTACTATTTCCAATTGCTCATATTTACGTATTCTACAGAAAAATCTTTTTTTTTTTGGGAATATGTAACCAAAATGACAACTTTGAATTCCAAAACAAATTGAACGTTCCAGGTTCCTGATAACTAATTAAGGTCCATCAATAAAGTAGAAATACCAGATAATCGTAAACGACGCCGCCAAGAAAGGAACAACGAAAACAAAAAAGTTAAAACAAAAAGAATGAAAACTTTAGAAAGTTGATTGCATATTAATTAGCCATTTTTCAGATGATGGGATTATCAAAAACAATTTATAACTTTCCGATACAATAGTTCTCAAATTCGTACAATCCAGTTTATTCATTTACTTTATTCAAAAATGGTTTTTAATTTCATTCTAAATAGTCATTTTTTCAGTTCTTCATTTCATGAATTTTATTCGTCTTGTTTATTTTAGTCATTTTTAATATTTGACTAGCTTTAAGTATATGATTTTTGCATTTTAAATATTTATTTAATTCAGCATTCTATTTATTCATTTGGTTCATTTAATCTATTTTATTCATTTCATTCTTTGGATTCACTCTGATCAGTTTTTTTTTGTACATTTTATTCATATCATTCATTTAACTTATTTTATTCATTGTTCTCGTTCTATGCATTCTCTTTGTTTTTTCCAGTTTATAGTTTCTTCATTTCAATAATTCGACTATTTTTCAGATTTATTCATTTCATCCAAATTATTTATTTGACGCAATTTATTTTTTTTCAATTATTTTATAATTTTTTAACATCGCCTTATTTTTCATTTTAATCAATTCATTTTCTTCTTCTTTTTATTCATTTAATCAATCCTATTCGTTTCGTTTATTTGATTCGTTTGTTTTATTTATTCATTTTATTCAATTCATTTACTCTTTTATTAGTTTTATTCTTTTCATTCATTCCAACTATTTTTTTCATTCATTTTATACATTTCATTCATTTGATTTATTGTTTTCACTGGATTCATTCAATTCGTTCTATCCATTTGATTCATTTTGTTCATTTCTTTAATTTTAATAATTTCATAATCAGTCATTCCACTTATTTATTTCATTCAATTTGTTAGTTTGAGTCAATTTAATTTATTCAATTAATTTTATAACTGTTTTTGAATATTGACTATTTTTTTATTTATTGAGCTAATCCAATTTGATTTATGTATTTCATTAATTTGATTTATACAAAACAAATTAATGAAATAAATTCATTTTATGAATTTGAAAACATTTTGTTTTGCATTTTTTGCTTTATTTTTTTTATTTGGTTCGATTTATTGGTTTTCTATATTTTATTCATTTTATTTGAGGTTTTCTTCGTGCAAGACCAGAAACTGCAAACTAATAAAAGAGTTCTGAAAATTAATGAATGATCAAACAGTGACATGTGTAAGTAATGTCTCATCTTACTGCTAGGTGGATTATGTTGGTTTTTTAACGAAAACCCGATTATGTAAATTTTCTGAATCTTACCATATGTAATCTCTGTGACTTAATGATGAACCAAACAACCTGTATACGTGTGAATATAAGATAATCAGGAGGAAAGCATAATTTGATTTTTCTTTCAATATGTTAGGTTTATGCGAAGTACTTCGTTATTAATATCCAATAATGTTCCACAACTATATTGTAGAGATTTTTTACTCGCTTCGACAGAAACATGACTCACGAAATTCACTACCACGTAGCGAGGGATTAAAAAATTATTAATCATTAGACATTTCCGGAATAAAAGTACGTTGGAAACCCCAATTTAATCAATCTAGCAGTGAGCTAAGACATTTCTTATATTATATTGTGAATTAGTCTCCCAAATAGAGATGAAGAGGATACAGATTCTAACAATGCTTAAACAATCTCGCATAACTAAAATGCCTAAAATGTATGGAATTAGGAATATAATACAATGCATTACACAAACCTAATGAATAGCATGAAAAAAGTAAACAACAGCCAACTAGCAGCTGGGAAAATGGATCCTGAGATGATTATAACTTTCATCGGTTTAGTTCTCGATAAAAATACACTGAAAAAAAAATCAGTTTGGACAAGGAAAAGTTTTTTTCAAATAACTTTTTTCCTTGAAAGTGCCCAACTTTAATTTTTGACGGTAGGTAGGGAACATAATTACCTATATTGGAACAAAATTTCATCAAAATCAAAAAAGGGTTTTTTTTGTAAATCGACTTTTAATTTTTAAAATCGATTTTTTTCAGTGTAGGAGTCAATGAAATTTTTTTTTCAATATTTTTATTCAAAAATTTGACTAATTTTGTGAAAATCACTCCTACAACATTTTTTGTAGGACTTGTCATTTTTAGACTAGAGCCATTTGAAAAAAAGTGGTAAAAAAAGTTTGACCCTTTTCAAAAGACAGGCTAGATCATTTTTGGATAAACTTCATGTACTTCATGTACAGAAAGTTTAATTAAAATCTGAGAGGGTGCTGCCAACATGGGTTCGAGTTGGAGCGAAATTCGTCATAGATAACTTTATTTTATTAAATGTTATAAAATCAATGAATATACACTTTAAAAGTATGTCCGACAAATTTTCTTACCGTCACAGGATTTTGAAACCATCAACTTCGAAGGTTGGTCGTCAAATGGTGAATACTTCCCAGTGTTCACAAGCTCCTATGTCCTGGTTCCCTGTGCGTCTATTGATGACATTTAATCTGTAGGCCGGCATCGACTGGTTACTACCCCCTTCTGCAGTAGAAGCGAAATAATAAGGTACAAGTGGCAGTGAGGGGGCAAATAAACCCCGCACGACTATCCTTCGAAGAGACAGGAAGTTGGGTCAAACCCAACAAGCCGTCCATAAAACACCACGTTACGAAGAATCAAGAAGAAAGGCGGATCGGAACAATCGGTCGAAGCTTGCGTAACGAAAAAAGGACTATGATTGAAAACTTAGCACATCGAACTGCCAGTCACTTTGCTTCCCTGGGATCGAACGAATCCTAAACGATGAGCTGAAAACTCGCAACTCCAAAAAACTTCAAAGCCTTGTAGGAACTTTGCTTGGCGGGGCAGAATATGTTGAAAAGCGGGCATCGAGTGATTACATTTTACTAGAGCGACGGCACAACAAACGAGTTGGGAATCAGCTTTGTAGTGCTGGGCAAGATGCGCCAACTTGTAATCAAGTAGCAGACGATCAGTGAAAGCATGTGTGTGGATCAACGGCCATTTATATAACTACAGTATCATCAACGGGCATTGCCCTCACGACGCGTGATCAGAGAACGAGAAAAAAAGATTTTACGCGCATTTGGAGTCCGCGACAGAATGTGAAGCTCCTCGTCAGCGACATGAACGCCACCCTTGAGATCACCTGGTTAACAAACTGAGAACTAAATCGACCACGTTCTAATGAACGGAAGCTTCTTCTCCGGCATCACAAATGTTCGCACCTTCCGCAGTGCGAATATAGGTTCAGAATCCCTTCAGAAAGATCGGGATACCGAGGCAATGGAGCATCTGTACAGTTACGAAAATTCTACGAGTAGGTAAATCGCTCGAGCAAAGGCTGTGTGCCACAGGCCGACATATGAAGAGATACTAATGGAGACCTTTTCACGACCGAGTGTGAGCTGATCGAAAAGTGTATTATGACGAACATCGAAATAGCAGTAGACGACGAGAGTATCGCTAGAATCAGCCTAGGAACATGCGTAGCCGACGACAGATTCCTAGTGCCAGATATACCTAAGATTCATGAGGACTCTGGACGCTTGATAAAGCCGCTGGCAAAGATCAACTGTCATGTGAGCTGCTGAAACACGGAAGAGACGCGTTGGTTAGAACATTCCACTGGGTGGTTCTGAAGATCTGGGAGAAACAGATTTTACCGGAGGATTGGTTGGAGGAAGTAGTATGTCCCATCTATAAAAAAAAGGGTGTTAAGCGGGATTGCGGGGTCTTCGTGCCCTGCGAGTACACAAACAGCCATGAACCGAGTGAACTGGAGACAACTTCTTGATACAGCAAAGGACAACGCTACCTTAGACTGGTTGGTAACTAAAGTATTTAAGAGAAAGTTTAGCAACAAGTTTTCAAACATAAAATAACACATCTTCAGATATAATCATTTCACTGATAAAGCCTCCTAGAAATAATCATGGAAAATCAACTCTTCAAAAAAGTAGTAAGAGACTTGATGTCTTCAGCAAAGTTTCTGAGAATGTCATTTAAAACATCTTTATTGAAGATATGAACGCTCTATGTATGTGGCACATCGAGATATAAAACGTTTTTTTTACGAAATTATTCTTAAATCCAGTTTTCTTCAATGTTACTGTAAGCTTCAGAGACACATAGCTTGGAAAAAAATGTTTATTTTATTGTTTATTAACAGTAGAAGAGGTTGATCATACATAGTAATATCAGAATAATGAAATTTGAAGGTTTACTTTCGCAAATAGCGAATATATCTCGATACCCTAAACATATGGAGCGTTCATTTCTTCAGCTACGTTATTTGTTATAAAATTCTCGAAAACTTTACTGAAGGCACCAAGTTTTTCGAGACTAAATTTGTTTTAAGAATTAAAGCATCCATCTGGGAGGATTATTCCACAAAATTATTTTACCAGAAGTTTTACGTTGCAAAATTCTTCGAAAATACTAAACATCTAAAGCTGCCTATTTCGAAGCTATATGATATTGAACGTAAAAACTGTTTTCGAGCAATTATTTTACTTTTCTTCGCTATTAAAGTTCATAACATAAGAACGAGTCCTTGTATACGAAATTGAATTACGCCATTCAGTACTCAAATGTACATCATAAATAGTCACTAACTTGATTTTTTTTAATATCCTTCATTTTCAATCCTACTTAGTGGCTATTCAAATAATTTATAGTACAAAAGATATTCAAGTACTCATAAAAACTGATCCTGGCCTACTAGAGCCCAACGGAAAATGCCTTTTTGCATCAGTTTCTATGTCGATGTTTTCATGCAGGTATTTTATTGGATATTGACATGATTTGTCAATTAATAGACCCTCACTAAGAAATCAGTTAATAAATCCCATTCCCACAATTTACCAAAACTCCCAATGGTGTTTAAAACATTAAATTCTTAATGTAATGATCAGATAATAAGCTTCCAAAATTATTATTTAAACATTCAATATTAAATTTCTTTTTTTAAATTAAACTGATCCTCACCATTTTTTTTTGATTTGGGGGGAAGTTTTAACCTCCAAACCGCTCCCCCCCCCCCCCTTTGCTACACAACTAGATATAAGAAAATGTTTATGACCTAGAAAATCGTGTTCGTGATATAGTTCACAGAACAAGATACCGCGAATCAATCACTCTTTTATGATCCAGTTAATATTGTCACGTTTCGCCATGCAAAAAAATCCGATAGTAAGCAAAAAATAACATAATTACGAATATCATGGCAAAACTTCTGATATCATGAACATAAGCCACAACACTCCACGCGTCAAATTCGAAAGTAAGCTCAAGAATAAAATATCACGATGACGTGCATGTAAATTACGAAAATCGTAACTAGGACCCTGAAATAAAGATCATAAATCACAGTACTCGTGACAAAAATATCATAAATCGTGGCTAATATCCTAAAACCATGAACATGAATCACACTGCTCATGACTAAAATATCACGATGACATGAATAGAAATTTCGAAAATCGCGATAAAGATCTTGAAATTATGAACATAAAACACGCTATTCTGACGAAAAAAATCCTACAATAAACTCATGACGTTCAGTGATGTCCCTATCCTCTGTGCAGTAAAGAGAAATTGAAATTACTCCCCACACTCTGGCAAGCAAAACGAGAGCGCTTCTCTTTCGCTTATATACACCACCGTATTTGATATGTGTAAGCGCACGTTGATGGCAGAGGTAAATTTTCATACACCCAACACTGCAACGATCTAGAGTGTGGAGAAGAGCTCTTGAAATTCTCTGTGGCGCGCTCAGATAAATTCGCCACCGCGCGCGCCCCAGAGTCGCTGTGGTGTATTCACTGGCGTGGTTTCACTGGCGTGTGATCTTTGGTTTGTTTTCGTCTTACAAGCGGCATTGCGAGTGAGATTGATTTAATTTGCACAGGTTGTTGCGTTGTGTTGTGTGGATGGCGGTGGCTTATTTCAAGCTTATATGATTTTCTACTGAAGATTTCATAGTTGCTTGGTAAAGCTTGCGAGTTTATAGAGTACACTACCGTGGGAAACCTGAAGTATTCGAGCCTAGGGGCAAACAAGGAAAACGTTTTACGTATCAATGTATCGGCTGGTATAAACAAAGTTTTATAATGATCTGTAGTATCAGATTAATCGTATAACAGACGTAAGACTGGATTTGTACATCCACATTAGGAACGGCCTATTTTTTGTTCGACTGAATAACTCAATGGGTAAGTTAACTTATTTTGATTGCGAAATTGGCGACGCCAAAAAGTAAAGTGATCCATTACAAGTAATGTCCTGGTATTACACACGTTTTCGATTATTATCATACGCAGGCATTGTAATTCTCTCTCACTCACGCGAGAAGAGGCTTATCCGATGTCCAACTTTTCCGAGATAAAGTCCACATAAAACAAGATAACGTTCACGAGAATTCACATTGTTACTTGTTTTTTTCTGTAGCGCGTTATTAAAAATAATGACCTGCCAATTTAGAAGCGCTTCTATTTGACCGGTACAGTGCTTTCAAGGGGTTACAGCACTGTAGATTTTTTAAAACATTTAATTTTTATTTATTGGTTGAATTTTGTTTACTGGTGCTTTAGGATGCTGAAAATGATATTCCAAAAAAATGAATCGCGAAAACAATAAATAAATATTCAATTTTTTTTCGCAACGCCTCTTATGTATACCTCGAGTATACTGAAAACGTTAACCGTGTTTTTCTCGAAATAATTTTTTTTTGATCTGGCCGGAAAAGTAACTCGAACAAATGATTTTTGATCAGCTTAAAATGTTTACAGCATGTTCAAGATTACTTTCTCCAGCGATGTACGTGGGATTTAATTTTTTCATTGCATAATTTTTTAATAAGCAAATTTTGTGTCGATTTTTAACACATTTTCAGCGTTTTTCGACTAAAAAATGTGCCATTTCGCGAAAAATCAAGACATAGAAAAAATCTTACGTATGCTGCTTGCTGTCGTTCTAAGAAGTTTAAAAAGCTTTGGTTTTTGGCTCTGGATCAAAAATTACGGGACATAGAGTTCCGGCCGTGGACCCCTTCCAAAAAAAACTCCCCGACGGGATTATGCTGCATAGCCGCCATCTTGTGACGAAATTACTCGAATAAATAATTTTTTTTTGCAATAAAGTAATGTTATATATCTCATTAGCCCTCTGGAAGTCGCGCTTATGGCCCACTGAACGAGCAGCCGCTGATGCTTTAAGACGGGTTCGCTAGATTTTCAGAGCAGCGTGCACTGCCGGAAAGTTAAACAAGATCTCGATTCATCTCATTATTGCGTCAAGATAAATTCCCGAAATATGCCTATTTTTCGTGCTCTATAGTGGTGTAACCTCTCAATAATTAGTTTTGGAATCTTTTGACGGCATTTTTCTTCTGTGCCATCATTTAAATAAATTAGATGTTTTTTTCTCGAATTTCCATGCGATGGAATAATAAGAGAGAGAATTAAAATTAAAACCTAACATGTTAGGGTACGAGTATAGCAAAGAAGTTCAAACTGGCAAATCCACCGTCTTTGCAGTACATACTAAATTGTTCCAAAGAACGTTTATCTGTTTACCGTAATTTTAAAATTTGTAAAGCTTATAATATTAAGTTTATGTATCAGAGGATGTTTATGACCTCACCGAATAAAAATCTTCTTGTGTAAACCTTGAACCTACAGTTGATTTCGTGACGTGAGGATGTGCTTTTGTTTTCATTTTGATCCGAAAAAGGAATACGATCTACGTTTATCCCAAAATTTAACGTAAACTTCGTATTCTATACATATATTAATCAATTCACCTGTAAGTATTCATGCATACACTTCGAATCGAGTACACTTCCGTGATTTTTATTCTTAGTTCAATTAGGTGATTCAAATTTTCTGATAAACAGAAATATAGGATTTGATTCCTGATGAAATAAGTTTTTATGGATATTTAGTAATATTATATCAGACAATACTAATTATCCTCAACATATTCCATTTTCTTCTCAAAATTTATCAATTTCGAATGCTCTAGTAATGCTAACAAAGTAAATACATAATAGTTTAATAGTTCCGCACTTAAGGTGTGAGTCGCATTTTAGTCATGTTTGGGTCAGTAAAAGCCAAATATTTTACGCTTTTTTGGCTATTCTCGAGCGACGTAGCGATACAAAAAAATATTTCGTTCTAATTCTAATACAATTTTTTTTGAAAATCTACACTTGTACTGCATTA